>NC_060146.1:203332144-203647826 GCF_021461385.2 Schistocerca piceifrons | reverse complement strand
TTCCTCTTAGAATTTTGGGAGTTGCATTGACATGTTTTGGGGAATTCATTATTGAGTTTTGAACTTTACGTACCATAAATATAAAAATATAAAAACTTCTTGTAAGATCATATTTATCAGAGAATTTTAGTCTTTCCTCCCAGATTGTTCTTCTTTCCTTCCTCTTCTCTGCCTTGTTTTTCCATGTCGCTCAGGCTCGGCCCTCACTATCTTGTTACCCCATTTGAACATATTTCAGTTTACAGTCCCAACATTTTTGGGTCATTATTTAGGGGGCTTAATTCATGCATTTTGTGGGCATTTGGTACCTCTTTGTGTTTGCCACCTTAAACGATCATCAGATGTGGTCGTTTAGTACTTTTTCAGTGTAACTCTTCCTTACCAGCATTGTCAACCTTTGGCCCAGCATTCTGAACCGTATGTTAGTTTTGCTCCTGTCACACATTTCCTTTGACCTTGATGGGGTGACATCCACTAGTGATCTCCATCCAGATACCTGGTTTGCATACCATTTTCAGTGTCTTGATCGATGGAAGCTGTGAATGTTGTTACAAATCTAGATATGTGAACTGAGTGGTTTATGTTATAGGGACGTTTTCTAGCTGTAGTTGAAGTTTAGAACTGGTGGTCATCCTTGACAAGTTGTAATAAATATACTCTGTATATTCCAAGTCCTCTGTCCTAACACCATTAACCAAACATTAAGGTCATTGTGAATTTGTTGTTGAGTTTCTCCTGTTCAAACTATGTTGTCAGCATATAAGAGTGTGTGTGTGTGTGTGTGTGTGTGTGTGTGTGTGTGTGTGTGTGTGTGTGTGTCCTGTTGGTTTCTGTAGGTGTTCTGTCACATAGTTCATGACCAGGTTGAACAACAGTGGATTCAAATCCTTGGTGGGCCCCCAACTTTTACCGCAAATTTTTTCTGGTACCTGCAGGCCTTAAACCCTTACCTCAAAATTCTCATAATTATCCTTGAGGATAGAGATGTAGTACTCAGGAACATACTGTGTGCGAAGAGTGTGTCATATAAGCTACCTTAGCACTCGGTCGAAAGCTGTTCTGTCCTTCATAAATGATTCTTACATTTGTTTGGCTAGAGGAAAACAGGCATTTAACATTTTTTTACCACCCGAGTAACCTTTTGTTGAGTTATGCCTCTCGCCTGTTTAAAATTGTTTGGAAAGTTATCAGAGTTGAAAGGCTAAATTGTCATCTTCAATAAATTTTACTTACGAAGCATCAGTAGGAGCAGGAACGAAAAATACACTGCCAGTTTTCTGGGCCAGCTATTCCTTCACCTACTTATAAAACTAGAAGGAAAAATTTTATTAAAACACAGATTTCATTTGCACTCTACAATTATTTTCCCTTGTTAAACTGGTAAAGAAACCATTTCCATATTTGGGATTTCTGTAGCCTCTTGTTTATGTGCAGATCTACAGGTGCTTGGCACCATTCTCTTTTTCTATTTTCATTTGAGTTCACAGCATTTATAAACGCCACACTGATCCTGACAGTTTCATTACAGGTAAGGTTGGCTAAAGTGGAAAAGTGGAAATGGGTGGTGGACTAATAGTGAAAGAGAGAAACAAATAAAAATGTATACAGTAAAAGAATTATGGAGAGAAGGAATGCAAAGTTCTGCTTTCAGGCCAATTTACTGTTTCCCCTTTCTCTTCTGATACAATGCTGTGGTCAGTGTCTTCATTGGCGGCTGGACTATATATGTGGTTTATTCAAAAAATTCTGGAACATTTTTAATTTCGCACCAATGATACGTTTGATCGAAACGTGGCTGGCATTCCTGTACACGCCTGTGTTGATTGTGTCAGTGCCGGAAGTTTCATTGTTGTATGTCTGTTAGTTATTGTTCAGTGCTGTATTGAATAGAACTTTGTATCACAGTTCGCAAATTTCAAGATGGCAGAGTTAGAGGAACAACACATCTGCATTAAATTTTGTGTGAAATGTAAGACAACTGGTACAGGCACACCAAATGATGCAGGAAGCCTACAGTGATGAGTGTTTAAACCATACTTGATGTTAAAAATGGTTCACACATTTAAAAATGTGACATTTACCGACCACGCTCACGTCAGGAAAGTCGACGAAATTGTGCGTGCCAGTCGAAGACTGACTGTTAGAGATTGCAGAGGAATGTAACATTTCAGTTGGATCATGTCATGAAAGTCTGACACAGCACCTTGTAATGCATCATGTTGCCGCCAAGTTTCTCATGGCTCAGGAGTCGAGACCAAAAAGTCCATCACCTCGCAATCTGTGAAGAGCTTTCGGATCACGCAAATTCTTCACAGTGGGTTGGGAAAGATTCTCGAAGACCAAAAAAAGCTCATCATGTCCAAGCCATGCAGATAATTTTCTTTGGCTTTGAAGGATTAGTTCATAATGAATTCGTGACCCGGGGACAAACTGTGAACTGGTAATACTATTGGGATGTGTTGCGACACTTGCAAGAAAATGTTAGAAGGAAACAGCCTGAAATGTGGCGAGACAAATTGTGGCTCTCTCCCCACGATAATGCACTCGCACATTTGTTCCTGTTGTTGCACGACTATTGCACAAAAACAAAATCACTGTGATCCCTCATCTAACGTACTCTCCAGACCTGACCCCTACAGACATTTTTATTTGCAACGTTTGAAACCCTGCTGAAAGAACGAAGATTTGCAATGATAGAGGAGATACAGGAAAATTCTCGTATGGAGCTTAGTGTAATCCAGCAAGAGGCATATCGAGACTGTTACCGGAAGTGGAAACAGTGTAGGGTGCGGTGTATCAGTTGTGGAGAAAATTTCAGAGGAGACCATGCACAATACGTAAAAGGTAAGCATAGAAAAATTTTGTGTACAAAGTTCCAGAATTTTTTGAATGGATTGGGCGATTCATCAATAAGATGATCCAGTACATCTACTAGTGATTAGTTTATTCGTGTTTGCCAAAGACAGTTGTGTGTCCCCTCACTTGCTTGTGATTGTGTGGTACATTTTTGATGCAAAAATGTGAAGTGAGGTACACAGGCGGCAGAATTGCTTTCATTTTTTAAAATCGATAATTCCACTGTAATAAATTCAAATGAATTTAAACACTAAATGCCTGTAGTTTAGTGTGGAAATTTAAAGGATCTGAAGTAAGAGCACCAGACTGGCAAAAAAGAAGTTGCTGGAAGAGGATGTTAGTTGCTTCTTTGTGAAGCTCTTCTCTTTTTCGTGTAAGAGTTTTCAAACACGTCTGTGTTGCATAAGTGGGTGACTCTTGTTAGAATTGGTAATTAATAATCTTAGATTCTTCTGCAGGCAAATGGCGCAGTCAGTAGGAGTGTCATTTATATCAACATAATACATTCAGCTTGCGAATTCATAATGTGTGAGGTAATGAAGACAGATTATGAGTGTCTTACATGGCGGACAAGATGTGAATACTTTTGTGACACACACAAAATTAACTTTGCAGATTTAATACCATATGTATAACACAGTCAATGGCTTACTGAACGTTAATAAGTAATGTGTCCTTCTGGTTTAATGAGCCTCGGAGCACATTGTGGCATAGGTTTGAACAGGTTAGAGCAAATGCTTCATAGTTGTCATGAAACCACAGTTTTACCACTTTTACTACCATGCACTCTTTTATTGAACAGTCCATTTTAGTGAGAGGCCTTTTCACAAGAGTCCACAAATTCTCGATAGAATCTAAGCGTGGTGAACTACCAGGCTACTGAAATGTAGTAATGTTGTTTTCCTTCCTTGAATGTCTTGGCTGCTTCAAAAGTCTGGCACAGGCTCAGACTAAGTTGAAATGTTCCTCGGTTACCTGCAAAAGTCTGCAGATATGGCACAATCCTGTGTCTAAGGATTTTCACGTATTTGGTTGAATTCAGGCCATCAAATGGAACTAATGCATCAGGGCCACATGCAGTAAAGAAACTTGAGAGAGGCTCAAGTCTCACTGCCTCATGGGTGCATTGTCTTAGTCATTATTCGGTAACCTTAAACACTAAAATGTAACTTGTCACTAAAATGTAACTCGTCACTGAAAATTACTCATTGTCGTCCACAGCTTCCTTTTCTCATTGGAGACAATGAGGCAGTATTGCACCAGATTTTCCCACACGAGCAACAGAGGCAACATCCGGTATAGTCGCTGACGTTTATTCCTGAAGAGCAAGTACCTTTCATGTTTCTTAGATGAAATGTCCATTTTTAACAGTTTCCCTGTCTAGGAAATAGAAATAAAACATGCTGTTGCTACACATACAAACACTGCAGGAAACCTACAATTGTTGATCATAGTGAAGGCAACAATAGTCCACCAGTAATCTGACAAATGGATGGATAAAATTGGTTAAAGGTGACTACCTTAAACACCTTGTAAAATACGAGCTTGTCCCATTTATATTTATGCACTCTGAGGTGACAAGAGTAATGGTATAGCATTGTGCATGTATACAGATGGCAGCAGTATTGTGTGCATGAGGTATAAAGAAGCAGGGCATTGACAGAGCTGCATTTGTACTCGGGTGAATAGTGTTAAAAGGTTTCCAATGTGGTTATGGCTGCATGACCGGAGTTAAGATTTTGAATGGGGGAATGGTAGTCGGAGCTAGATGCATGGACCATTCCATTTCGGAAATCATTAGGGCATTCCATGTTCAGCGACCCACAGTGTCGAGTGTGTGCCGAGAATACAAAATTTGTCATTATATCTCGTTGCAGACAATGCAGTGGCTGATGGCCTTCACTTAGTGACCGGAAGCAGTGGTGTTTGCATAGAGTTGTCAGTGCTAACAGCCAAACAACACTGCATGAAATAACCACAGAAGTCAATGTGGGATGTACGACAAATGTGCCCATTAGAACTGGGGCGGCAAAAAAATTTGGTGTTACTGGGGGCGGGTGCGTACGCGCACGCCCGTAGATTGCCTTTGCTGAAAGCCAGTGCAGTGCCTGCAGTGCCTCCCCTGGGCTACTGATCATATGAGTTGTACGCTTGACAAGTGGAAAATTGTAGTCTTGTCAGATGAGTCCTGATTTCAGTTGGTAACAGCCAATGGTAGGGTTTGTGTGTTGTGCAGACACTGTGAAGCCGTAGACTCAAGTTGTCAACAAGGTAAGCTGGTGGAGGCTCCATAATGGTGTGGGCTGGGTCCTCTGGTCCAAATGAACTGATGATTGACAGGAAATGGTTTTGAAACTTCCTGGCAGATCAAAACTGTGTGCCCGACCAAGACTTGAACTCGGGACCTTTGCCTTTCGCGGGCAAGTGCTCTACCAAGCACTTGCCCGCGAAAGGCAAATGTCCCGAGTTCGAGTCTCGGTCGGGCACACAGTTTTAATCTGCCAGGAAGTTTCATATCAGCGCATACTCCGCTGCAGAGTGAAAATCTCATTCAGGAAATGGTTTTGTTTGGCTACTGGGAGACCATTTGCAGCCAGTCATGGACTTTGTTTCCCAACAACGATGGAGTTTTTATGGATGATAATACACCGTGTCACTACGCCACAATTGTTTGTGATTGATTTCAGGAACATTCTGGATAATTTGAGTGAATGATTTGGGCACCCAAATTGTTCGACATAAATCCCTTCGAACAGTTATGGGGCATGATTGAGAGTTCATTTTGTGGACAAACTTATTCACCAGCAGCAGTTTCATGATTATGCCAGGGTCTAGAGACAGCATAGTTCAACATTGTTGTAGGTGCTTTCAACAACTTGTTGCTGCACTAAGCCAACCAAAACGAGGTCTAACACAATATTAAGCAGTATCCAATGACTCAACACCTCACCCCCCCCCCCCCATTTTCTCTCTCTCTCTCTCTCTCTCTCTCTCTCTCTCTCTCTCTCTCTCTGAACGTTAAGCTAACATGAGATACGAACAGAAAATGCTAAAAGCAGAGGCTTATTCAATAGTTTCGCTAATTGGTTGATTACTGTAGGAAACTTGTAATGTGTATGCACACCAACATCCGGAAGGAGATTTAATTTTTCTTATCACCCATTTCGATCTTGCAAACAATTTTCAGAAGCAAATCATCACTGCATTGTGTGTGTGTGTGTGTGTGTGTGTGTGTGTGTGTGTGTGTGTCATATGTATATGAGCAGTTCATTTTGTGTTTTAAACCTATTTAGTGTGACATTGTTGGTTCGATTTTAAGTAAGGAACATATACTGACTAATAAAATTTTTAAAAGCATAATATGGAATATGCGTACATTGTTCATATTTTGTTCCTGAAGATGATGTGGACGACCAAAACTGGTTGTAAAATGATAGTAATTCACTATTCAGCTGTGTAATATACATTGTGTTTCATACCACTTCTTCCCTCTCTTCCTTTACTACATATGCTGCCAAGCAGAACCACTAATTCTTCTCTCCTCTGCCCCGTCCCCACAAACCACTGCTTCCACTCTCCCCTCGCCCTCGGGAGAAATCTTAATTTGAACATCGTTACATTGTGTACTGGCTGCACTTTTGTTTTAGACTGTGTCATTGACAATTTTGTGTTATTGTATGTGTGCTGTAGGTTCCACAAAAATAAAATAATTCCTTTATATCTTTTTGTAAGACACTGTAGCAGTTTCGGAGAAATACTGTGAGAGTAAAGAGAATTCTGCCATCTATGTTCTAGGATAGGAAATCTTTTCCTTAGAATGCATACATTTCTCAGGCAAGGACAACACAGTGTAGAGGTATTAAGAGGCGATTGTCATTGGTTGGTCTGGAGTTGACAATTCTTATGTACTGGTTTCCATCATCGTGTCATGGTTACTTCAGGACTGAGAGTATGTGCCGTGTCACTTTCAAGAATGTCGTGTATGTTCAGGAGAGTATTTAAATGGTCAATATTTTATGCATGCAAGATCAATTGAAGAAAAACGGGAATTATTTCTGGAAAGTTGTCCAGCTGGCCAACTAAAAGCAGCCTTGACATTTCAGGGGAGATGCTAATGAGAGGGGTTGTCACCGTCATAGGAACTGGTGAAATTGTTACAGATATCAGTGTCAAATTCTGTACTAAAATTATGTTAATAAAATGGAAACAGTGTGCCAGATATGTTGTCTTTCTTATAGACTGTGACACTATTATAAAGAAATTGTAAAACAAGTGAAGGACCCAAGTGAGAGGTAGTAGTTGGTACTGATTAATCCCCAAAGCAGCTGAATTATGTCCATTCACAAATTTTATGAGTGGCACTTTTGTCATTTATGTCATCAAGAGTCTGTTGCTGAAACCACCATTACTTCTATGAGAATCCACTAAATTGTGAAGAAATTGACATTGAATGACTGATTGACTTAGGAAATTTTCATCGTTGTGTAATCGGTGTTAACACCTGACTTTATTTCGTAAATTAATTAAGAAAGTTACGGCAGTTTGACTGACTGTGGACATTAATATTTTGTTCGTGAAGGAAGCTGTTGACGTACTGATTATTCTGCAACTTGTTCAGCTGTATTTATAAAGCTGTAGTGGAAGAGTGTGCGCTCCTCAACGAACAGTGGCTACCATTTTACTCAGGTTTTTCTTTGTACAAGTTAATGTAATGTTACACTGGAAGACTAAAAAGTATATATCGATACAAAATCGACTCAACTTGTGTAAATTTTTTTTTCTCTGATGTGTCATTGTTATTATTTTAGCATAATAATCCATTATTGCGGAAAGTTGTCAGCCTCTGTTGTAGGAAAAGACCAGAGTTGAAAATGTACTATTTTTCTTACATTTTGTTTTTACCTACTTTCATTTTTTTGAGTTGTTTCACATGCACATGGCATTTTGTGAAAGATCAGTTTTGAAATACTGATCTTATATTTTCAGTTTTAAATTGCTGTATTTTTTTTATAGCAGATACAATCACTTGCTGAGGCATTTAATGCTGCCTGCACGTATTGTTCCATTTTCATGGTTACTCAGTCTTCATTTTCAAGCTGTAGAATTTTGTGCAACTGTGAAAGATTGTATTCAGCAGTAATTCTGGCTTTCCAACAACTTAGATTGTTATGAAGTCAGTGAAAGCACAAGTTGTACATCATGATTAATGTATCTTTCTGAAAACCTGGTTGATCCTTTCTCACATGTGCTTTTTTTACACCCATTTCCATAGCAGGTTGTGAAAGCATGCTGATGTGGTAATATTGGACCCGAAAATTATTTATTGTGTGTGTTTATGGAAAAACTTTGTCCCAATTCCTTGGCCAAAAATTGTGGGAAAGGTGGTGGATTAAAATTCCTAATATCGTGGAGTTGAATCCAATTCCTCTTGGCAGTCTCCCAAAATGTGGTGGCTTTCGACACTAGACGGTCATCACGAGGAGGAGGAGGAGGATGATTAGAGGCAGTGAGCAATGGCCTCTTCCTTCCTAATGTCTGCAGTCATATACAATTCATCAAACCAGCACTTATCAAGTTGATCACATACCACGAATGCATTCTTGACTTGCAGTAGACCAACAGGGCCCCCTCCACTAAGTACCAGTGAAAGTAGAATTGCAAGTTTCGAATGAGGACAAATGACAGTTTTTCCTAGTACAATTTCTATTTTGAAATTTGAGGAACATTTCATAAGAAAGTCTTTCCCACTCATGTAAAAGCCTGATCATTTTTCACAAAAATGACTGTCAGTATACCACTTGCTGTAAGTTTGTTTTAACACTTTAAGTGACACTGGTAAATATATATTCCACAGGTAAACAACTGCAATTACCACATATAATTGATTTTTCTCCTTGTTGATTGGTATGAATAATTATCACGCTATACCTTACAATAAACTTAAAAAGTCATAAGAAATTGGTCAGGTGTAAATTGCTACTGCCAAAGAGTACATACAGACAGACACGTATTTCAGTCTGATGTTGAAAAAATCCTTTTGTCGCTTGAAGTTGGCTGTGAGCCAGTTCTCATATGTTCTCTCAGCAGTTGTACACCATTATTTGTTCACAGGTGATAACAAGCCGATTTGGCAAGTGGCCGAGGAGCGAGAGGAGAACAAATGTCGTAACAAGGAAAATGTCCCTTACGGCGAGTACGGAGGATGGCACAAAGCTGCCAAAGTGGATTCACCGACGGTGACGACGACACTGAAAAACCTCGGTGCCCTCTACCGGCGACAGGGCAAGTACGAAGCGGCAGAGACCCTGGAAGACTGCGCCCTGCGCTCACGCAAGGAGGTGAGCTTTGGCACAGATGTTTTAATAAAAAGTTTTTGTTGTCCATCCTGTGATTCCAGTGAAGTGGCAAAAGTTATCTGAGGCAGATGACATTTTAGAGTGTTCCTTGTAATGAACAGGGTTTATTCTACAGAACTGTGCAGTAGGCCATTTTTATTCCAGTAGGATGTTAAACAGTTGAAATTAAATGAAGTTTTGATGTATTGTATGTTTAAAATTTCTTTTAATTTGTCCATTGACCCATAAAGACTCTCTTACTGTATTAAGTTGAGTAGGTGCAGTATTGACTTCACTATTTTGTAATTCCTTTGCTGTATAATTTTGTCATCAAATGCTAAAACAGATTGTGGGGCCTTGAAATTTTGTTCTTTGTCAAACACACAGTTCTATGCCACACCTGGAACGTTAACTCTAAATTGTAGAAAATCAGCCAGTGAAGTATTCCTTGACACAGCATCAAATAAAACTCAAAATATCAGAGTTTTATCTCCCACAGTGCCAATTTTTTTTTTTTTTTTTTTTTTTTTTTTTTTTTTTTTTTTTAAAGTTTTTCCTGTTTCTATAACTTCTGTCATCTTGGTGGATATTTTTTGCTTCTTCTTGCACTACACTGATTTCATGCATATGTTTATCCCATTAAGTAAAGTTTTTCTCAAAATGCATTGAATACACATTTGTTCTTAAAGCTGCTTTATTAAAGGCATACTATGTGGAATAGGTATGCTGTGTTAATTGTGGCAGTTTGTTGTCAGGTAGAGAGGCCCTGCTGTTTGCCATTGCTAGGTGTTGGGAACACTCTTACCTGATCTACAGTGAAACATTTCAGTTATTGCTATTACAGTAGTGAAATGTTCTACCTGCACTTCTTACAAATGAAGACATGCTCTCCATTATCATACCACATTTTTCATTTAATGTACTAACCATAGACAGTTTCGAAAGATCTACAGATCTTTAATTAGTGTCATCACATAACTGAAACACTCATCAAAAATAAAATAGTGCGGTGGGGGAGCACACGTGTGATCACACACTTTTTACTATGTAAGGTGAGACGAGTAACATTATCTGTCCTGGCACTTGGAGGAGGAGAAAATTTGGATTTGGGAGAACTGTATGTGTGTCGTGCGACAGAAATTGATTTGTTATTAAAGATTGTGTGGAGTGTCACGTGGCTCAGACACTGCAGTTGTTTTTGAAGCTAGTGGTGGCATTGGTGTTGGCCTTGCAGTGTCCTGTGGACTTGCCTACGTTGAGGGCGGTGATGAGGAACTTGGCTCTGCTGTACCACGGACAGGGCAGGCACGAGGCTGCCGAGGTTCTGGAGGAGTGTGCAGAGCAGACCTACCTCGAGGTGTGTTGAGCTCTGTTGTGGATGTGGTGGTGGGGTATGCCGGGGCTTGCACAACTCTCACTTCACCTCACCTCGCCTTACTTTACGAGTCTTCGTGCCCCTTCAGGGGTTTGTGTCTGGAACTGTGTCTGATACGTGTGGTCATTGTCTGTCTGAAATCTTCAGAAGTGACAAAACAATTTTCCCTCTTAAAGACCAGGAAAACATAACTGAGCACAAAGTTTTCTCGATTGTAACATCCCTTACTGTTAAGAATGTTCAAAAGGAGGGGATGAAATAGCTCGACTACAGTGAATGATTGTTTAGTGAGAAGATGCTATTTACAGTAGTATGCAACTTTGGTTGGCAAGTGAATTTTTCATCTGATTAACTACTGTAGGGAACAGCTTGCAAGCTTCACTGAGGCAAGCTGTGGGCACTGCTGCTCCATTACATGTGTTCATTTGTCTGCAGTTTGTCACGCTTACTTAAGCTACAGCCTTGTGCCCAATATTGTATTTTTAATTACGTCTTGAAAAGCAGAAACTTAAGAGAACTTGCTTCTACAGATAGCCACAATAGTTAAAACAGTAGCTATTCTTGTTTTGTTTAACTTCAGAATTAATACACTAGCTTCAGTTGCTGTTTTTCTGCAGTTTATCTTTCACGTTTCTCAGGTCACAATGAGACATGACAGTTCTTTTTGCAGTTTAACAGTTTGTCTGCTGTGACTGGTTTTACCAGATAGTGTTAAGAGTTCACTTTTTGAAGCATCAAAGAATGAAAGTCTCCTAAGATTAGACCTTCACTTTAATACATTTTGTGAAAGAATAATTTCATTAATAGATACGAAAAACTGTTTTCGACCTAGATTCAAATCTTGGTTCACTAACCTTGATTAAAGTTAAATGATTTAATATAAATGCCTCCACGAGTTCAGTCTTTCCCTCCTCTCCATATTTGTCCAGTTGAACATTTGATGACTTTCTTGCTCTCAGCACGAACAGTGTATCAACTCTTTGAAATTATTGTAATATAAGGTGCTGTACATAAGTTCTGTTTTTATGGTTGGTAGACCATAGCTGAGCATGAGATCTGAGTTCTACATTTTCAGAGAAGCTGACTGAAGATTGCATTGGATTGTTACGTTGTTGTTGTTGTTGTTGTTGTTGTTGTTGTTGTTATGGCTGCTGCTGCTGGTGGTGGTTAGCAAAAATAAAAGGGGAACATGAAATTTGGTATCTTCATGTATATATGTATGTATGCTGGCAGGATAAATGTCTTAGAGAATCTATGTAGCCCAGTTCCTTCAAAAGTGAAATTGTATATGCTGCATTAGTTTAAAATACTGTAAATACTTTTTTCTTTCTTTACAGTTCCTCAAGTAATTTAATACAAAAAACACACACAATAAGGTATTCTAGTGAAGACAGGGAAGATCACTATTTTTGACATGTGCATAATAAATTGATGAATTTGTGTTGTGTGTGTTACCCTATCTGTGTAGAGCATATTGCCCTTTGCACCAAATTTTCATGTAGTTACATAGTTACATACTTTCACATGGCAACTTAAATTTGTGTAATTGGTATATAGTGACTTGAAGAATAAGTCACTGTTTGGTATGTGTGCATGTTCTTGTTAAAAATGTTTAATGTGTTGTTTTTGTGTCACATAACTTCAAAAATTAAATTTTCAGTTAGATTTAATGCTTCCAGATTTTTCGCACATACAGAAAGGTAGCTTCGAAGAAGTTGTTGTTGTCCAGGTCAGCACACTATCCAAAGAGATAGTGTCAGAGCTGTCCATGAGTCAAAAACACATGGGAAACTACTTCTCTTCACATCAGGGAAAGTTGTCCGCTACAGACACGAAGTTGCGAGTACTTGTAATCAACCTTGCAGCAGAAACTTACTGGCAGATTAAACCTGTGTGCCAGACTGAGACTTGAACTCGGGACCTTTGGCTTTCACAGGTAAGTGTTGTACTGACTGAGCTACCGAGCACAACTGACAACCTGTCCTCACAGCTTCACTCCTGGCAGTACTCCATCCCCTACCTTCCAAACTTCACTGAAGCTCTCCTGTGAAACTTGCAACACTAGCACTCCACTAGAACTTCTGTGAGGCTTAGAAGGTAGGAAATGAGATACTGTTAAAAGTTAAACTGTGAAGATCAGTCGCGAATCATACTCGAGTAGCTCAATTAGTAGAGCACCAGCTCGCTAAAGACAAAGGTCCTGAGCTAGTCTCAGTGTGGCATACAGTTTTAATCTGCCAGGAAGTTTCATATCAGCGCACACTCTACAGAGTGAAAATTCCATAATAGATCCTTGTGACAAACTGTGTACACTTTGACAAAATTGCGCTGTTCTACTGTGAACAAAAAGGCTGCTAGAAATGGAATAAGCAAAAATAAAATATTTTACAGCTGTCATCTACTTCAATCTATCCTTTGCGTAAACCAAAAGACGAAACTCTGACCATTTCCTTTCTGTGGATGATTACTTATTTACCCACACAAAATCTTTGGCAACACAAGTGCCAGAAAATGAAATCGCAAACAGAAATGTAAGTAAATGCATTAGTATATTACCTAATCATGATATCGCATAATGTACACACTATAACAGATTTATCCTTCCACACAGGTTTATTTTTTGATTCTTAACCCCATTGGTACACAGCTAATGTACATAACCTATCAGCTGATGTATAAGTAACTGTATAATGCACCTGATTATGGCAGCATTCTGCCAAAATGCATTGTGCTAATGAAATATTAGTATAAAGTGACTGCAGCAGTATAAATTATTCCACATTATCATATAACATGGATAGAGGGTCTATACAAGGGCGATGTACTTGAGGAAAATATTATGGAAATGGAAGAGGATGTAGATGAAGATGAAATAGGAGATATGATACTGCGTGAAGAGTTTGACAGAGCACTGAAAGACCTGAGTCGAAACAAGGCTCCCGGAGTAGACAATATTCCATTGGAACTACTGACGGCCGTGGGAGAGCCAGTCCTGACAAAACTCTACCATCTGGTGAGCAAGATGTATGAAACAGGCGAAATACCCTCAGACTTCAAGAAGAATATAATAATTCCAATCCCAAAGAAAGCAGGTGTTGACAGATGTGAAAATTACCGAACTATCAGCTTAATAAGTCACAGCTGCAAAATACTAACACAAATTCTTTACAGACGAATGGAAAAACTAGTAGAAGCCAACCTCGGGGAAGATCAGTTTGGATTCCGTAGAAACACTGGAACACGTGAGGCAATACTGACCTTACGACTTATCTTAGAAGAAAGATTAAGGAAAGGCAAACCTACGTTTCTAGCATTTGTAGACTTAGAGAAAGCTTTTGACAATGTTGACTGGAATACTCTTTCAAATTCTAAAGGTGGCAGGAGTAAAATACAGGGAGCGAAAGGCTATTTGCAATTTGTACAGAAACCAGATGGCAGTTATAAGAGTCGAGGGACATGAAAGGGAAGCAGTGGTTGGGAAGGGAGTAAGACAGGGTTGTAGCCTCTCCCCGATGTTATTCAATCTGTATATTGAGCAAGCAGTAAAGGAAACAAAAGAAAAATTCGGAGTAGGTATTAAAATTCATGGAGAAGAAATAAAAACTTTGAGGTTCGCCGATGACATTGTAATTCTGTCAGAGACAGCAAAGGACTTGGAAGAGCAGTTGAATGGAATGGACAGTGTCTTGAAAGGAGGATATAAGATGAACATCAACAAAAGCAAAACAAGGATAATGGAATGTAGTCTAATTAAGTCGGGTGATGCTGAGGGAATTAGATTAGGAAATGAGGCACTTAAAGTAGTAAAGGAGTTTTGCTATTTGGGGAGCAAAATAACTGATGATGGTCGAAGTAGAGAGGATATAAAATGTAGGCTGGCAATGGCAAGGAAAGCGTTTCTGAAGAAGAGAAATTTGTTAACATCCAGTATTGATTTAAGTGTCAGGAAGTCATTTCTGAAAGTATTCGTATGGAGTGTAGCCATGTATGGAAGTGAAACATGGACGATAAATAGTTTGGACAAGAAGAGAATAGAAGCTTTCGAAATGTGGTGCTACAGAAGAATGCTGAAGATTAGATGGGTAGATCACATAACTAATGAGGAAGTATTGAATAGGATTGGGGAGAAGAGAAGTTTGTGGCACAACTTCACCAGAAGAAGGGATCGGTTGGTAGGACATGTTCTGAGGCATCAAGGGATCACCAATTTAGTATTGGAGGGCAGCGTGGAGGGTAAAAATCGTAGAGGGAGACCAAGAGATGAATACACTAAGCAGATTCAGAAGGATGTAGGTTGCAGTAGGTACTGGGAGATGAAAAAGCTTGCACAGGATAGAGTAGCATGGAGAGCTGCATCAAACCAGTCTCAGAACTGAAGACCACAACAACAACAACAACAACAATGGATGAATTAAAAAAAAAATTAAACAAGGAAAAACTCGGTCATCAGAGAGATATATATATATAATATATATATATATATATATATATATCAATATAATGGAAGGAAACATTCCACGTGGGAAAAATTATATATAAAAACAAAGATGAGGTGACTTACCGAACAAAAGCGCTGGCAGGTCGATAGACACACAAACAAACACAAACATACACACAAAATTCAAGCTTTCGCAACAAACTGTTGCCTCATCAGGAAAGAGGGAAGGAGAGGGGAAGACGAAAGGAAGTGGGTTTTAAGGGAGAGGGTAAGGAGTCATTCCAATCCCGGGAGCGGAAAGACTTACCTTAGGGGGAAAAAAGGACAGGTATACACTCGCACACACGCACATATCCATCCACACATACAGACACAAGCAGACATATTTAAAGACCATTGGATAATATGTCTGCTTGTGTCTGTATGTGTGGATGGATATGTGCGTGTGTGCGAGTGTATACCTGTCCTTTTTTCCCCCTAAGGTAAGTCTTTCCGCTCCCGGGATTGGAATGACTCCTTACCCTCTCCCTTAAAACCCACTTCCTTTCGTCTTCCCCTCTCCTTCCCTCTTTCCTGATGAGGCAACAGTTTGTTGCGAAAGCTTGAATTTTGTGTGTATGTTTGTGTTTGTTTGTGTGTCTATCGACCTGCCAGCGCTTTTGTTCGGTAAGTCACCTCATCTTTGTTTTTATATATATATATAATCTCTGTGTGTGTGTGTGTGTGTGTGTGTGTGAGAGAGAGAGAGAGAGAGAGAGAGAGAGAGAGAGAGAGAGAGACTGCGAGGCGAGTCAAGTATGCTGACCACTATGCCACCATGCCCAGTTGATTTGTGTTCTCACATTGGATAATGCTATAGAAAAATTTAGATTTTAATTCAGTATGGAGGAGTGCACAATCTTTGAGAAAGTTTATCAAATGAAACTGGTAAGAAACTGGAAAACCGTATTTTTGGAGGCAAAAATACCTGATCGTGGCTAGAATGTGCTCAAGTGTAACTGTTGTACTGCCTTTCTTATGTATTTGACATTTAAAAGAAGTGGTGCCAAAAAAATGATAGCACTCTGGTATTAGCATTCTCTTAAGTATAAAGGAAACTAAACAGTTAAGTGAAAAGTCCTTGTGATATTATGCATATTGAAGGTAGTATTCAAACTGATTTGGGCCTGAGTTAATGTAAACTGATTTGTGAGTTTTGGAAAGTAAAAAAATTACTTGGAACTGTTATTGTTCTGTAATCTTGTCTCCTGGGAATGTAACTTACAAACATGGTTCATAAGTCTCTGCCTTGGGTTGTGGGCTCGTGGTTTTAATCTCTTCCCTGTGATTATTGGCATCACTTTTTGCAATCTATTTCTTCACACAGGTCAGTAAGCTACAAAAACATGGAGAATGTTCAGATCTTCACACATGGGAATAAACGACCAAATGACTGTACAGGTTGCAGACTCACTACAAACTATAAATAGTCACCTTTAATATCCAGTCAAGACTGCCTTGTTGTTGCGGATGTAATCTTCAGTCCAAAGACTGGTTTGATGCAGCTTTCCTTGCTACTCTATCGTGTGCAAGTCTCATCTCTGAGTAACTACTACAACCTACATCCTTCTGAATGTGCTTATTGTATTTATCTTTCGGTCTCGCTCAGTTCTTTCGCGAGTTCATGTGTGGCACACAAGGGGCCCTGAGCTATTGCAGCCAATTCTTCCTTCCCTGGCTGCATTTCTTTCACCCTGCCCCCCCCCCCCCCCCCCCCCCCATCCTCACTCTTTCCCCGTTGCCACCACCTTCCCCTCTCTCGGTGTTCTGATTGATGTCGACCTGGCTATCTACTGGTTTCCTGTATTGGTTACAATTTTGTTCCTTTTGCCTGTTCTTTCATCCTTTTTGGCGTTTAGGTCTCCACTTGAGGTTTGACCTCCACTTGAAAATTTCCTGTTTTTTAGTGTGAGACCACAGGAGCTCCCTCCCTAGCATCTATGGTGTGGATTCCTCTCCCCCATTCCTTCCCCTCTCCCCTTACCCACTTCAGCCCCGTCCACCCTGCTAAGTCACCAGCACGTGTAACCAGCCCGTGTGGTGGGGCTGTTATGTACCTATATGGCTGGGCCTCCTGACAGCACAGCGATTGCACTATTGATACCCGAGTTGTTCCCTTCCCACGTACGCCAAGGAGTGGTGCTTATCCTCTTGGAGCATCAGAACTACCGGCAACGGCCACTGTGCCAGACCATCCTTGCTGTAGCTGGATGGCGCCTGTGGGGGAGAGTCCCTGGTCTGAATGGGTGGTATCAGGGCAGATGCTTCACGCATGAAGCGTATCGAGCTGCAGAAATCTGACAGTTCTCAAACGGCTGTCTTTTCGAATGGTGAAGAATCATTGACTGCTGCTTTGTATGACCCGGCTACCTTCCCTTCCCTGGCTACGCTGTGGGAGGAGGGTCAGGTTCATTCATCTTGGGGTAAAACTCGTTCCCCTTTACCTCGTCTGTACTAGGACAGATTGGGATACATTCACTGCCACAAAGCTGTTGTTTTTCGTGGAAAATATCGAGGACAAGTTTGGTGAAGTGGAGTCTCTTGTCAAGATGCGGTCAGGTTCCCTGTTGATCAAAGCTTTTTCTGGCACCCAAACCGCAGCTCTTCGTGCCTGTGATCGTCTTGGCACTGTTCCGGTGTCTATCACTCCTCAGCAGTCTCAGCGGTCCAGGGAGTAATTTTTGGTAGGGACCTCATTCTGCGAACTGATGAGGAACTCCGGGATAATCTGGAGTTGCGTGGCATTCAGTTTGTTAGATGTGTGCAGAAAGGTCGCAGACACAACTGCACCGATACTGGCACCTTCATTCTGGCTTTCGAGGGGGATACCATCCCAGAGAAAGTCGAGGTTATGTGCTGCAGGTGTGAAGTGAAGCCATTCATCCCTTCACCTATGCGGTGCTTTCGGTGCTTGCGTTTTGGGCATATGTCTTCCCACTATACGGTGGACACACCGTGTGGTGACTGTGGTTGCCCACTACATGAGGGAAGCCCCTGTGTTCCGCCACGTGTGTGTCAATTATGCTGACAGCCACTCCCCTTGCTTGCCAAATTGCTCGGCTTACAAGAGAGAAAAGAAGATCCGAGAATACAAGTCCCTGGATCAACTGTCTTATGCAGAGGCTCACCAAAAGTATGAGAGACTCCATCCATCCAGTGTCACTATCTTCAACTTTTGCGTCTGTATTTCCTCCTCCTCCTCCTCCTCCTCCTCCTCCTCCTCCTCCCTCCCCCCCCCCCCCCTCCTCCTCCCCCCCCCCTCATCCCTACCCCAGCCCCGTCCCTCTCTCCCCTTCTCCCCTCCATTTTCCACGACCTCCCACCTCCCATCGGGCAGCTGCCCCCCTCCCCCCCAGCAAAAGAAGTGCCCCCCCTACTTCAGCACCTGCTGGTGATCGGGCTCCCTCCTGGGACCCCTCTACCCGGTGTCTCTCCGGCCAGAAGAATCTTACCACCACTCAGCCATGAGGCACACCATCTGTGTGCCCTAAGTCACCCACTCTCAGTTCCAGATCTAGCAGAAGCCTGTACTCCCTCTGTGCCCTGCCCTCCTCCACCTCAGAAAAAGAAAACGAAGAACAAGAAGAAGAAACACAAATCCCATAACATGCCCCCCCCCCCCCCAGAGGTGCTGTTTCCCACCTCACAACCTGAGTCTGACATCTTGTTTACGGATGTCACCCCATCCTTGTCAGTGACGACTACTGACAGAGGGACCTGACCTCCTCCTCAGCTTCTTTTGTCTATCTTGCATTCTTGCCACATGATGATCCAGTGGAATTGCAACGGATACTAGTCACCTACCGAAAATGCAACATCTTGTCTCCCCTTCTGTGTTTTGTCTTGCTCTTCGAGAAACACATTTCTGTGATGACCACTCTCCAACATTTCGTGGTTATCGGCCGTTCTGTCAAAACCGTGCTGGTGGGGTCTACACTTTGGTTCGCTTCAATGTCATTAGTGACCGGATCCCCCTACGTACTAACTGGGAAGCGATAGTGGTTAGGGTGCAAATGATTCCGGCAATCACCATTTGCAATGTCTACCTCCCTCCCAGGTACGCCACATCCTTTTGTTGTCCTGTCAGTGCCCACGTTCCACTGGGGGGGGGTCACTTCAATGGTTAGGCGTATCTTAATTGACCAACTTACCACAGGCCTAGATTTGTCTCTCACGATTGTTCCCCTGCTCTCTTCAGTGTCGCTCATGGCACCTTCTCTGCTATTGATCTCACGATCTCCTCCACTGCCCTCGTGGCCTCCCTACATTTGTCATCCCACGATGACCTTCATGACAGTGACCACTTTCTGGTGATTCTATTGTTCCCCTGCTGCCGCCAGGCAGAAACGCCCCCACATTGGGCATTCCGCAGGGCCAATTGGCCTTCATGTACGTCTGCTGTGCACTTTGACACCTACCTCTCAAATTCCATTGATAGTCATACAAGGCACGTCTGCCACTATTCTTCATGTTGCTGGCTCTGCTGCCCCCTGTCTACAGGTCCCTCTCGTCAACTGGCACCGTGGTGGACCGAGGACATTGCAGTCGCTGTCCAGGACCACCGATGGGTGCTGCAGTGATTCGAGTGACACCCTTCACAGACCAATCTCCTCACTTTTAGGTGTCTCCATGCTAAGGCTCTTACCTTATTAAGCAGAGTAAAAAGGAATGCTGGGAGTGCTATGTTTCCTCCCTTGGACGTATGTCTCTTCATCGCAGGTTTGGTCCGAGCTCTGTCGCCTTCTGGGCCACCAGCGACAGTCAACTGTCCAGGGTCTGAATCTCCATGGATCTCTGTGCACTGATCCATTGGTCCTCGCAGAACACCTCGCGACATGCTTTGCGATGGCATCGTTGTCTTCCTACCCTACTACCTTTCTCAAGCAGAAATGCAGAGTTAAAAGACGCCCCTCTGTTTCATCCCACATCGTGTTGAGCCCTATAATGCACCCTTCATTGAATGGGAATTGGTGCCGGCTCTTAGTTCTTCATAAGACACGGCCCCAGGTATAGATTCCATCCACAACCAGATGATCCAACATTTGGATATTCCCCAGAGGCAACAGCTCCTCAGAGTTTCCAACCGCATTTAGCTCACGGGTGCTTTTGCGCCACAGTGGTGAGACAGTATAGTTATCTCCATCCTTAAGCCCGAGAAAAACCCATCTCTAGACAGCTACCGCCCAATTAGCATGACGAATGGACTTTGTAAACTGCTCAAAAGGATTGTCAGCTTCAGATTATGTTGGGTACTCGAATCTCGGGGCCTTTTGTCCCCTTACCAGTGTGGCTTCCGGGCAGGGCGTTCTCCAACTGACCATTTATTCTGATAGCAATCTGCCATCCGACAGGATTTTACTCGCCTCTGGCACCTTGTCGCAGTTGTCTTTGACCTACATAAGGCATATGACGTGGCTTGGCGCCATCACATTTTTGTTACCCTCCACGACTGGGGCTTCCGTGGTCCCCTTCTGATTTTTATTCACGAGTTTTTATTTCACCGGCTCTCCCGGGTTCGAGTTGGCACTTCATTCAGTGCCCCTCAGATCCAGGGGAGTGGTATCCCTCAGGGTTCTGTGCTGTGTGTCACACTCTTCCTCATTGCCATCAATGGACTTTTGACCTCTATTGGGCCTCTGGTTAGCCCGGCATTGTATGTCGATGATTTTTGCATCTCAGTAGCGTCTGCAGAGTGCCATCTCCAAGGCACTATCCGACGGGCCTCTGTGTGGGCCACAGCCCACGGATTCCAGTTTTCTCCCTCCAAAACACTGTTAGGCATTTTTGTTGTCGACTCACAGTACACCCCGATCCAGAACTTCCTTTAGGTGACCAGCTCCTCAATGTTGTAGCACAGATCGGTTTCTTGGGCCTTATTTTTGATAAGCTGACATGGCTGCCTCACATTCAGAAGCTAAATGCTCTCTGCCGCCTGGCCCACACGTCTTGGGGTGCAGAGCGTTTCCCTCTTCTCCATCTTTACTGTGCTCTGGTCTTGTCCAGACTAGATTATGGTAGTCAGGTTTGTGGCTCAGCAGCTCCTTCCACTTTGAAACTCACTTGACCCTGTCCGTCATTGTGGGGTGCGTCTGGCTATTGGTGCTTTTCGCATTCGTCCTGTCGATAGTCTCCTCGTAGAAACGGGGATTTCCCCTCTACACATCTGACAGAGCCAACTCCTTTTTCTTACGCAATCGCCATTCGCCAATTCCCTGACCATCCTGTGCACCCTGTGCTCTTTGCCAGTGAGGGATGTCTCCCTTCTAACACCCA
The DNA here is from genome assembly GCF_021461385.2 of Schistocerca piceifrons. NCBI lineage: Eukaryota > Metazoa > Arthropoda > Insecta > Orthoptera > Acrididae > Schistocerca > Schistocerca piceifrons. The sequence continues at coordinate 203,626,510 of NC_060146.1, read as the reverse complement.
CCCACAGGTGGGATTGCCTGTTGGCACGCATCTCACTCCCCCTCCCCCCCCCCCCCCCCCCCCCTGTCGGATCTCCATCTCCACTCTCTGGACTGCACCCCATCTTTTTCCTCCCGTACCACCCTCGGATGGTGCCTAGACCACGGATTAGGACCGATCTAATCCAGAGTCCTAAGGACTCTGTCGCTTCTATGGTTTACCAGTGTCTCGTATGTGCCATCCTTGCAGAGTTCCAGGGTGCCACCATCTTTTACACTAATTGTCGTGTCACCGCCAGACACCACACTTGCTAGGTGGTAGCCTTTAAATCGGCCACGGTCCATTAGTATACGTCGGACCCGCGTGTCGCCACTGTCAGTGATTGCAGACCGAGCGCCGCCACACGGCAGGTCTAGAGAGACTTCCTAGCACTCGCCCCAGTTGTACAGCTGACTTTGCTGGGAAAGGTTCACTGACAAATACGCTCTCATTTGCCGAGACGATAGTTAGCATAGCCTTCAGCTACATCATTTGCTACGACCTAGCAAGGCGCCATTACCAATTTATATTGAGATTGTTATTAATGTACCGTCAAGAGTGATGTACACCAATTATGGATTAAAGTTAAGTATTCCAAGATTTTCATACTTTATTTGCAATTCTCAAGACATTGTCCTGTTCCAGACCTCACGCCAGTCTGCGTGAGCTTAAATGCGTGCCTTTCGGCTACCTCCGAGTGGCTTGGCTGTCTTGCCAAGTCACTACACTAATAGTTTTAAATCAGTCGATAAGGTGGGATCCGCTTTCACGTATTTTATTGGCTTCAAACACCATTTGTTGCCGGGATCGTGTAGTGTGTTCACAGCAGAGCTTCTAGCCATTCACAGGGCCCTCCTTTTTGTTTCTCAGGCCTCCCTCCACAGTGTTTTAATTTGTTCAGACTCCACGAGCAGCCTGCAGGCTAGTGACTGGTGCTACTCTCGCCGCCCTTTGGTATCTGCTATTCGTGACCACCTCTCGGCACTTGAGTGTGCCACCTGTTCAGTTGTCTTTCTCTTGGTCTCAAGTTGTGTGGGCATCCCAGGGAATGAACTGGCTGCTTGTTTGGCTAGAGAAGCATATACTTACCCCTTTTCTTTTCACGATTCCAGCTGCAGATGTGTGTGTCTACGTCAAATCTCAATATGCCCAAAAGCGGAATGCCACCTAGAGCACTACTGTTCATAGTACTAAACTCCGCACAGTCGAGGAGTCTACTGCGCTCTTCCGTCTGCTCCTCTCGGGAGTAGTCCACCGTTATATGCCATGTACACGTTGGTTGTGCCCGGCGGAGCCAGACTGACGATATCTCACATATTGGTGCAATGTCCCATTCTTTTGGTCCTTCATGTTACGTATAGCTTTCCTGATACTGTAAATTTAATATTAACAATGATCCACAGATGGTTGAACTGGTCTTCCTCACCTTTATGCATTTACTGTGTGTGTTTAATGTTCATTATTTTATAATTTGACTCCCTTGACTGGATCCGTCCACTTTTAGCAGTCCCTCTTTCTTCTGTGACTTGACTTCGGAATTGTGGGACTGATGACCATACAATTTGGTCCCATAACCCCTCTCAGTCAATCACTCAATCTCATTCTACAATTTTTAACACCCCCCCCCCCCCCCCCAAACGGGGAAATTGATATCAGGAATGATATAAGAAAGTGATGTGGCATCTTGGCCAAAATAAAATTTGCTTGAAAAATGTTTAAAAGTCATAAAACAAGTTGCCACAGTCAATGAAAAGGGAACCCACAATGTTAATAATAATCATCATCGACCCAGAGCCGTGTGTGCTTCATTAAACTGTTGTCAAACATTTACTGCAGTTGCTCCAATTCATTATCGTTACTTGAATGTATCTGACTCTTAAAGTTGCCCTACATGTAAAGACTGCATGCAGATAATTCAGGTGATCTTGGGTCCCACAAAATTTTACTGCTTTTGCTGACATTACTCTGCTCTCTGTGTGTGCCAAGGTTGCATCTGCAGTACTTATTGTCGCTCCATATTATTGAAAAGATCAACACGTGTTTGCCAAAGAAAAATCAACAAATAGCCTTACATTATCAGGAGTTATTGTTTTTTATTTACACAACCAGTTTGGGCACGTTAAAAACTAGTAGTATGCATATTAAGGTATACTACAGTTGACATTACAGAAAATGAAGTGTAATAGTAAAAGTCCTTAACACCTACAAAATGCAGTATGTAGCATTAAGGAGAGTATCTGTGCACACAAAGCAAAACAAAGCAGAATATGTATGTGTACTAGTTAGCATCGAAACTAACTATTTTGACATCACAGAGCTATAATGGATCATGTCAGACATCACAAAAACAAAAAATAGAAAATATACAGAATCGGAAGCTCAACCTAATAAAGCTTCTATAGTTTTTTAGTATGTTGTTGTTGTTGTTGTTGTTGTTGTTGTTGTGGTCTTCACTCCTGAGACTGGTTTGATGCAGCTCTCCATGCTACTCTATCCTGTGCAAACTTCATCTCCTAGTACCTACTGCAACCTACATCCTTCTGAATCTGCTTAGTGTATTCATCTCTTGGTCTCCCCCTATGATTTTTACCCTCCACGTTGCCCTCCAATACTAAATTGGTGATCCCTTGATGCCTCAGAACATGTCCTACCAACCGATCCCTTCTTCTGGTCAAGTTGTGCCACAAACTTCTCTTCTCCCCAATCCTATTCAATACTTCCTCATTAGTTATGTGATCTACCCATCTAACCTTCAGCATTCTTCTGTAGCACCACATTTCAAAAGCTTCTATTCTCTTCTTGTCCAAACTATTTACCGTCCATGTTTCACTTCCATACATGGCTACACTCCATACAAATACTTTCAGAAATAACTTCCTGACACTTAAATCTATACTCGATGTTGACAAATTTCTCTTCTTCAGAAACGCTTTCCTTGCCATTGCCAGTCTACATTTTATATCCTCTCTACTTCGTCCATCATCAGTTATTTTGCTCCCCAAATAGCAAAACTCCTTTACTACTTTAAGTGTCTCATTTCCTAATCTAATACCCTCAGCATCACCCGACTTAACTCGACTACATTCCATTATCCTCGTTTTGCTTTTGTTAATGTTCATCTTATATCCTCCCTTCAAGACACCATCCATTCCGTTCAACTGCTCTTCCAAGTCCTTTGCTGTCTCTGACAGAATTACAATGTCATCGGCGAACCTCAAAGTTTTTATTTCTTCTTCATGGATTTTAATACCTACTCCGAATTTTTCTTTTGTTTCCTTTACTGCTTGCTCAATATAGAGATTGAATAACATCGGGGAGAGGCTACAACCCTGTCTTACTCCCTTCCCAACCACTGCTTCCCTTTCATGTCCCTCAACTCTTATAACTGCCATCTGGTTTCTGTACAAGTTGTAAATAGTCTTTCGCTCCCTGTATTTTACCCCTGCCACCTTTAGAATTTGAAAGAGAGTATTCCAGTCAACATTGTCAAAAGCTTTCTCCAAGTCTACAAATGCTAGAAACGTAGGTTTGCCTTTGCTTAATCTTTCTCCTAAGATAAGTCGTAAGGTCAGTATTGCCTCACGTGTTCCAATATTTCTACGGAATCCAAACTGATCTTCCCCGAGGTCAGCTTCTACTAGTTTTTCCATTCGTTTGTAAAGAATTCGTGTTAGTACTTTGCAGCTGTGACTTATTAAACTGATTGTTCGGTAATTTTCACATCTGTCAACACCTGCTTTCTTTGGGATTGGAATTATTATATTCTTCTTGAAGTCTGAGGGTATTTCGCCTGTTTCATACATCTTGCTCACCAGATGGTAGAGTTTTGTCAGGACAGGCTCTCCCAAGGCCGTCAGTAGTTCCAATGGAATGTTGTCTACTCCGGGGGCCTTGTTTCGACTCAGGTCCTTCAGTGCTCTGTCAAACTCTTCACGCAGTATCGTATCTCCCATTTCATCTTCATCTACATCCTCTTCCATTTCCATAATATTGCCCTCAAGTGCATCGCCCTTGTATAGACCCTCTATATACTCCTTCCACCTTTCTGCTTTCCCTTCTTTGCTTAGAACTGGGTTTCCATCTGAGCTCTTGATGTTCATACATGTGGTTCTCTTATCTCCAAAGGTCTCTTTAATTTTCCTGTAGGCAGTATCTATCTTACCCCTAGTGAGATAAGCCTCTACATCCTTACATTTGTCCTCTAGCCATCCCTGCTTAGCCATTTTGCACTTGCTGTCAATCTCATTTTTGAGATGTTTGTATTCCTTTTTGCCTGCTTCATTTACTGCATTCTTATATTTTCTCCTTTCATCAATTAAATTCAATATTTCTTCTGTTACCCAAGGATTTCTACTAACCCTCTTCTTTTTACCTACTTGATCGTCTGCTGCCTTCACTACTTCATCCCTCAGAGCTACCCATTCTTCTTCTACTGTATTTCTTTCCCCCATTCCTTTCAATTGTTCCCTTATGCTCTCCCTGAAACTCTGTACAACCTCTGGTTCTTTCAGTTTATCCAGGTCCCATCTCCTTAAATTCCCACCTTTTTGCAGTTTCTTCAGTTTTAATCTACAGGTCATAACCAATAGATTGTGGTCAGAGTCCACATCTGCCCCTGGAAATGTCTTACAATTTAAAACCTGGTTCCTAAATCTCTGTCTTACCATTATATAATCTATCTGATACCTTTTAGTATCTACAGGGTTCTTCCATGTATACAACCTTCTATCATGATTCTTAAACCAAGTGTTAGCTATGATTAAGTTGTGCTCTGTGCAAAATTCTATCAGGCGGCTTCCTGTTTCATTTCTTAGCCCCAATCCATATTCACCTACTACGTTTCCTTCTCTCCCTTTTCCTACACTCGAATTCCAGTCACCCATGACTATTAAATTTTCGTCTCCCTTCACTATCTGAATAATTTCTTTTATTTCATCATACATTTCTTCAATTTCTTCGTCATCTGCAGAGGTAGTTGGCATATAAACTTGTACTACTGTAGTAGGCGTGGGCTTCGTATCTATCTTGGCCACAATAATGCGTTCACTATGCTGTTTGTAGTAGCTTACCCGAATTCCTATTTTCCTATTCATTATTAAACCTACTCCTGCATTACCCCTATTTGACTTTGTGTTTATAACCCTATAGTCACCTGACTAGAAGTCTTGTTCCTCCTGCCACCGAACTTCACTAATTCCCACTATATCTAACTTCAACCTATCCATTTCCCTTTTTAAATTTCCTAACCTACCTGCCCGATTAAGGGATCTGACATTCCACGCTCCGATCCGTAGAACGCCAGTTTTCTTTCTCCTGATAACGACATCCTCTTGAATAGTCCCCGCCCGGAGATCCGAATGGGGGACTATTTTACCTCCGGAATATTTTACCCAAGAGGACGCCATCATCATTTAATCATACAGTAAAGCTGCATGCCCTCGGGAAAATTTACGGCCGTAGTTTCCCCTTGCTTTCAGCCGTTCGCAGTACCAGCACAGCAAGGCCGTTTTGGTTATTGTTACAAGGCCAGATCAGTCAATCATCCAGTCTGTTGCCCTTGCAACTACTGAAAAGGCTGCTGCCCCTCTTCAGGAACCACACGTTTGTCTGGCCTCTCAACAGATACCCCTCCGTTGTGGTTGTACCTACGGTACGGCTATCTGTATCGCTGAGGCACGCAAGCCTCCCCACCAACGGCAAGGTCCATGGTTCATGGGGGGTTTTAGTGTGTGTGTGTGTGTGTGTGTGTGTGTGTGTGTGTGTGTGTGTGTGTGTGTGTATATATATATATATATATATATATATATATATATAATGGAAGGAAACATTCCACGTGGGAAAAATTATATATAAATACAAAGATGAGGTGACTTACCGAACAAAAACGCTGGCAGGTCGATAGACACACAAACAAACACAAACATACACACAAAATTCAAGCTTTCGCAACAAATTGTTGCCTCATCAGGAAAGAGGGAAGGAGAGGGGAAGACGAAAGGAAGTGGGTTTTAAAGGAGAGGGTAAGGAGTCATTCCAATCCCGGGAGCGGAAAGACTTACCTTAGGGGGAAAAAAGAACAGGTATACACTCGCACACACGCACATATCCATCCACACATACAGACACAAGAACAGGTATACACTCGCACACACGCACATATCCATCCACACATACAGACACAAGCAGACATATTTGTCTGCTTGTGTCTGTATGTGTGGATGGATATGTGCGTGTGTGCGAGTGTATACCTGTTCTTTTTTCCACCTAAGGTAAGTCTTTCCGCTCCCGGGATTGGAATGACTCCTTACCCTCTCCTTTAAAACCCACTTCCTTTCGTCTTCCCCTCTCCTTCCCTCTTTCCTGATGAGGCAACAATTTGTTGCGAAAGCTTGAATTTTGTGTGTATGTTTGTGTTTGTTTGTGTGTCTATCGACCTGCCAGCGTTTTTGTTCGGTAAGTCACCTCATCTTTGTATATATATATATATATATATCCCTAACTCTTATAGATGAGTCACCCTAGTTCTTAGGAAAAAACTATCCTCATTCAAGTTAAAAATTTTGCAGTACGACCTACGGAGTACGCAGGAGTATACATATGTCACTTTATAACAAGTTCTGAAAACATATGGCTGTTTGGTGATTTTTCTTTCGTAAGTATCTGGCTGCCCGCTGTCCTGTATCCGCAATGGATCGGCAGAGATTGATACACTTGGTCATCTCTTTGCTAAAAACATTTTATGTTCAGTTTTATTTTGGCTGTATTTTATGTCTGATCAAAGTGTGCATGCTATTTCAGGCAGTGTACCACTTTCCCAGATCACTGTGATTGCTACATATTCATCTCATGTCATTGTGCATTTGAGAAAGTTTTTGCCTCTAGTTGCATTTCTGAGCATCGTCCAAAATGTTACACTGATACGGTTAGTGTGGAGTGGCTTGCCTCAGTTCCACATTGTTCTCCATAATATTGGTAACTGTGGCCATGACAACCAACCAGCTATTGGAAGTATGAATGAACATAAATACTATGTATGGCAACAAACACTATCTCATTGCAGAGCTTGCTATGCAAAATAAGTCATGACATTGATTACTTCTTCCACCACACACAACAGTACTTCCCTTTACAATAGAGTTCCTCAGAACTTTGAAATGTGATCAATCCCCACAATGCATACTTAGTTCTTGGTGTGAATTTATAATAATTTTTTGGTCTTGGTTTTTCTTTCTTTTTTACTTTTATTTTCTTTATTGTAACTTTCATTTCATTCGTCTTTATTCCTCTTCACTATCTTTCTGCACTTAGTGCTCACTTTCTTTTTCTGGCTTGTTTATAGGATATTTGTACTTGTCCGTAACTTGTCTACTACCCCCACTATTACTAGTCTGATGTTTTTGAAATCTTTTACGTGAAAAATTTCACTTTCTCTTCTGTGACGTCTGCTAAAGTTTATGTGCTGCATTTAACTGTGTCTTTAAGAAAACTCCTTGCAAATTAAAACAATGTGCTGACTGGGAATCAGACATGAAACTTTGCCGTTGATGGGCAACATTCTTACTGAATCAACTGTACAGTCACGACTCACCCTAACACCTTTACTTCTCCTACTTTCCAGACTTTACAGAAATTCTTCAATATACTTTATAAAGTGAGTCCTCGAAAATATCCTTTCTTCGTGGAATGATAATCTGGCAATATACGTAGGACTTACATGAAAATTGCAACGCCGAGGAGAAGACAGGGGTACAGTGAAATTTACGTCACAGATAAGGGACATGAAAGTAAAGTACACAGGTGATGAATATTACAGTACTGTATAAATACTTGGCCAGAATTGAGTACGGTATGAAACTGCCACGTGCTGCAATCGTAGCCTTTCGATGTCGTAGGATAGAATCAGAGGGCCGAGATATGTTGCTGGTGAACTCCTTGCCACAAGGTTTGTAGGCACATCAGTCGAGCATAGACAGTTGTCGTAGGAACTAAGGGGAACAAGTTGCCGAATGACCGTGTCCTAGACTATTTGATGGACAACTTGTCACATAGGCTAGGGAAGTAGTTGTACTTGTCATTCTTCAAAGGCGGCTTACACATTCTACACCACATGTGGCCAGGCTATATCCCGTTCAAATATGGCATGTGTAGCTACCCACAGGAGGGGCAATTCCTTGGGTTTTAAAACTTCCTTGATGTTGTGGTTGCTGTTCAGATTGCCCTCATTACATAAGAGGCAAGACTGCACATTATAGGTAATGGCACCCCAAAATTGTTACATTTTGCATTCATCTGTTATGTTGCTCAGTGCTCTAGTCTACCCCATTGCATGAAGGGTTGGGTTGTTTTGAGGGAGGAGACCAGACAGTGAGGACATTGGTCTCATCTGATTACGGAAGGACAGGGAAGGAAGTAGGCTGTGCCCTTTCAGAGGACCCATCCCAGCATTTGCCTGGAGCGATTTAGGGAAATCACAGAAAACCTAAATAAATCAGGATGGCCGGACGCGGCATTGAACTGTTGTTCTCCCGAATTTGAGTCTAGTGTGCTAACACTGCGCCACCTCGCTTAGTATTGCGTGGAGGATGACTCTTTCAAAACATATCTTACCACCCAGCTTGTGATTGGTGATGTCCAAACGTGTATTGAAGTCAGAGGTGGTGGTGGTTTCTGGCCAAAGGAAGCAAAAAAGGCGTGCATGCTACTGGTCCAGCTGTACGCAGACATCTGCACGTGTTGCAGTATACCGCATTAAGCGAGTACTGTTGACAGAGCTGTTAAACTGGTTAAGGCCATGCAGAGAAGATGGCAATGTGGTTACAGAGTGTAGTCCAGTACTGGCTCGTCATTGTGTACAATCTTCTTCTATCCACTGTAGTTAGTCACAAATGATGGCGGTTGAGTTTAGGCTTGTTCTGTGCACCTACATTACTGGTTATCTGACAGAAAACGAGTATTTGATGGTGTTTTGAGCACTCTGCTGTGGCCGCCATAACTGATGCGATTATCAAACGTGATCGTAGTGAGTTGTTCAGTGATTTTTTTTATTCCATGGTGGTAAGCTACAGATTCTACACGAGCAAGTGACAGCCATAATTTGCATAAAACACACTTTCTTTAAACACACAACACGTGTATGTAGTACCGCAATTGTTGCTTTCAATTGGCAACATTGCACTCCCTGCCCTTGTCTCAACCACCACACACTGCCATCGTTTGTGAATCAGACTAAAATTGCAGACACATCACCATGTTATAAGTGTACATGTGAACCATGGTGTCGAGATACAATAAACCTTTTTCTCAGGGACCAATCACTTAAACTTGCTTGCATGCTAATATTGCTCAATTTGACATTGTTGTGGCACACTGGCACATGCTTGCACTTTTCCACTTTGTTTGGCCTCTTTGCACCAGCTAGGTTTGGCGTAACACTGACCCGTCTGGACACACGAGAGGGACTGCTGAGCCTACATGCGTGCCGTCTCACTGCAATTTTTCTTACTTAATACACCTCCACTGCTATACATGTTGTCTGATTTTGGAATGGTTCTGACAATTCCTTCCAGATGCTGCAATTTTCACAAATGATAGTGTAGCAGAGAAAGGTGCTAGCAGAAAGAAACTGGAGAGGCGTAGCCAAGAGTCGTGCTGGGATTGCTCATTTGTTGGTAGTATTTCTGTAAAATGCAAAGTTCTGTGCTACAGTCTTGGTCCTGCACACAATTCCAATCTTGTAGAAATTTTCAACACAATGCACATTTCACTGCAAAGTGAAAGAATCATTTTGTTACATTTAAGGCTTACCACTCACTCTTTGTCCAGCCTTCTCCACATTTCTGCCAGAAGCACAGCTCTTTGTTCCAAAATCTAGTAAATTTACCTATTTTTTTCACGTACATGTTTGTCTCCTTTCACTTGTGTACATTTACTCTACCAGTATAATCCTTTGTCTACTGATCACTGTCATAGACAAATTGTGTGTTCGGATTTATTTTTAAGTAAAAGAGCTCCAAGCACAGTTCCAAACACAAGTTGTACATTTCCAGTGTCTGATTGTGGGAGGCATGTCTTACGTCAGAGGAGTTATTTGTTGTTACACTGGGCACAGATCCTAAACTATTACGTTACTGTGGAGTTTTTGGTTGTTACACTGGGAACTTATCCTAAACTATTACGTGTATTACAGAAACTAAGATTGCTGATAAGGGTAGAGTGTACTGTCCTCTTCCTGAGCATGATTTTACTGAAGTTGTGACATAAGTGCTTCTTTATTGGCACAGTTAGTGGCAGATGTTCATATAAAGGCCTCTTTTAGTAACATTGTTGACTGTGACTGCAGCTTGCAAGCCTTTATTGGAAACACATAAATTTGTCAGGGAATAATATTTTAGTTCACTGTTAAATAATTAATCAGCTTTTTCTAATATTTGTCTGTGGAATCTCGTGTGTTGATTTTTAAATGAGAGTGCCCTGATTAATAGGAAATACAATTTGGTTTTTCCAAGTTCTCATAGTACACTACGGTTCCTCTGACTGCTGCGGATTTTCTCTTCTCTCCTCCTCCTCTTCCCCCCCCCCCCCCCCCCCCTCTCTCTCTCTCTCTCTCTCTCTCTCTCTCTCACACACACACACACACACACACACACACACACACGTTGGATTGGTTAAGTTTGAACAGACTGACCTTACTACATTGTACTGATGTGTTGTAATGATAGGAGTTTCTGTACAGGGAACTGCTCAGTTTTGGCGACAGTGGCTACTATTGTGTTCTGTTTTCACAGGGACTGGACTTCGTGAAACAGGCAAAGGTGGCTCAAATCCTCAGCGAGTCCGGAGAGAGGCGCCGCAGCGGCTCTTCAGGAAAGGAGCGCAACAGTCGCCGTGGCTCGCGCGAGTCCCTCGACTCGATGCAGTACGAAACGGGAGAAGAGGTGAGTGATGGTGGCCACTCGGAAGTGCTGGTGTCTGCAATCGCTGCTCAGGAGTCTGTCATTGATATGGCCGGTGTGAACGTCCCGCACTGTGGCAGTGCTATAACCTCTTCACTCTGCAGTCTTACTTTGAGGACAGCAGACAGTGGCTGTCAGGTAACAAAAACTGGCAGTTCCGTTTATCATACCTCTGTATTTCTTATATCGACACGAGGCTGAGAACCACTACTGTTTTGCCATGTCTTGTGACAGATATCTCTTGGGTGTCATAGTTCCTTATTGTGTGTGCTATCAAAGAAAAACTGAAGAGAATTTTTGCCCTCTGCAAGAAAGTATTTGCTTCCTTGCACAGTTTGTGCTGTCTTCCGTCGGTTTTTGTTTAGTGTTCTGTCTCTCACAACACAGCCAGTTATTTTGGTGCTGGTATGTGTACCACATTTTATACAACTTGTCATGGTTTTTGATACTGTTATCTTGGGTACTATTGTCATGAATGTGTTAACATACATTCTGTTCACTATATCCATTATAACAGCTACATACATTTTATTACAAAAATGCAAGATCAAGTGACAGATAATCTGTAAGTGGAAACCTTATGTTACTGTAATAAAAATACATGTGGACTTAAAATAAAGAGTGTTTTAACACACACAATACAGTGGTAACAATAATGGAAATTTGTGGCTGGAAGAATAAATAGTAGAAAAAAAGTTTAAAAAAATTAAAAAAGGAAAGACAACCACTCGCCTACAAGAGGATCGATTCACAGAGCACAGAAACACACAACAGGAAATAGCATTCATACTAGCTTGTGAGCACTAGCTCTCTTTCTAGATACAGTACCCACATTCACACACAAAACTGTACAGACACCCAAACGTACACTCCATTGACCAAGGAAAATGTGTGTGTGTGTGTGTGTGTGTGTGTGTGTGTGTGTGTGTGTGTGTGTGTGTGTGTGTGTGTGTGTGTGAGAGAGAGAGAGAGAGAGAGAGAGAGAGAGAGAGAGAGAGAGAGAGAGAAACTTCTGCTAGTAGAGCTGGTGCTCAAAAGTTGGTGTGAATGCTGTTTGCTGTCACACGTTTCTGTGCTCCATGCATTGATCCACTATAGGTGGATAGTTGCTTTCCCCAAATTTTACATAATGCGACAGTAAATATAATGCTGGGACTAGAAACTGTGATGAGGTGTATGATGTGTGGTACATAGAAAACTACCAGCACAAAGCAACTGATAGCATTATGAGAGACAGAACACCAAACTTAAAGCCACTGAAGATTATGAAATGTATATAACTAAAACAGAAATAAACTGTCTTGAATGAGGCAGAAAATATCTTCAATTTTCTCTTATGACTCTGAGAGACTCCTCCTATATCATCAGGCACATTTTAGATGATACCGATGTGTATATTTTAGTAAATCAGTAGGTTTATCTTTCCCTGATCCGTGTGTTGAATTTTGTCATTGAGGCATTTAAACAGTTTTCCTTCTTATAGAACTAATGCAATAATTTACTTACTTGATAGCTGTCACTTTGTAGAAGGAGACACTTTACTGTGGTTGTAGTGGTTTCGCCTGCTTTTATTTTCTTTGTTCGTCATCCTCAGTGTCGACGTACTGTGTTGCTACATTGGCCGAAAATGGGTTGTGGATTCCTACACTGACTACTGTAAATAATGTAGCCGACAGGTGCATAGTTGCGTTTCACAGTACTTTAATATCACTGCTCACAATCCCCTAATAATACACAGTTACATGGCCAATGCACTATTGTTTAACTTTCGATAAGCCTCATTAATAGTTTGCAGGCAAACCTCCACGTACTGCTATAATAGTTTACTATTGAACATCTACGAGCAGTAAAACCTAACCACAAAGTTCACAGTTTTTGAAGAGTAATCAGTTACATATGGAGCAGACACAGTCATTGTTTTAACACAGGCCTAATTGTGTAACACTTATTCCACGGTTAAGTTGAAGTATTGTTGTCGTTCCAACCGACACAGGTTCCTCATCTGAAACTTGGCCGTGGACTGACGGTCTTGTGACGAAAAATCGGGCGCTTATAAATCTTCACAATAATAGGTCTTGAAACTACACATTGTTTAAAGTTAAATTTACAGAAATTACAGTTAAAACTTGACTCATTAAATCAACTGAACACATCGAAAAATTCTGTCCTTTCAAACGTTTCTACTACAATAAGGTTTAGGCTGAATTATTTGTTCAAGTGATGAAATTAACATACATTGTCAAGTAAACAATACATTTGACAAAACTGTTAATTACTATGGAATTAATGAAGGGCTGTCTTTGCTAACATGTTTTCGAATAGAGCCAAATAGATCTGGTTGATTGACTGATCTGGCCCCGTAACAGTAACCAAAACGGCCTTGCTGTGCTGGTACTGCGAACGGCTGAAAGCAAGGGGAAACTACAGCTGTAATTTTTCCCGAGGGCATGCAGCTTTACTGTATGGTTAAATGATGATGGCGTCCTCTTGGGTAAAATATTCCGGAGGTAAAATAGTCCCCCATTCAGATCTCTGGGCGGGGACTACTCAAGAGGACGTCGTTATCAGGAGAAAGAAAACTGGTATTCTTCAGATCGGAGTGTGGACTGTCAGATCCCTTAATCGGGCAGGTAGGTTAGAAAATTTAAAAAGGAAAATGGTTAGGTTAAATAGATACAGTGGGAAGTAGTGAAGTTCGGTGGCAGGAGGAACAAGACATCTGGTCAGGTGAATACAGGGTTGTAAATACAAAATCAAATAGGGGTAATGAAGGAGTAGGTTTAATAATGAATAAAAAATAGGAGTGCGGGTAAGCTACTACAACCAGCATAGTGAATGCATTATTGTAGCCAAGATAGACACGAAGCCCATGCCTACTACAGTGGTACAAGTTTATATGCCAACTAGCTCTGCAGATGATGAAGAAATTGAAGAAATGTATGATGAGATAAAAGAAATTATTCAGGTAGTGAAGGGAGACGAAAATTTAATAGTCATGGGTGACTGGAATTCGAGTGTAGGAAAAGGGAGAGAAGGAAACGTAGTAGGTGAATATGGATTGGGGCTAAGAAATGAAAGAGGAAGCCGCCTGATAGAATTTTGCACAGAGCACAACTTAATCATAGCTAATACTTGGTTTAAGAATCATGATAGAAGGTTGTATACATGGAAGAACCCTGTAGATACTAAAAGGTATCAGATAGATTATATAATGATAAGACAGAGATTTAGGAACCAGGTTTTAAATTGTAGGACATTCCAGGGGCAGATGTGGACCCTGACCACAATCTATTGGTTATGAACTGTAGATTAAAACTGAAGAATTGAAAAAAGGTGGGAATTTAAGGAGATGGGACCTGGATAAACTGACTAAACCAGAGGTTGTACAGAGTTTCAGGGAGAGCGTAAGGTAACAATTCACAGGTATGGGGGAAAGAAATACAGTAGAAGACGAATGGGTAGCTCTGAGGGATAAAGTAGTGAAGGCAGCAGAGAATCAAGTAGGTAAAAAGACGAGGGCTAGTAGAAATCATTGGGCAACAGAAGAGATACTGAATTTAACTGATGAAAGGAGAAAATACAAAAATGCAGTAAATGAAGCAGGCAAAAAGGAATACAAACGTCACAAAAATGAAATCGACAGGAAGTGCAAAATGGCTAAGCAAGGATGACTAGAGGACAAATGTAAGGATATAGAGGCTTATCTCACTAGGGGTAAGATAGATACTGACTACAGGAAAATTAGAGAGACCTTTGGAGAAAAGAGAGCCACTTGTATGAATATTAAGAGCTCAGATGGAAACCCAGTTCTAAGCAAAGAGGGGAAAGCAGAAAGGTGGAAGGAGTATATAGAGGGTCTATACAAGGGCGATGTACTTGAGGACAATATTATGGAAATGGAAGAGGATGTAGATGAAGATGAAATGGGAGATATGATACTGCGTGAAGAGTTTGATAGAGCACTGAAAGACCTAAGTCGAAACAAGGCCCCTGGAGTAGACAACATTCCATTGGAACTACTGACAGCCTTGGGAGAGCCAGCCCTGACAAAACTCTACCATCTGGTGAGCAAGATGTATGAGACAGGCGAAATACCCTCAGACTTCAAGAAGAATATAATAATTCCAATCCCAAAGAGAGCAGGTGTTGACAAATGTGAAAATTATCGAACTATCAGTTTAATAAGCCACAGCTGCAAAATACTAACACGAATTCTTTACAGACGAATGGAAAAACTTGTAGAAGCCGACCTCGGGGAAGATCAGTTTGGATTCCGTAGAAATATTGGAACACGTGAGGCAATACTGACCTTAAGACTTATCTTGGAAGAAAGATCAAGGAAAGGCAAACCTACGTTTCTAGCATTTGTAGACTTAGAGAAAGCTTTTGACAATGTTGACTGGAATACTCTCTTTCAAATTCTAAAGGTGGCAGGGGTAAAATACAGGTAGCGAAAGGCTATTTACAATTTGTACAGAAACCAGATGGCAGTTATAAGAGTCGAGGGGCATGAAAGGGAAGCAGTGGTTGGGAAGGGACTGAGACTGGGTTGTAGCCTCTCCTCAATGTTATTCAATCTGTATATTGAACAAGCAGTAAAGAAAACAAAAGAAAAATTCGGAGTAGGTATTAAAATCCAGGGAGAAGAAATAAAAACTTTGAGGTTTGCCGATGACATTGTAATTCTGTCAGAGACAGCAAAGGACTTGGAAGAGCAGTTGAATGGAATGGACAGTGTCTTGAAAGGAGGATATAAGATGAACATCAACAAAAGCAAAACGAGGATAATGGAATGTAGTGGAATTAAGTCGGGTGATGCTGAGGGAATTAGATTAGGAAATGAGACATATAAAGTAGTAAAGGAGTTTTGCTATTTGGGGAGCAAAATAACCGATGATGGTCGAAGTAGAGAGGATATAAAATGTAGACTGGCAATGGCTAGGAAAGCATTTCTGAAGAAGAGAAATATGTTAACATCGAGTATAGATTTAAGGTTCAGGAAGTCGTTTCTGAAAGTATTTGTATGGAGTGTAGCCATGTATGGAAGTGAATCATGGACAATAAATAGTTTGGACAAGAAGAGAATAGAAGCTTTCAAAACGTGGTGCTGCAGAAGAATGTTGAAGATTAGGTGGGTAGATCACATAACTAATGAGGAGGTATTGAATAGGATTGGGGAGAAGAGAAGTTTGTGGCACAACTTGACTAGCAGGGGGGACCGGTTGGTAGGACATGTTCTGAGGCATCAAGGGATCACAAATGTAGCATTGGAGGGCAGCGTGGAGGGTAAAAATCGTAGAGGGAGACCAAGAGATGAATACACTAAGCAGATTCAGAAGGATGTAGGTTGCAGTAGGTACTGGGAGATGAAGGAGCTTGCACAGGATAGATTAGCATTGAC
This sequence comes from Schistocerca piceifrons, assembly GCF_021461385.2. Lineage (NCBI taxonomy): Eukaryota > Metazoa > Arthropoda > Insecta > Orthoptera > Acrididae > Schistocerca > Schistocerca piceifrons. Next base: position 203,610,139 of record NC_060146.1, on the reverse strand, counting down.
AGCTTCATCAAACCAGTCTCAGGACTGAAGACCACAACAACAACAACAACAACAACAACAACATATATGTCAACAATAGAATTTGAGTTATGAAACAATTACTGATTTCACCCTACAATGAAAGATACTAACTAGAAATAGTCAAAATAAATTAGAAAATCAATTACTTACATAAAATAAGCACAAAATTAGATCTGGTTTTATATTCTTTAAAACTGAGGGTCAACATTTCTCTATTATGAGAATACCGATTATATTCACATATGTTAATGGTAATTAGTTGAAATTTGAAACAAAAAAGAATAATTTAAGTAGGCAGATGGCAAAACAAGATGGGAAGTAAAATTATCCCAGCTTGCTTTGTCACATGGTGTTAAACTCATTACCTTAAGATACAGTGCCTATAAAGTAACATGGCTATGTTTGCCACAGTGAATAAAAATATTATTTGGTTGGAAGTGTCACCCAAAGCATTCTGAAATGGGAGATTGGCTTCACAGAAGCATCTATTTTCTCTGCTGTATAGTTTAAATGGAAACTATTCATCTCGAGTTTTTCTTGCACTCGGTTCATTTCTCCTAGTAATAAAAAGAAACCTCTTAGGTCTGTGACTTTGCTTCTGCAGTTTTGCTTCAAAATTTGAGGCTTTGTTGAAAAAACTTACAAAACTTCAAGATTAGAAGTATGGCCGTTGTGGGCCACTACTTCCTCCCATCTTTTAGGCACCATATGAATCCTGCAGCTGGAATATTGGGCATATTTTGAGGAGATCCTTTAATCGATCAAATTTTGCACTTGGTCGTGCGACGAAGTTCAGGTAAGCCAGGCTGTGTGCCATTGATTAAACAAGTTGGTAGTCAGAGGACCCAACATCTGGAGAATAAAGTGGGTTTGGGGTAGGACTTCCATTTCAGCATTTCCAAGTATATTATGATGGGCTTTGCAACACGGGTGGGAGCATTGTCATGCTGCAAAAATCACCTTTTTGGATCTGTCACTGTATTGTGGTCATTTCTGTTTGAGTGCTCAGATGAAATTAGTTAATTACTTTAGACAACAGTTTTCTATGATCATTTCCATCGGTTTCAGTAGCTTCGCAAACACCTCTTCCACTACCGTGCTGGTGTTTGACATCAAAATCATCATTCTTTAAGTGTTGAAATCATTTCCTGTATGTTCATCATCTTGTAGTTGGATCACTATTGGTCTTACCCAGCGTTTTATAAGACTTATCCTCAGATTTCTTCATGTTAAAGCAGAAAATTAAAACCTCTCACAAATGATGATTGGGCTCGTAAGTTGATGTATTCAGTCAAGAATAACTTTGATACAATCACAAATTGAGTAATATATTTATGGCATTATGATTGCAAATTCCTTAGCTTATTGTCTGAGACTTACAACCTACCACTTGTTGCTACTGCTATAGATTGCAAAATGGTGGAAGCATAGTTATAGACCTCATAAATTCTTGCTTAAATGAGTGTACTGTCATTCAGAATTTTAGTCGACAAAAGCTGATTTTCACTGTTCTAATACAAACTGCGGTGGTTTTTATAACCAATATTCCCATTTATTAGCTTATTTTGAGGACAGGAGGATGTTTGTTTTTGATGTTCTTCAGTGTTAAGAATATAAGAATATTTTATAAAAGATTAGTAATTGTGGATGCCTGAGATACAATTTTTATATTTTTTGCTTTACTTATGTTTTGGAGACTGTAGAGTGGAGATAGTTACTACACTGTTAAGGCTAAATGTGAAACATGATAGTCAGGTGTTATTAGCCATTGGGAAGTACAACTGCATGTAAGTGCTTTCCCATCTGACATAAAAGTTTTTAAACCTTAAGAGTACAGAGTGTTGAAATGATTCTGAGCAGTGATTGCACGTATTTTTTGATAATGTTGAGATAAGTTGTAAAACATGAACCAGTTACAAAAAGTGCTACTGACAAATGTACTCTGCAATGAATAGATTTCCGGCCATAGTGTTGTTGTTGCTGCTGCCATGTCCTTTGTCTTTCTTATTTTAAATACAAAAAGGAGAATTGATCTCACATGTGGCAGAGAAACACATTTTCATGTTTGATTTGCTCAAAATACATACAATATGTTGGATTGTATAATTTTTGAGCACAAGCTAATTTCTCTGTCCTGTCTTGGCCCTCTCAAAACTAAATACATTTCCTTCAGTGAATAAAGGTGTTGCTTTGTCATTTATGATGAATATACTTAACAGTCTATTATGTGACTGGAGACACAATTTTCCTTTAAGATGTAAATGCTAATTACTGAGGTTGTTTGCGTGTGTTTTTTCGGTCATTTTTTGTTGTGAATTGTCTTTGCTAATGTTTTGTGTGTGTTGAATGTCATTGTTAACATATGGACTTATTCTGTGTGTGCTCATAAGACAGCAGCTTTGATGTTTAAAATGAGTTAAACACACACACACACACACACACACACACACACACACACACACACACACAATATATTGCAAGCAAATAAAACAAATTATGGTTGTGTAGTGTTCAGAAATGAGTAAACTTTACCAGTGACAGTGTTGTTGTAAATGTCATTGTGCTGTAGATTGAGGTAAACAGAACTAAGTGGCTGGTAGTTCTCTGTTCATTTCATTCATTGGTGAGACAGTGAGAGAGTGCTCTTTCTGAAATCTCTTCAACTTGGGTACATTTTGTATGTAGTGAGGCCTCGGTAAGAAGACAGTCTAGGAAAAGGGCTTTTCTTACTGGTAAGTGAAATCCTCTTTGGTACATTAAGATTTTTACATGCTCAGCTTACGTACCAGATTTACATAATTTTTCTATCATTTTGCTAGCATAAGCATATGTAGCACACCAGTAATGTCTGTTTTTTAAAATTGGTACACATCTTCTCATAACTGATGCTGCTGCTATTACTGCTGTCTGTTTGCACTTCACATTAAAGTAGATGTTGAGTGTTTGTGAACTTTGCATGTTGTGGTGCTCAAAATGCTTGTCTGTATGCCTGGAATAGTAATAGCATATTTGAAAATACGTAGATTTCTTTCTTTCTCGCACAGTTAGCTACGTCAGTAAATTAATAATCGATTAAAACTGAAGGCTGTGGAAGTTGGTCATTTCCTCTATGTCTCTCATTAAAACAAAATGGTTGAATAGTTTTGTTCAGGGTTGTTTGTGCAAAATAAGTTCTGACAGAGGTAAAATTACGAACTTCATCTTTTTGAATAATAGAATAAATGACGAATCAAAAGTTATATCTCGATATACAAAATTGATGATTCGTACCGGAGAACAACCTACTCAAAGTATGAGAGCTGTCATTATGTTGCTCGTGTGAAATAAATAAATTTCTTTATTTTTAACTGTGTCGTAGATATTTGCCATTAAAAATGTCCATATACAATTATTTCAGGAGAAATTTGCTGGTACATCTGATATAGTACTCTGCGATCCACTTCATGGTGTGTAGCAGATGATGCTCTGTATTACTGTCACTCCCCCTCCTGCCTCCCCCGTTTCCTGCAATTAGTGCACAAGAGTAATTGTTGGTAAGTCTTAATGTGAGCTTGAATCTCTCTAATTTTTCCCTTGTGGGTTTTAATGAATTGTATTGGTTGAATTCTTCAGAGAACAAATGCCCTCAAGAATTTTTAACAGTAAATCACATCATGATGCACAATGCCTCTCTTGTAGCACCTGCCACTGCATCATCTCCATGGTGTCATCCAAACGAATGCGTGACGAAACACTGTTCTTCTTTGTATCTTCCCTATTTCCCATATCAGTTCTGTCTGGTAAGACAGTGAGAGTGTGCTCTTCCTGAAACCTCTTCAACTCTGGGTACATTTCGTACGTAGTGAGGCCTCGGTAAGAAGAAAGTACGAGCAGTATTGAGGTAGTTGTCGAATGAAGTTGTAAGTGTCACTACAGTAGATTGTCTTTTGTGAAGCTCGGTTTTTGTGACTGCCAATTACCCATGAAAGTTTATACCTAAATAAACACACCTGCTAAATCACCATCCAGAGAAGATGGTCCAGAGCTGTCAGCACACAGAGCTTGAGATAGTGTGATGCATGTCATTCCCAGCTGATGGCCAGGGACATCTTCTTTCTTTCAGTTAATTAGCCAGTCACTTGCTGTTAGTGATTTGCTCCTGTTTCAGCGATTAGGTTAAAGTAAACAAGATGACCAGTGACAAAATGAATTAAGGACTAAATATAGTTTTTTATTTTGTCTCATTTAGGAGTAAAATTTTACTGGCACTGATGGCTCTTTAAAATGACCCAAGCCTTTGATTCTGATTTTTGTAGTTCCACATTTCGATGTCTTATTTGCTACGTATTAACGCACTTCTAGTGTTTTCCATTCCTGATGTCACAAGAGTAAAGCCCAAGGGCAAACACATTTTAGGGTGACTGATAATAAGTCTGTCAGATTTTTGAAAAGCAGTAATGTCAAATAATGGAAAATGTGGGATGGGATAGCAATAAGATGAAAAGGAAGAGATTGCTACTCACAAAACAGAAGAGGTGTTAAGCGCCAGACAGGCACACGAAGAAATACTGCTAGCTGTTACAAAGTAACAAACTAAGTTCTTCGTCGTAGGCAAAACAAAGTGAGCACGCACATGCACGTATTCACAAAGGATCAGTGCTGTCTCGTGGGTGCCGAGACACGACTGCATCTGAGATGAGTGAGAATCTTTACTAGGCTGGGTAGTGGAGGTATAGAAGAGGTGTGGGATGGAGAGGGGGAGGTATAGCAGGGTAGAGGGGGGGGGGGGGGGGGAAAGGTGCTGGTGCTGCCTATGGGAGTATTGGGAGGCTGTGCTTGAGATTTGGGGGGGGGGGGGGGGAGGAGGGAAGGGGAGGAAAAAACCCTTTTGTTTGCTGCCTGTCCCCCCTCCCAGTAGTGCTTCTAGCAACACACTATCCTGTCTCCACCCTGCCCCTACATGCTTCCAGAGGCAGCACTAGCATTTCCCTCCCACCAACACACTTTCAGACCTATTTTTTCTGGAGGATGGAAAATTTTTTCTTTGTGGTAATTCTCTTAGGTGATTTTAAAGGCTTGTGCACGTGCACGGAAGGCTTGTGCACGTGCACGGAAGGCTTGTGCACGTGCACGGAAGGCTTGTGCACGTGCACGGAAGGCTTGTGCACGTGCACGGAAGGCTTGTGCACGTGCACGGAAGGCTTGTGCACGTGCACGGAAGGCTTGTGCACGTGCACGGAAGGCTTGTGCACGTGCACGGAAGGCTTGTGCACGTGCACGGAAGGCTTGTGCACGTGCACGGAAGGCTTGTGCACGTGCACGGAAGGCTTGTGCACGTGCACGGAAGGCTTGTGCACGTGCACGGAAGGCTTGTGCACGTGCACGGAAGGCTTGTGCACGTGCACGGAAGGCTTGTGCACGTGCACGGAAGGCTTGTGCACGTGCACGGAAGGCTTGTGCACGTGCACGGAAGGCTTGTGCACGTGCACGGAAGGCTTGTGCACGTGCACGGAAGGCTTGTGCACGTGCACGGAAGGCTTGTGCACGTGCACGGAAGGCTTGTGCACGTGCACGGAAGGCTTGTGCACGTGCACGGAAGGCTTGTGCACGTGCACGGAAGGCTTGTGCACGTGCACGGAAGGCTTGGACTTGTACGTGAGAGTTGAACAAAAATACATACCTGTTTTCAAAACATACTTTGTAGACTTGGCTTCATTTTATCAACTAAAATAACTAATTATGAAATATTCTATTTGTGTATATTGCCACAAATAGTAAAATGATCATTCGGCAATTATCGTGCAGAATGACAATAACAATAACAATTTTTCAATTACACAGTGGAATATTGTGAACCGACGACGTCCCTGTATTTGTGTGGTCATGCTACATTGCCTTGCTGATTGTTTCGTAATGATGCCCAGCAGTTGGCACCAGTGATAGAAAGGTTGAACATTCACAAGTGTGTACTTTTTACATCAAGGAAAAAAATACTTCGTTGGAGCGAAGACACAGTAAAAGCTAATGTACACAATTGTAGCCAGAGGGTCTTAAAGGGTCAATGTCTTTTTCTTTTTATAACATCGGAACTCTAAAACTGTTCATATATCTTGTGTATGTTTGTTTTTAATAGTTGCGAAAAATGATTTGCTTAACTTTCTCCTGTGGGTTAGACCTTAAAAGATGTTGCTTCTGGGAAAAGACGAGTGAGTTTATCAAATATGCTATTACTATAATTCTAAAATTATTGTTTTGTTGTGAAGATTATAGACTACTATTTCAAAATAACAAGGGAGAAGAGAGACCTGTCATGCAAAAGGTATAACTGCTTGTGGAAATAACTGACAGTAACCTTGGAAACTACACATCCTAACTGTTTGTGTGTCACCTTTACCAGCTCTCTTCTCTACTCTTGTATCGGCTCCACTTTTCCTCTAACGGTATCTGGTAAAGTGTGTCTATGTGATGGCTTTGTTCCTTTCACATTTGCAGACAGTTTCTGTAGCATAGTTACTGAAGCAGTAGCCAGTTGATGTTAAATTGGAAAAGCTCCAAATGGAGTGTCACATAGAGAGTGTAGCAGATGTTTCCACATTTTATAATACCTCTAAAGAACTGCATTATACTGCAGCCAGAGCAGAAAAGATTTCTAAGCTGTCATCTGCCATTGCAAATTGTTCACGTACTTAATTTGGTAACTATTTTGATTGGGATGCTAAATCAACTAGCCACTGCTTTTGCATTTTTAATGTTATTTTATCACTATATTTTTCCTTCTTTCTCCTGTTCTCTGTTTTAAATTGCTGCTTAATGTTACCCAATATACACGAAAATTTCACCACCCATGCTCTACACGTGATGAAAGGAGAGATGAAACTTAGTTTATTTGTGTTGTGTGTGTGTACAGACGGCTGCACCCATTGGTATTGTACAGAGAACACAGGAAGGCGGGCAGTCCGACACCCGACAGGGAGGGTTAAAGACCAAACTCTTGAACGCTCTCGGACTGCACACTTCGTGAACGAATGGGAAAGTCTGTGCATTTGGCGTAACACTTAAGAAATGACTGGAAAAGTTCCTTCCAGTTGTGTCCGTAAAGTGAACTTTTATTGTAATTAATGTAGCTGTAAGTTATTGACGTGAAACCGTGTAGGATGCTAAAAGTGGCTATAAAGTGCTGTTTTTCTAGATTTTATTGATTTACTTTCCTGTTTTACTTCTAAAGCTGATGATTTTATTGTATTCTGTAAATGAAGAAATGTAACAAATGGTGCAAACTCGATAACTAGGGGTGTGGGTGTAAACAGTTTGTGAGATATTCCCTCTTCATTACTTATGTACTTCACTACAGTGTTGAAAATAGTTAAATTGCTGACAGCTTAAAGAAATTTCATTTACTTTGCACATATTTTGTGGTGCATTATAACAGAAACAGCCGCATGTGGTATTTGCTATACGGATAATAATTGTTCACCCAGTTATCTTAAAAGTCCAGATAAAGTTTCCAGATTCTCTCCAAAGCCTATTTTGTCCATTTGGTTTCTTTCTAAGACAAAAGTATTCCACTATTCTTTCTGCCCAGCCTTCCTGTGTTGCAGTAAATTAAGTTTTAATTGAAGGGGCAGTGGAAGACAATGCTAACCCTCAATTTAGCAAGGATTGCCCTTTTCGTGATGTCTGCTTTTCAGATGCTCCACACTAAAGGAAAAATTAGTTCCCATTGTACTATTAGAAAGAATTTCCTAGTATTCAAATTGTTTTACCTTGTTGTACTTCATATAGGCTGACTTTAACCAGTAACTCAGAATTATGCTCTCAGGCTAGCACACTCTTCCGCAGACCTGTCAAATTAGAACTTCCTTTTCCTGTGCCGCGCAGGTAGTGCACCAGCAGTTGTGCTCCTGCAAAGGCTACTGGAGATCTTCCTTCCAGATGGCACTCGGTGGCCTCTAATAATCTTTCCCTGGGTACTATTGTCCATAGTGACATTATTTAATAAAAATGTGTCTCAGCTCTGTGTAGGTAAACACTTAGCAAATGGGACCAGCTGACGTTGAAGTATGTCAGTCAAAGAAAAACTCTGTTCCAACATGTGAACAATGATACTGTGAAGTGTAATGGATTACGAATTTTAATTTTAGCACTTATTACACCTGTGGGACATATTACAAATTATGTAAAATGTATATGAATTTATAGCAGGCATTAACTTTAAAAAATTTGACCATCCTGTTCATAAGTAGTTTGGCAACAGTGTGGAATTTTTTACTTTTATTTTCTATCAGTTGTATTTAACTAAGTGAACAAAAATACTTCATATAGCTCAGTATTCGTGCATTGCTTTGTAATGTGATCTACACAAACATATTGACAAGTCTCTTGGTGCATTAATGTAATTTCAACACTGGGGTTAATCTTACCCATCACCTTTAGTGTCCAGAGAGTACTATCTGAGATACTATTACAAGAAAAGTGGTTTTATTTGCTGTTGGTGATTGAATCTCCTGTCACAGTTGTAGCACAATATCCTTAAGCGGGTTTTTGTGATACACCAGAGCAGTCCAGTGTCACTTCTATACAGTTGATTCCCTTCGTGTCTGCGGTTGTACTGAAGTCTTGGAATCGTGTTTGTATGTGACTCACTGAAAAGCGTGCACTATTTGATCACTAATTTTTAGGTAATATGATTTCCAACAGATACTTTGCTGTCTCCATTTCGTTTGTGTTTATTCAGCTGTCTGTAGCCCACTCTTCAAAAGGCTGTTAGTACAAATACTAAAAAAAAAGTGCAGGCTGACAACTTGCTCGAAGCATAAATTCTTTCAGAAATGTCACTGTGTATTCAGTCCGCCTGCTTAGCTGGGTGGTAATGTGCTCGCCTCCCGTGCAAACGGGCCCGGATTCGATTCCCAACCAGGTTTGGAGATTTTCTCTGCTCGTGGATTGGGTGTCGTGTGTTGTCCTCGTCATTTCGTCCTCATCACCAGCACGCAAGTCGCCCAATGTGGCGTCGACTGCAATAAGACCTGCACCTGGTGGCATCCTGGCCAACTGTGCTGTACGCTCATTTCCATTGTGTATTCCGTGTGGCATTTTCGTTGCATTTGTGGAATAGTTTTTAAAACATTAATCTTACCTTGGATATTTCCAGCCTAGAAGTTTTGGACTGGTAGAATAAAAGTTACTGTGTTGCAAAGCCATCTAAAATTTCCAAATTGGTGCTGCAATCTGATAGTGAGTTTGACAAAAGTATTGGGCATCTCCTCAGATCACGTACTGTGAATGCTTTGAAATTCAATGGAAAAACTCTTGTTGGTTGAGGTAATTCAGCAGCACTTGTTTTAATTTTTTGTACCACTTCAGTGAAATCCAAATTTTGGAAGTACCAGGATGGAAACAATTAACAAGAGATACAAAAGGCAACCACTCGCCCATAGTATATTGACAAGTGGCACACACAGACAGCAGCACTGACTTGTTACTAGCTTTCTAGCTGCAACTTCATGTTTCAGAATAAACAAAAGACACTCATATGCAGCTCTTGGCCACAGCCTTTGTCAGTAAAAGGGGGGGCGGAGAGAGGGGGGGGGGGGGGAGAGAGAGAGAGAGAGAGAGAGAGAGAGAGAGAGAGAGAGAGAGAGATGTGCACAAGCAAGCACACCTTGTGCACACATGTCCTTCAACTCCAGCATCTCAGGTCGGAATGCCAGTCAGTGTCTTGTAATTCTGCCTGTCTGCAACTTGACATGTCTTCTTTATGTCGAGTAGCGATCTGTCTTTTCCAACATTGTTAATACTCCTACCTGGAGTTTCCATTGTCTGGTTTTTCAGTGTAAATACCCTCACAGACACAATGAACAACTCGCCAGCAGCTGTGTTAACACACACTCTACTAACATCTCTGTGCTTTTATGTGTTTGTACGTGCCACACACCAGTCGACTGCAGGAGTGCGATTGTCACTCTCATTTTTACATCACGAGTTTCAGTTTTGATCAAAGAGAAAACGCTGCAGGTGGCATAATTTTGTAGCAGGGTTCTTGATGAAAGCATCATCATTTGATGAAATTTTCTGTCTTCCTGTATCACATTCATATTTATTTGCAATATTTGTCTTTTGTCATACATTCCTTTTTGTCTAACTGGTTGAGTTCCTTCGAGATGGGGCAAATTATGTGTGTGTATTTGATCTTGCCCGGCATCTATGTAAACCTTTTTGCTTAGGTGACTTTTTATTTATTTCATTAGATGTGTTGCTCAGTTGTACCAATAACGTTGTACATTGTCTCCCCCACCCCCACACCGCACCCCCAACCATTTCACCTCTCACCCACTGTCCACAGCTGCAAGGGTAGGGGGGCAGTTACGTTTACCCTTATTTGAATTTTTTTTTTTAGAGTTCCAATATAAACCTATCATTTCACAACTGTGAGATGAATAATATTATCAGCATTTAAAATGTTTGACAACAGTTCTTAATGAGAGATTTTCTATTTGGCATCTTTCTTTCAAATAGTATTCATTGTGTGAATTAGTGCAGAGACAATAATTAGACATCACGAGAGTTGCAAGTTCAGAAATTTACTCATCCGTGAGAGTTGCAAGAGTCTACGGTTCTCTATTATCTGTTTATTTTGTTGCCTCACTTTCAGAAAATAAAATCATTCCTGCTAATCATTATACAGCACTTTGTTACACTTTTTCGCTGTTTCTGACCATTAGGCAGTGTGTAGCTGTGTATTTAGTTTGTGCTCCTGTTTTGCCTTGCATCATTTGCATGCAGATTTATCTCTAACTTGGTCAACCAGTTATTATGCAGCTTACAGACTTCTGAGTTCCTACTATGCCTGTATTTTCAATAGTTTATGGTTTAGTATCCTAGTGAACCCTCCGTCCCCCCCTTCACCAACCTCCTCCTCCACGTCTCCCCCCCGTCTCCCCCCCCCCCCCTCTCTCTCTCTCTCTCTCTCTCTCTCTCTCTCTCTCTCTCTCGGGACCAACTAAGTAAGTAAAGAAGCTGGTTTTTTATTGTCATCCCTCTGAATTTGGCAAAATGTGGCAATAACGTTTGTGACTGTATTAGCTGTTGAATTTTGCACATGGTGAATGGGACATTTTGGTTAATGGAAGCTAATAAATACAATTTACTGGTGTCTCTTAGAACATTTTTCTCATATTCTTAGACGGTCTGAGGAGGAAACCTCACAAACTGTTTGCACATATCTAATCAAATTTTCTTCATTGGAGATTTTCTCCTATCATTCCTTTGGAAAGAATGTAGTTACTTCTAGCGATGTCTCGATTGTTGACCCAATTTTTATACCTTCCTGTTTGCAATTTTATACTAAATATAAGTGTTACGAACAGTACATACCATTACAGTATACGATTTCTGAGACAGGAGTTTTTGCCTTCACTCGCCAAAAGCATAGTACAGCTTCTTGTGAATTGTATTTGTAGCTACTTTTATGTATCTGTGTAGTTAAATTTATGAAGCTCTCCAGCTGGCAACCATTTCAGTGCAATTGCGATTTCTATCAGATTTCTCATTCTTATCCTTGCCACTTGCTTTTGGTAAGTGGTGGCTTCTTGCCCTGTCTCATTGTAAAAAAAAAAAAAAAAAAAAAAAAAACACAGTTACGAAGGTAATGGAAATGCAGTATTTGTATGTCTTCCGAAGGTGTGTTGAATGCAGATGTGTACTACCAAGTACTGAATGACTTATGTTACACAAAGTAATTTACTTCTGTATTCTTGTGGTCTTACATTCAGACATGTGCACAATATTTTTCACTGTTTAGTTTGTAAATCTAGCTGGGTATTAGTAATAGAAATCAGTTGTTTATCTGATAATGAGTGTAAGTTTATTTTTTTGAAAACTACTTACAGTTTAATTGCCTGTAGAGGCTTTTGGTTGTGTCATAGTTGATAGTGTGACTGGTTCTTTTGAGCGACTGATTTTAAAAATGTTGTTCTATGATAGATTGCTCCAGAAGACATTTTGTTCGGTAATGATTGAAATTGGTGAAATACATAGTGGTGCTTAATGTGACAGATGCCTGTTGATCTTGCCATGTATATTTCAATTGATAATGTTGATGTACAGTAATTGTAAAAGAAGTGTTTGTGGCTTCCATTCTTTTAGTAAGTCTGCGGTTAGCTAACATTGCAGATTTTAGCAGGAAGCAATTTCAGGCTTTAATTCCAATGATTTGGACAATTATTTTCTGTGATGTCCTCATGTTGCTTCCATTGTATTTGCAGTTGGAATCCTGATATTGTATTGTTGAGATACTTTGTGAATACTGTTGAACTGCTTCAAAGCTTTTATTAATATTGTTGTTAACTGTAATAAGAAAATGACTAGTGAGGAGTTGATTATCAAAAAACCATAATAGCTATAGAGCTGTTTAAAGTAAAAATTCTTTGCCAACGAAGAAGGGAATGAATAAAATGTTTGATGTCTCGGAGTGGATGTGACCTGCTATTTACAGATAGTGGACATTTGTTTGTTTGCAGAATTTGGTAAAATTTGGAAGTGGTCTTACATCTTGCATTATTTGTAATTGCTTGAAGACAAATCTTTTTAAAAATTCTTTTATTTTGGCACTTTGCCTGATTTATTTTATTGTAATTATTTATAAAATACATTCTTTCATTATTACTGCATTCTGTTTCCTCCTCACATGGTTACTACGGGACATAGTAGTCTGCTGAAGGCTATTTTTCATGTTTTGCTCTTCACATTTTCTTTATTGTGCCATATGCATAAAACTGGAATGCACACACAGATATTTTTGCATGCTAGTTATTTCTCAGTTTGAAATGAGGAAATTAATGTTCGATGGGATGGATTGACTGACTGCTATAACTGAGCCTCCAAACATATCGAAAATCACCCATTAATAGTGTGTGTAGCTTTTGTTTCTAGATTTATTTTGTCACTGTTTTATTTGAATGCGAGAGGGCGAGAGGGGGTGGGAGGGACCAAGGGTATTAAGATAGTGGCAATATAGGTTGAAGAGTAACCCAAACTTCAGAAGGCAGTTCAAAGGTTAGCTTCTGTAAGGGCGAATACCAATTTGTAGATAGTGCATCTTGGCTGGCTTCATAATTTAACTTGCTGAAACTGTTCCTGAGAAACATTTTTAGCAGCACAGAAACATCTTGTTCATGATGGCTATATTTAAATTTAATGTAACTGAACTCAGATTATGTCAATCGTACTGACACTGGATTGGGTATCTCCTTGTAATCTTCAGCTGTATAGAACACACAGCCTTCAGCAGCCACTGATGTTTGTGGTAAATGAAATCAATAAAACCTCTGAAAAGTGCATAATTTTGCTGGTTAATAGTCTCTATTCAGTAGCATCTCAAAGGTTGTAATTTTTTGTTGTATTTTTGTTTTTAATAAAATATTTTGTTATTGAATTAAGCGTTCTGTTTGTTACTTTTTTGTATTAATTCATGGTCCTCCATTCCCCTCTTTATTAGTTTTGTTGAACTTGTTTTCATGCTGGCTTGTACAGTGGTCCCAAATAGCACTGCAATAAGAAAATTGCTGAAGATGCTTAAAGAGTGGTTTGGGGGGGGGGGGTTTCTTGAATAATCCTCATAGATATGATGCAGCTAAGGGAATGTAGACAGCACGATCTAATACACAGTTAACTTTTTTGAACAGTACATTTACTTTCAAGCCATTTCTCATTTAATCACTGGAGTCTGCGTAGGCCTGTTTCCTCATCTGGTTTCCTGAAACCACACACGAGGCCTCCGCGTCAGTTGCCAGCAACACTGATCATATGGCCACATGGGCAGTGGACATTGCTAATTATACTCCTCAGTATGTTTTAGTTGTAGGATTTTCTTCGTGCACTCGGAGATCTGTTTTTGAGATTTTACATATTTGCTTTTGCCAAGGGTAAGAAATGTGGAAGCACCAGGCCCCGGATAACCAGTAGTCTGCTAACACATCCTTGGTGAAACCCAAATCCATGTACAATATCTGAATTTGGGAAGTGGGAGGCTATTTGTGGCCTTGAGTGTGTCAATCATGAGATGTATGTCTACTTTGATTAAAATAACATTGTGCCGTATTTCAGCAAGTCGAGTGTTAGTTGCCAGCTGCCATCAAATTCCAGTTCTTTTTTGAGCACTAGAGTCTTGCTGTTTTGAATGTAAATGCAGAGCCTCATCAATCAGTTATATTCTTTGAGCTAAACAAATATATGTTGTCTTTAACATAGATTTCAGACTGACTAGTTATATTCTTTCATTTCTTTACTCATCTAGAACTGTCTGCATTGTACAGTTGTTGTTCATAAATTAAAGGTGACAAATTGATGTATTCCTCCTCCTTGGTGTCTGGTTTCTTTCACCTTGCACAATTTTCTTAACAACATTTATCAGATTTACTTTTCATAATGAATAGTAATTAATTCTGTAACTTTCAGATGAAGCTAATGTGATCCCAGAACTGTTATGATGTGGAGTGAGTCAGTTTACAATTATTAGACACTTACATAATGAAAAACGACAACATACTGGCCATTTACACGGCTGGCCATTTACACGGCTGGCCATTTACACGGCTGGCCATTTACACGGCTGGCCATTTACACGGCTGGCCATTTACACGGCTGGCCATTTACACGGCTGGCCATTTACACGGCTGGCCATTTACACGGCTGGCCATTTACACGGCTGGCCATTTACACGGCTGGCCATTTACACGGCTGGCCATTTACACGGCTGGCCATTTACACGGCTGGCCATCTTCAGAGTGTAGTTTTTCAGTCATATCAATATTGCAATCAGGTGCACAGGTGCAGTGCTTTCCCTCGATTTTGTCCTGATTCTTTTTCCTCTGTCACTATCTGCATCTCGTGTGACTGACGATTTTTGGGCTAAATCTGACTGTTTATCAAATCTTCCATTTTGTACTGGCTAGAACATTTTCCTAAATTTCTGCCTGAAAACATTAGTTTTAGGTGTGTCTTGTTGCAGGATACTCCATAGTTAACACATATATGTTCTGTATATGTAGAGAGGTTAATTTCTTGAGTCATGTCAGACTAACAAGAATGGTCCTCCAGTTACATTCATGCATTTATCTCTATCTGGCATGATGACTCTTCCACGAAAATGGTGCTCAGGTGCTTAAATTCTCTCATCTTGTCATTGATTCCAAAGATACAACAACTCTTGTATGATAATACTGGCAGTTGAGAATGTAGGTACTCCAAAATCAAAGCTGGCAGTAGACCCCTCCCGCTATCCCTCCCCTACCAAAGAAGCTTTTTTTGTATAGTTTCAAAAGTTCTGCAAGTTTCTTGATAAAAATAACAGGATAATGCTTTTAAAAACTGCATCGATAGATGCTGAATCAGTTGAGTCATGTAAGAGACTAGCGAACCCCGCAGTGTTTCGCAATTGCTAAATATGTATTAGAATTCTATGTATATTCTAAACTCCTCTGCACCACCTTCCTCTTCTCTCTGCCCATCTCATCTACTACTCCCTTCTCTGTGCCCCCTTCCCCGTCCATCCTCTTAGCTGCGTCTCGGGGCTTGAGCCCAGTTTATTGTTATTGTAAATGAAACCGAGATTTGAAATTCAATTCGCTTAACACAAATGGGTAAATTGTTTGGGATAAATTGTATAGGAAGTATGAGGCACGCCTTTCCAGCTGTTGGATTTATCAGGCTAGTACCTTCAATAACAGTATTTACATAGTTTAATCTGTGAACGGGTAGGATTACAAAGTTTTGGACGATACAGATTCGATAGTAGTATGCTAATCGTAAGCTGGTAAGCCATAAATAAAACTTTCCTGTTTTAAAGAAAACAGTGAGAAAAAACAAAGCGGCACATTGTTATGCATAAAATTATGTGAAAATACAGGGCTATTACAAATGATTGAAGCGATTTCATAAATTCACTGTAGCTCCATTCATTGACATATGGTCACGAGACACTACAGATACGTAGAAAAACTAATAAAGTTTTGTTTGGCTGAAGCCTCACATCAGGTTTATGCCGCCAGAGCACTCGAGAGCGCAGTGAGTCAAAATGGCGACAGGAGCCGAGAAAGCGTATGTCGTGCTTGAAATGCACTCACATCAGTCAGTCATAACAGTGCAACGACACTTCAGGACGAAGTTCAACAAAGATCCACCAACTGCTAACTCCATTCGGTGATGGTATGCGCAGTTTAAAACTTCTGGATGCCTCTGTAAGGGGAAATCAACGGGTCGGCCTGCAGTGAGCGAAGAAACGGTTGAACGCGTGCGGGCAAGTTTCACGCATAGTGATGTGAAAGATGCAGTGTTTAAACCTCCTCTACCAAGAAACGTGCCAGAACTGCGAGCTCGCATCAACGATGCTTTCGAACTCATTGATGGAGACATGCTGCGCCGAGTGTGGGAGGAACTTGATTATCGGCTTGATGTCTGCCGAATCACTAAAGGGGCACATATCGAACATTTGTGAATGCCTAAAAAAACTTTGAGTTTTTCTATGTGTGTGCAAAGCAGTGTGAAAATATCTCAAATAATAAAGTTATTGTAGAGCTGTGAAATCGCTTCAATCATTTGTAATAACCCTGTACATGTCAGGAGAAAAAATATATGTGGGAGAAACAAATTGTATAATGCTCTATCATAGATGAAACTGACTTTGAGAAGGCAGTCAGATCTGCACATTTCCACAGCACAGTTGTTGTTTAAAACACTGTATAGCTTATATCCGTCTGAATGGTTGTTAGTGTCGTGTAAAAATTTGAAATAAATTGGTAAAGAACTTTTCAAGGGTTTTGATGACAGTCTTAAAGAACAACTTGTCTTTATGTAGTTGTGTAGATAAAGTATAGTAAATGACCAGAAAGTAGTAATGGACTAAGAGCTGAAATACAAATTCTGGAGTATTTCGACCGACACAATGGCTGTAGTTGCAAAGTCCAAGAGAGGAACCTAATGTTGCATCCAAGAAATTTTATAAAATAAAAAGAAAGGATGGCAAACATGAACACACACAGGGAAAAATCTAGTGTAAGATTTGATTAGAAAATTGGAGGAAAGATGATGAAGCAACAGAGCAGACACATTCTAGTCTGAATGAAAAAAGGTGGATGGAGTGATGGCATATTGTACCTCGAGACTTTAGAAGTCACTGATGGAGACTGTAATGCTTATTGTTTAAGACCTCAGGAACCTATCAAGTATATAGTGTTTTGTTCCCAAAAAATATTTGGCTACAGGACACTGGCTGGCATCACAGTTTTATTTTCTTCAAGTTTCAGTATAAACTTTCATAATGGTAGTTCATGAATAGTGCAGTGTACACATTTTTTCTAAGAATGCTTTGTCTTTTGTTAATACATAAATTGACTCATTTCACATCCCACAAGGGAACCTTCTTGATCATATCTACAGAGTATGATGGATGGATGGATGGATGGATGGATGAAAATGAGAGGGATTAAAGAGGTTCATCTGTTCGATTACAGTGTCACACATTCAAAATTGTGAACAAGGGGTGTTATAGTAATGCAAATCCATTACCGGGGTGACTATTATGCTCTAAAATTCTGTATCAGTCAAGAGTTTAAACAGATACACCGCAACAGATGATGATGATGATGATGATGATGATGATGACGACGATGGATCCAACTGAAGGATATTTACTTAAAAACTAATATTGATAGCTACTAAGCATTTCATCGCTTCATCCGAAAAAACTGAAAACAATGTGTGTTTCTTTGCAACTTAATCTGAGTCATTCAGTCATCTCCACACGGTTTGTCGCCACTGAGCATTCTGCCCTGCTGATGGCTGTTCATCAGTCCTCCGTCATTATTTGTTGTGATAAATATCATTGTGTGCAAGACGTAAGGAGGAGGATTGTTTGTATTCTAAAGAACTAACATTTGACATACTAACTGTGGTGTACATTGCAGGCATAATGTAGTTGTGTGATTACTGTACCGTCTTCTTGTTCATTAACGTCTGAAGTACAGTGGAGTTACACAGCTCAATGTATTTTTTAATGGCAACATACTAGTAACTTAGTAGTCACCATGCTTGAATAATGATATTTTCGTGTTCTCTGTACATTACCAGAGCAGAGTACTGTGTGATGTGTGTGTATTCGTGCAAAATTTCAGAAAATATTTTGCCTGTATAACACCAAAAAGACTGCCAATAGCTTAATGCATTGATAGCAAACATGAGTAGTAACTCACATGAATAATGTTTAATATTATGTTTTGTAATAGAGAGTTATTAGGTATTTCATTGGCTGCTTCTGCAGAGGAAATAACCTTCTAAAAAATTAGTGTGTGGTGCTATACTGCATGTATATGTAGATGTGTGTACACACACACACACACACACACACACACACACACACACACACACACACACACACACACACACACAAGCATAGCTCAACAAAAATAGTTGCACAAGTAGTTAAAATAACCTTTCTTTGTCTCAGTAGACCCTACTGACTCACTGGGTGTGTGATTCGTGTCTAATATGTAGTTCAGTTAT
Organism: Schistocerca piceifrons; assembly: GCF_021461385.2. NCBI lineage: Eukaryota > Metazoa > Arthropoda > Insecta > Orthoptera > Acrididae > Schistocerca > Schistocerca piceifrons. The sequence goes on along the minus strand of NC_060146.1, from coordinate 203,591,584 downwards.
GTGAAGAGCCATATGTGACATGGTAATTGTACATTTTACTAGCTTTAATCTTCCACATACAAAGAAATTAACATAAGTTATGTAGAGGAAAAAAAGCACGTTCTTTGTTGTGCATCGTGTGAAAAACGGGTATACTGATTCTCATTTCAAAATGAATTTTTTACTGGTGAAAGTTTGTGCTAAAGTTCTGCTACACAGTATTAAAAGTGGGGTATGGAACATTTCTTCATATAAAATATGTTAAAAACTTTCGATGTTGATCAGTATTAGGAAATTACCAGGTTGTTGCCTGCCTAAGTTTGTCTGTGGTACACTGTGTATTGAACTTCATTTCTTTATTAACTTGTAGTTTGTGGGTGGAACTATTACTTTCCCTTTTCTGTCTCATAGGTGTCTGCTCAGCTTCTTTACCGTTTCGTATCAAATATTGTACTTGATTTGTATCAGAAACAATATTATGCCCCATATGGTGCTAGTATATTTGCAGAAGTTTGTTCTGTCAGTGCACCATAAGATTTGTGGAATTCTGTTCTTTAGAAACATTCATTTTGAAGATAAATGAAGATGATTATCTACAGTGGTGTAAATTGTAGTTTTTGACAATTCGTTTTATTAAAGTGGAGGTTGCCGTATTGCAACATAGGGCTTTCTGTCATGACTAACACACAGTTACTCCTGATGAACAAATGACATATTGCATAATTGCATGTTTGTGTTACAGAGGATTAATTTAATGAAGAGAGAGTGCTTTGTTCATCATGTAATACAATTTCAGACTTTATCTTTGTTTAGTTATACTGTCACACACTGCTTTCTTCTCAACCTGCCCCACTTCATCCACCCACTTGCTCTGTCCCTAGTCCTTTCCCCTTGGGCTGTTCTTATATACTCAGCAAGGTGGCAAAGTGATTAAGGCATTGAACTTTCATTTGGGAAGGAGCTGGTATCAAAACCCCATATTGCAATTTAGATTTTACAGTTTCTTTAAATATGCAAATTTCAGCACAATTCCCCTGACAGAGGGTTACTTTAATCTCTAATGACCATGTTATTGACAAGATGGTAAACGGGAATCGTCTTACCTTTCTGTTCCTACATCGTTCCACTTCCTACATCGTTCCACTTCCTACATCGTTCCACTTCCTACATCGTTCCACTTCCTACATCGTTCCACTTCCTACATCGTTCCACTTCCTACATCGTTCCACTTCCTACATCGTTCCACTTCCTACATCGTTCCACTTCCTACATCGTTCCACTTCCTACATCGTTCCACTTCCTACATCGTTCCACTTCCTACATCGTTCCACTTCCTACATCGTTCCACTTCCTACATCGTTCCACTTCCTACATCGTTCCACTTCCTACATCGTTCCACTTCCTACATCGTTCCACTTCCTACATCGTTCCACTTCCTAGGCTAATCAGATTTTCTTCTTCATCCACTTCCTCTTCTATTTGTATAGCCCCTTTTGCAACTGTCTTGCCCCTACCACACAGTGTGTCCCCTTTGTTTCACTTCCTTAATTTTTGTGAACAGAGTCCATAACTCGTTCAATAGAATAACATGTTGTTAAGTGAAGATTATCGAATGAATAACAGGGAACAGTAATTGTGGTTGCTTCGTTTCTAAATTTTTCAAGTGGTGTGAGACTCATTCTGTCATTTATTAAGCGGTATTGTTATATTATCCAAATCTGAAGATGTAGACGTCTCCTGTGTATTCTATCTGAATGTGTGTAATGATGATATGAGATTTTGTCAGATACTTACTTTTCCTGTTTCATTTTATGAAGTGCAATTTCTCCTCTTCTTTTATCGTTCTTCTTTTTGCTTTTGTTTACATTTTCCATTGGCTCTGTTAGCTTTGCCATAATAAATTACTAGTAGTAGTAGTAGTAGTAGTAGTAGTAACAAATTATTGCACTTTATGGTTCAATATTAGCAAAAACACTTCCTTTCAGTGACTGCTGCACATAGTATCCAAGGTAAATAACAAAAGTGAGTTGTTAGGTAGTGGGTGCTGTGGTAATTACAGCTGTTTGAATTGGAATGCACGGTAAGTTACCAATAATGCCGTACTGGAAAAGAGAGGTGGATTTCACTTTTACCGTAGCCCATTGATACAAGGATCTGAATATGTATTTTTATATTGGAAGTAAATTTCTCTGTCTGTCCTTTACTTCTTCCCAAAAAATAAGTTAAAATACGTGAATATTTGTATAAAACTAAGGGTGTGGGTCACTTAAAGAATTGCAGTCTGTGTTTCTGACTTGACTTACCATAATGCTTTCCGCTCTGAGTTCCTACCTACCAACATAACTTCTGTAGAACAGTTGTGAACCTTCCACTGCATCTTAGTTGCTGTGCATCTTTAAATTGCTTACATCTATCTTTGCTTTGAAAGCACAGCACATGAACGAAGTGGAGATAATTCTGTACCTAAAATGATCAGTTCTGTAAATGGAGCCATTTTTTAATGATTCCTTATAGTAACACTAAAAAATAAAATTGGATATTTGTAGAATGTCTGTACTCAGTTGTGTTTGCAGTCTTGTGTATTATTTTAATGTTTGATGTCTAGTTTAGTCCCTAGGCTGTGGGATGTTACTAATGTTACATATGCATAATATATTTTTCAACATATGATACTGAGATACAAGTATTGTGACATGGAAATCTGTATTGGCTGAACACATACTCAAGAATTATCTTATACATAGTTCTAAGACGTACATAATTTAGGTAAAGTTCTCGAGGACAGTAAGTGTCGGATAAATATTAAGTGTGTTTGGAAAGCTTTTATTTGCAGATAGCTGTGTATATGATGGTTTTTTAATATTTTGGATTGTTGTACATACGTAAACTGGTTTTTATGTTATCTAATGCTGTAATTTGGTACAGTGTTTGTGATTATCATGTGGTGATTGGAGTGCACCCCTCTGTTCTGAGTCTGGACTAGTGGTGGTGGGATCACGCATTTCTGTTGCCTCTGCTCAAGGGAATTGGTATGCCTGTTAACTGACTAACCTATTCCCCGTCCTATGATACTGGCACATATTTTTGTAGTTGGGGAAGCACAGGCAGCGCAGTTCCTCGTTCTTGAAACTGCGGACAACGATAAAGCGTACGAACGCCAAGCTGATACAGAAGTTCTCAAAAGGCGGGGATGCTGACAGTCACGGCACCGTGTTAGACAACAGGTATGTGTGGTGGGAGGTCGTGTCAGAGGACAGGGGGAATGAGCGTTGATCCTGTCCAAAAACTGATCAGCTGCATTCAGAGGTGGGCCTTGTAGTTTCAAATAGATCTCTCTCTTGTGTATGATTAGCATATACCTCAGATATTTACTGTTGATGAACCTAACTTTTAGTGTGGGCAAAAATTACTGTTTTAGTTTTATTATTTTTTGAACTAGTGGTAACATATGCACCCCAGTGCATTTTGCAGAAATGTGAGAGGTGATGACATTGATAAACCATGAGAACTGAATTCCAGCTGCAGGAGTGTCTGTCAACCAATAACAGCAATATTGTATTAGACCTCCTTTGTTGTTGTTCTCACTGTTGCCCAGTGTATGTATTTCATGTACTGAATCCACAGAAAAATTTATAGAACTTACGAAGTTTACAGTATCTAAAAGAGAGCTAACTCATCCTGGCGGTTTTTTTTTTTGGGGGGGGGGGGGGGGGGCTGGTATTTGGGAGGATCACAGTCAGATACTCATCAGCTTAGTATTGCTTCTGTAATATCACTTAGGATCAGTGACAGCAGTTTCTCTGTGTGAGCCCACAGGGTGATTGTGGGTGGATCAGACTTGCCAGAGTCAGAGGTTTAGCAGTGCAGTTACACCTAAGAGGAAGAGTTGCTAGACAAAAAAATATGAAAGGTATCATATTTGCCTACCTTTCAGTAAGGTCTTGCTTGAACTCAGAGGCTCCTCCTGTAACCCAACAGTAGCCACTCCTTGCAGTAGGGTAATTTGTGCTGTACATAATTATAGTGTGACCAATGCAAGGGGTAAAAGATTCTGATCAGTCTTTGCACAGGAACAGCTGAGTTAATTCCAAATAGATTACTTTGAATTTTTTTTTTAATCTAGCATTGTAAGTACATTAAGTACATGTTGAAGAATGAGCAGACTAAAGAAAAGTAAATTATGTACATACAAGATATCAAACACCACTTTTTGGAAACTTGCCATAAAATTATTTATTTAAGAAACTAAGTTGAACTTTTGACTTGACAGCTTACTACACTGATCAATAGTTCTGCTGTCCTCATCATGGGAGGACGCTTGACACTCTTTAAAGTCCTTGCAATGTTTACCAGTTTCTTTTCGTGTAAGAAAAGCGATACTTTCGTTAGATTTAAAGATTAAACGTCTATTGCAAATTTAAACCATTATAAGAGTGTCTTGTTCATGTCAGGGAGCAGAAATTCTTATCCAGTTCTCTGATCTGTACTTATTTTTGGCATTTAGTATCTTCTGTTGTGTATTTAGAAAATAAGATGATATTGAAACAGTGTGAAATAGACACTACTTCTTCCAGTAAAATAAGTATTTCTTCAATATTGTAATCAAATAACAGTTAAAATTTACAACTAATGAATGCATTTCACATACCATAGGACATTTTTCACTTGCTATAGCTTTAAAACATGCCTAAAATTCAGTACGCTAAAAGATTGAAAGTTTCAACCAACCAGTATAGATTTACCATTATAAACCATTAATACATCACTTCTAGCTTATCCACTATAATCTCTTCTATAAGAAGCTAATTTTAACATTGTGATACAGAAATTGTGCTTGCAGACTAAGGAGCAGTGGTAATACGTTATTCCTCCTCCCTTCTCTCTCTCTCTCTCTCTCTCTCTCTCTCTCTCTCTCTCTCTCTCTCCCCCCCCCTCCTCCCCTCCCCCTCCCTTATTATTTTACTTATTCATCTATATTATCATTATTTCCTTCAGAGTAGTCTCCATTAGGTGATTGCCAGGCTTCCTTCAATCCCCAAAACATTTCTAGATCTTAATCTTTCGAATAGCACTTAGCTCTTTCCGCAATGCACTTTTAAAGGTTCTCTTTATTTTTGGAAATGGAAAAACTTGCATAATGCCATATCTGGCAAATATGGGAGCTGTGGCATTGTTAGTGTTTTTTCCCAAAAATTCATGAACAAGCAGTGAAATGAGTGCAGGTGCAGTTGCCACGAATTTTGTTGTCATACGCTTGATACCCAAAAGAACAGAAAAGATTTCATGGTTCAAGGCAATTAAGTTACTTGATATTGTGACATCAACTACTATTTCTCTTATTTGGCAATTGTTCATTATCATGTCTTTCACTTTTTCCACATTGGGATTGGTTGTTGATGTGCTGCGGCATCTAGAATGTTTTTCATCTTAAACATTTTCACCGCCACCTTCAAAATGCTTATGCCACTCGTAAACGTGGTTTTACTCATAGCAGACTGACCAAAAGCAATATTCAACGTTTCTAAAACTTTGTTACATTTTATTCCATGTTTAGAGCAAAATTCTGACTCGTTTTAAAAACAGTCAGTAGTTGCCACTTGTAAGCAAACACCTGCGACCTTTTTGACAACTGACGAGAGACTAAACATTAAATATGGTTACCAGTGTACAAGTAGGTTTCAGACACGTATACCAACACAGCGCTGAAAAATTGCACCAGTCAGACTACTACAGTTCGCAAAATTACAAATTTACCAATTCTTGTTAATCACACTTCGTATAACTGGTCACTTGGGGAGGGATTGTAAGTTGGTCTATAAGTGGGGATTAGTCATTTCAGCTGTTGGTCAGCACAACCTACTGGTTTGATTGTGGTATTATATATGTTTAATTCTTCATTTCGTTACCTAAGACTAAAATTTTTACGTAATGCTATTACTAAGACAGTCCTAATTGCATTTACACATTTATGAGAAGTCTGACATGACTTGCTCTGATCCACTGTTCATAAAGGTAAGCTCTAACTTGGTTCTGAGCCAAGGCAGATATATTGTAAGTGGATTTGTGAAACCACGGTAAACTATGGTAAGTTGCCGCAGTTGCGAGCCTCGGTGTTACAACAGTCAGTCAGTTTTGCAGGGGCTTGGCACTAACTGTGTAAGGTAAGTCCTCTTCAGTAAGCTCTCTCTTTTACTAAAAATTCATACTTACCTGTTGTACTATTCACTATGCCCTGCATGATACACTCTTCAGGCACTGTACCAGCTTGATGTAGTAAGTATTGTCGTGGAAATGCTTGTTTGCACTAAATTAATTGGTGATAATAGTAAGCATAACATTAGTCTCCTTTTGCCATACTGCAAGAGGCACGTACTGTCTACGAAATAACCACCGTCGACAAGTTTGGACTGAAACTGGTGTCTTGAGCACCCTCCAAAACATCCTGGAATAATACTTGCCAGAATTTGCAAATTCATTCATGTTACAGTGTCCACTCTTTATGTTCAGCTCTTTGCAGAAATGTGAGGTTGATAACTGATCAGGCTAGCAAAATCAAGAAGTTGGTTGTGGTGTTGGGCAGTGAATTCACCAGCGGATGTTAATTTTTTTTCTGGGTATAGGGTAACTTCGATTATTGACCACAACTGTCACTTACTTTTCATTGTGACCTAAACAATTTACATGATTACACTTTATGAACACTACACATATTACACTTGTAGTTCATATTTATTTTTTAGCTTTCTCAGGAGTGAGTACAGCGTTATAGAAAAATGTTTGCTGTTAAGAAAAGGCTTGCTGTTGCAAACGAGGTCACTACTCCAGTAGTTTCATGTTCTGTAGGTATACCCTCTTAAGTCAGAGAAAATTGAGCTGGTGGGGCTTTCAGGATGTTACAGTTTAAGTATTCTACTGAGTAATCTGTTCGTACTTTAACTGAATTTGTTTTTAGTTAGAGAGGCAAGATTGATCTGTACTTGAAAGCAGTAAGCTTTCAAAGTATTTCCTGACAGTCAGTGTTTGTAAAGGTTGCTATAAATTTTATGTGGTAGGCCACCCTAGTTCTCCACTTTTCCCCAAACACTGAAACGGTAGCTTCATTTATGACAGATCTACATATTACATCAGACAAGTGGCGTTACAGTTTTGAAGAAGAAATTCGTACTCCATTGTCCAGGCTTGGCTATTTTGGGATACCTTCAGTAACAGTGTCTTGTGAAATTAAGCTAAAATACCTTTTACAGATACAGAAATCTGGACAAATATTGAGTGTGAAAAATCGAATTTACATTTTCGTATGAACTTAGTTCTGGTACAATTTAGCAAATTGTATAAAAAAGCTATTAAATTATGAGACAGAGTAGCTGGCCTGTGGCTACAGGAAGAGGAAAAATTGGCAAAGATGTATATGCAAACAAACAAAAAATTATGTGACTTTACTTGTTTCTTCTCCAAAGTGATGATAGAAACATTGACTGCCCATTGTACGTGTCTCTATAGGCAATAGTGTTCTTGGTTGAATTTGTGTTTTGATACAGAAAATCATATTGGTTTGGTATAGTGTGCTGCCCTGCCAGAAGAGAAACATAAATACAGGAAGGAGATCCCGCGGATTAAAAATGCTATATATATGCTTAGACAATTTTGTTGGACAAGGTGGTCTTCAACTTTGAGAAAATATAAGTGTGGTCTGTGCAGAAAAATGTAATAGTGTTCCAGCGTTTCAAAATTACAATGTTTCACTCTGTAGAGTGAAGTGCTGAGTCTTCCACAGTGCTTGTATCTGAGCCTATTTCACTACTGAGTACAACCTGAAGCAACGGTAGAGTACAAATTGAACTATTATTACGTTCAAAGAATGCCGTTTAATTCAAAATTCACTGAAACAGAAATGAAAGTTCATGGAAGAAAATGAAAAATTATGGTATTTTTTATGTGGGAATAAGTCTGAGCCAATTGCAAACCAATCAGAAAATACTAATTATAATCGTAAGTGTAGTAGTGTAAAGTGGAGTGTACCTGACATGATGCAACGTTCGGCATACTTATTAGACAAGAATGAAATATGTTACTGCAGCAGCAGTAGTAACAGCAGCAGGAGGTTTATCACATTGTTGTTTGTGGACAGTGGATTAGCACTAATATCCATCAGGATAAAATTTGATGATTGCACTTCTTTGCCATGCTATAGCATCCTTCAGCTTCCATAGAGCATCTTATATAGGTTGTATAAGAGTTATTGGTAATGAGGTTATGAAAACATACAAATCTTTGCTATGTTGAAGGTATGGCTTTCTTCTCAGTATAGCTTTGATAGTAAACTGAATCACATAATCTGTGGTAGATATAAATTGTCAAAAGATGTAAATTTTTCGAAGATGTGTAAAATTTGAGGGAAGTAACTGTTGACCAGGTCACTGTGGTCAGTGTGAATGGATTTATTAGCCTACATACTTTAAGTTTAGTCAGCCTCTTAGACACACCGTTTAGCCCATTTTCCTGTGCTTTGGTTAAATGTGAAAAGAAGAAACTGACATGGAGTTTTAATCGAGAACATTAAATATGTACAAAAATCAAAATACAAACAGGTTTTTTTACTGCAAAAAGATTACCTGTTCTAAAAAGGTCACCAGAAACTCCATTTAGAAAAATAAAATTGTGACATATTCAGTCAAATGATTATGGCCATTAAATAACTGAAAGCACAGAACTGCAGAAAATGAAAAGTAAAGGAACAGGAATATCGGTAAGATTCTCACATGCAGAATGAAGCTTCCTTTTCAACTTTTATAGTTTAGTACAGACTGTGCATCACGTTTGTGGCCATACCTGTTCTGAGCTAACTTGTTTTTTCTGCTGCAAATGCTCAGCTGGAAGTTGGCCTCCTTTGTTTTATGTAAAATGTTATTGTGCTCTCTCTCTCTCTCTCTCTCTCTCTCTCTCTTTCTCTCTTCTCTCTCTCTCTCTCTCTCTCTCTCTCTCTCTCTCTCTCTCTCTCTCTCTCTCTCTCTCTCGCTCTCTCATTTAAAGTTACATTCATATTTGCTGCTTTCTCTTTGGTTAAATTGATGAAGAAGACAACAAAATAATGATCTTGAGAAGCCAAAAGTATAAAGGCCAAAAATTAATGGTTTAGGTTACAGTACAATAATGCAAGCATTTTATAATTTGTGAAACAACATTGTGTAACTGTTAGATCAAGAGTAGTAGTTTCTGGCTTGACACTAGCAAATACAGCGTTTATGTTCCTCTTATTTGCAAATGGATTGCAGATACTCGTGGAGAACTGAAAACTTTGACTTCTACAGTGTATTGTACAGTCATTTACAGTTATGGTCCCTCCATTAAAGCAGAGTTGTAAGTTAGCAAAGCATTTATTTTTGATTCTAACTGTATCCAAATTTACAGAACCTTTCACAGTGTAAACAGTGTTGAATACAATTTTATTTTAAAAACATTGTTGACTCTGTGTTTTAGTTAACTATCTGACATCTGTTGCTATGTAGTGTCTTTACATTAAGTACTTATTTAATGGCCATTCTTGTGTTGTTTGTTTTTCATTTCAGCATGAGGCGCGCAAATTCTCTGTCCGTTCTTAGTAACGCAAATGCAAAGCAGGTGAGTACACTTTCCCTTACATTAATTGCTACAGCAATATGCCACTTAATTCATATTGGTGTAAACCCTTGTTATAAGTTAATAGTTACAGTATAAATTTCCAAGAATAAGTTTTGAAAAAAAAAAAAATGCCAAAATGTGAGGAGTATGCAGTTAGTTACTTTCACTGATGAATATTTGAATCATTGAAACTGTAAAGTGCTGCTTGCAGTAAGCCAGAGTGAGACCACAAATTGCATCAGTGGTGAAACAAATCGTTGACAAATCGTGATATGGGAAAAGTAGGGCACCTCTCGAAGCTGTACAGACTGTGGTGTTGACACATTCCATCTTACAGGTTCCATCTCGGTAGTTAATTCCGAGGGGTACGGTAATACGATTAATTGTGCTTCGTAATGATGTTGGTATGATATACACAGGTAGCTGGAGGTTGGATTGTGAGAACATGAGAGAGCTATCCAGGAAGTTATTATGTTTTGGTATTTTAAAGAAAAAAGTATAGAAAAAATGTTTTAGGCAAAAAAACACACTTAAATACTACCTTTCATCATAGTCTCCACACAAATTTAAGCACTTATTGTAGTGGTGAATGAGCTTCGAAATTACATTGTCTTAAAATTCTGCCATCTAAGATTTGAGCCAGTTAGTCGTCATCACCGAACCCCTGCCCCCCCCCTCCCCCTCGAAGTTCCACAGTACCTTCACACTTGGTAGTCACTGGCTGTAAGATCTTGGCTGTATGGTGCATGAGTGGAAACACCTCCCACTTCAAAGCATTGACTGCTTCTTTAGTGCGATTTTCTGTGTGGGGGGGTCAAGAGTTGTCGTGTGAGAACAAAGTTTTTGAGCTCAGCTTTCCTCTATGCTTATTCTGAATTGCATTTCTTAGGTTCTCCAAAGTTTAACTATACACCACAGTGTGTATTGTTGTGCCATGCTCAAGAAAATGAACAAGAAGCATATGAAACTTCCTGGCAGATTAACCGTAGCATTACCAATGGGGGGGCCTCGTAGGCCCACTGACTCAGTTTTTCTATGTTGTATCCACACCCTTTGATGTATGAACTTGAAAGCAAAGGTAATTGTTCGTTATTGAATGTACTATTGAGTCATTACAGAATTTCGGAATAAAAATGTAATTAAAATTCATTTACTTGATTTAATTCTCTGTGGGCCTTAGATGCCCACCCGTTGGTAATAGCAAGGAAAGATTTACGAGGTTGAGTCTCTCGTTTCAAATTCTTACCATGAAACGAATTTTGGCAGTGTTGCCTTCAGACATATTATTATGAAGCGGAACATTGTTACTTTCAGTGTTTCTGCTGCTGTTGAACCAGCAACATGAGTAGACATCATTTACGTGATAGTTCCATTGAAAGAGTGCTAGAAGTAGTTTTGAACGAATCAGATTTAGAGGAAAGTGAAGTGGATGATGATGTGGAAGAAATTAGAACTGATTCATCGTCTGAGAATGAAGATGAGGTTGAAGCCAATCCACCAGATGATAATGATACGGAATGTGATAAATTCATTGCAAAAAGTGGACGAGAGTATATTACGAAGCCATCTCGACAATATCGGCGTTCTGTACAAAATATAGTGCGAGAAAGAATGGGGCTAGGACAACAAGGAAGAATTGCGTCTCCGAAAGAGGCTATAGAGCTCTTTTTTACACCTCAAATTATGAATCTAATAAAACTACACTCAAATGAAGAGGCTTCTCGACTAGGTATTCAGCACACAGATGAAGATGAGTTATTTTGTTATATAGGACTCTTGCTAATCATGGGTTCAAATCATGACAATAAGATACCTGTCCAAGATTTATGGTCTTTGCTTCAGAGCCGACAAGTGTACTATGGATCAATGAGTCGGACCCGATTTTTCGAATTGACTAAAATATTGAGGTTTGATGATAAGAACACAAGAGAAACTCATCGCCAGACTGACAAGTTTGCTCCAATGAGGGAAATTTTTGGAAGCTTCAATTCTTCACTTCCATTGTATTTCATTCCTGGTCTACATACAACAGTGGATGAGATGTTGTCTTTGTTCCGTGGTCGCTGTCCATTCAAGGTGTTTCTAAAAGAAAAACCTGGAAAATACGGCATTCTAATTCGAATGCTGTCTGATTCTGAGACTAGATATGTGATCAGCATGGACATCTATACAGGCAAGTCAGGAAATACACAGCATTCAAATGGACCGATGGAAATTGTAAAGAGACTAATAAAACCTATTGAAAAATCAGGCCGTAATGTTACCACAGATCGGTACTATACTTCAGTGGAGCTTGCTGAGACTCTATGGAATGATTTTCACCTCACACTTGTCAGCACCCTACAGTCTAACAGACGACACATACCTGAAGAGCTGAAGACTACAACTGGCCGCAGTTTACACTCTTCCATCTTTGCTTATACTGACCCTCAGACACAGAGGCCACCAGTTACTCTTGCATCAACGCTAGTCCGCGAGAAGCCAAAACGACTGCTGTTGATGCTTTCAACTTATCACTCAGAAGGGGTGTTGAATGAAGACTCAAAAAAGACTAACATAAATCTTTTTTATAATTCTACAAAGGGAGGCGTGGACACCATAGACCAGATGGCAAGACACTACAGCACAAAGAGAGGAACAAGAAGATGGCCTTTGTCCCTCTTCTACACACTCATTGACATAGCAGCAATAAATGCATATTCACTCTTCCTCCTCAACTTTCCGAATTGGAAAAAGAATTTGCTAAACCGCAGAAGAGTTTTTATCACTAACTTAGGTCTCGAACTAATAAGATCTCAAGTAGATAAACGGGCACAAAATTTGTATGGACTTCAGAAGCCAGTAATAATGGCAATGGAAAGCATCACACAACGGAAGCTCAGCTGCTCTGTAGAACCATCATCTTCAACAGCAGAACCAGGAACACGTGGACGGTGCCACCTATGCTGCCAAGAAGCTGCATCTAAAAAGATCAAGTACAACAAGCTGGGAAAGTCAACTGTTACCTGCTCTCAGTGCCACAAACACGTCTGTGGGAAGCACTGCAGGAAGACAGTGTTGTGTGAAAAATGCGTTGCAGAATGAGACAGTAAATTTTGTTTGCTTCATGTAGTGTATCGAATTAAAAAAGTCGTTTTTATAAGAAAACACTATTTTGAAACATTATTCCAAAAAATATATAAACTGAATCTCGTGATTTGTTCATTTTATTCCTATTATAATAACATCTTTTATTATCCAGTATACAAAAACAATGTCTATGCATTTTGAATTGTTATTAGAGGTATCAGAAGTAAATAAACTTGATTTATGATAAAATAAATTGTGGTATTCTTTATGGGCCTTTGAGGCTCCCCCATTGGTATCACATGTAACAAAAAATACGTTGGTAATGCTAGGGTTAAAACTGTGTGCCGGACCGAGACTCGAACTCGGGACCTGTGCCTTTTGCGGGCAAGTGCTCTACCAACTGAGCTACCCAAGCACGACACACGCCCCGTCCTCACAGCTTTACTTCTGCCAGTATCTCATCTCCTACCTTCCAAACTTTACAGAAGCTCTCCTGTGAGCCTTGCAGAACTAGCACTCCTGAAATAAAGGTCCCAAGTTCGAGTCTCGGTCCAGCACACTGTTTTAATCTGCCAGGAAGTTTCACATCAGCGCACACTCTGCTGCAGAGTGAAAATCTCATTCAAGAAGCATATGTTCGTGTCCCAAAAAACTGTTGGCATAATCTTCCTTGCAGAGTTTGTGTGGAGAAATTTGTGTCCCCCCTCATCCATAGATTGCATTTTGGTTTCACAGTTCACACGTTTCACCCAGGTGTCATCTTTATCGTAAGAATCCAGAAATGTCAGTGATGCCACCATACGCTACGCCTCGTGGTTTTCTGTGAAGATTTTTGGTACCGATACCAAACTTGCACAAAATTTGTAATAGCCTAGCTTCTGTGCAACCATATGTGACAAACTTTGTTAATTTTGTGGGAAACTAAATAAGAGCTCCATCATTGTGAATCTTCTCATTGATTTTTGCAACCAGTTCATCAGTCACAGTGCTACGTTGTCCACCTCGCTTTTCATCGCGAACATTAGTTAGGCCTACTTTTAAACCTAATGCACAATTGGCACACTCCATCTGAAATGACTCCATTGTTCGCATTCAGTTGCCAATAAATTTGTCACTTTATTGTTTTTTTTCCCAGTAAAAACCTTATTACTGACTGTACTTCAAAAGTTCGGGGATTTTAAACTGCAGTAACATTTAAAACTTATATTGTCAAATGACACGAATGTCATAACGGCACAGTTGCGTGCCGACTGAACGGACAAACACACAGACAACAGTATCGCCGTGCTAGCCCTGCCCACTGTTTCCGCATGTGGAAATGTAATCTACTTTCCACTTTCCAGATAACCCTCATATTTTTTATATTGCTGGGTACGCTCTGTACGCACAGTACAAACAAGTTGATGTGTCACTGTTTGTAATGTTTTTGTCTCTGGATAGTGTCCATGAGCTTTTAATGCTCTAGAGCACATAATCGAATAATGCACCAGGAATACATCACATTTTTACTCGTATCTTGCTTCAGTCTTTTTGAGGGTGGTCATTATGACAGGATTTAGCACCAAATAAAAAAAGGCAATGAACAATCTTCATTTATATTCCATAGGCCACTGCACAGTGCATAGCAGTGCCAAGCTGCACGGTATGGTTTTCTTAGTATGAAGACGAAAAGACAATAAAAAGACCAATTACGCTTCCAAAACACAGAAGAGGACTCGACAGGAAAGAAACGGAATGAGAAAGAAGTGACTGGAAGAAATGAGAAGTACATTAAGAAAGAAATACTTGCAGGTATTGGACTCGCACGTAGAGGAGAGAGGAAATTATATTTTCTGAATGTATTTCCTGTTAGCTAGGGAGAGGAAAGAGCACGGTGATCAGAAAACTGTCAGACAAACACTAAAAGGTTGGGTTGAAGGGGAAGGGTGAACTATGCCACTCCTTCTAACTCAATTCCTCTAATGGAGGCACTCAGTGTGACACACAGTCTATTCACCACCGCTGTTATGCAACAACAAACTGTCGGTTAGAATTGTGTAGTGCTAGAGTAGTGCAGTGTTCATGCATAATTCACTATTGTGCTCTGTGTGCACAACATTTACCAATAGTCAGCTGCAGTGTGCAAAAATGCATTCTGCCTGTGGTGGCACAGTGCTCCCGGTTGTCAAGCCTTAAGTGAAGGGCAGCTGGGAGACACAGTAGCACAAACTGGCAAACATTAGATAGCAGGTAGTTTTAATCAGAGTGTAGGTACAGTTTGTACTTATGGCAGAAAGTTACCGTGGTTCGTGTCGAGAATGCGGAAGAAAAATATAAGGACTGTCAGAGTGTTGTTCATTGTATATTAAAGATAATGGATTGTAGAGGGGCCATTCAAAGAGTGAGGTAACTGTTTCTCGGTGGTTTGTCGTGTGGAAATGGTAAAAAAAAATTCAGAACGAGGAAAAATAAGGTTTCAACTATGGAGGAGCACAGGCAAATGCATTAGAATGAAAGTCTCAGTGAGGGGAGGCGATAAAAAAAAGTTGCTTGCAGCCATTCTTTTTGTGGGTTTTGTACAGTCTGCCCTTGACAGCAGTTGAGAAATACTACAGCAAAATTACTTGATTGACAATGGTAAGTCTGCTTAAACAGTTATAAGGATGTTAAATTTGTGGTGAGTAACTAACTGTTGGACTCTTTCATTTGGGTTACATTAATCATTATCTCACTTTGGCTATAGAGTCAGGTTTATAGAGGTATTTGTAGTTTATGCAACAATATATAAATGTTAATTTTACAGTTAATATATTTCTCTTTTAATTAAGATATGTTTTTCCCATTGATGTTTCTCCCATTTCAAATTGTCGTACATGACAGTTTTGTATGGTAACTGGCATCACAAGTTAAGTCTAAATGTGTCAGATTTGGAGTACTCGAGTAACTTTTCCTCGACAAGAGGTAGCTTTCAGATTTTATCTGCCACTCGACACGTCTACCATTTTTCAGTGGCGGGAGCAGAGCGAGTTTGGGTTGCTGCGGAGCCGCACGGCGAGTTCTGACCGGCTGCGGCAGGGTGCAACGTAGACCCTCACTTGCCTCTCTGCGACTGTTGCCACATGCCGGTGACTGGATCTGGCTATTTTTTGTAACCGTCAGTTGACTGTAGTGATGGACACAGAATAATTTCTGAAATTAGCAGATATCACAAGAATGCTATTTATCTGTTGTCTTATTATGTCCTCCAGACTATCTTGTCTTTTGCTGTATCAGTTCTAGCAATTAGGGGTTATATGTCTGCATTTATTTTTCTGTTTTTAATTATATACCAGTAGCTGTCTCTACACTGATGTAACTGTAATTGTGTTTGTAAGCAAATGCAGTGAGTGATTGGTGCTAGAAGTGTATAACTTAAAACTTCAGTTTTGTGCAATATTTTCTTTTGTAAGACTTGAAACAGTTGTATTGTGTAAAAAGCATGATTGCCCGTCGTAAATCTGAGAGAGGCTACATAATACTGAGCTTAAACATACACACAAACTAAGATGTAGCACTTGCAAGATAAAGTTAATTTCTTCTTTGGCAGTTGTATCATCATCGTATAATGATTTCTCCTCCTTTCAGTTCCAATAAGAAGTTACTTGTGTTTGGATTTTCTTAGTGCCAAAAAAAAAAGGCAGAATCACTTGGTACCCAATACTTAATTCAGTATTGGGATACAATAAGGGACTTCTGGAAAAGAATACAGGCAAATTAGTATTATTCATTTCTGCAGAAAAAAATTGATTCCTGCAGAGTATTATTTTTGGTGATGTACTTAAATCTGATTTTATCCATTAGGAATGGTTGGTGGAAGCTTGTGAATGTAAAAACAAGGGGCTTGTTTATAAAAGAACTTTTTGTGCTACCTGTCAAGATTTCTTTTTATCTCTATTTTGCACGACACATTTTGGGAAATGATTCCCAGTTCTTGTTGTCGCCTCAAAGACTGGTTTGATGCAGATTTCCATGCTACTCTATCCTGTCAAGTCTCTACACGTTGTAACACACAAAAACGCACTATAAAATGGGAATCATTTCCTGAAATGTCATGCAAAATATAAATAAAAAGAAAATTTACTGATAGCAGAAAGTTACATTACAAACACACCCACTGTACTTAAATCCATTGCATTTAATGGATTGGAGCTTATCAGTTTATTTAATTACACTTATTACTTAAATAACTATCTGCTTTCATTTTGTGGGTACCTTATAGCCCATAAATACTTTCTTCTCTCTTGACTCCAAGGACTTTGTTACTTTTCAAAAAAAAAATGTGCACACCATCATTTAGAGATTTCTCTCATTTTGTCACTGAAGACTGATTCAGGAAAGTAAAAAGAAACTTCCCATTTCATTATTCGATTTATCTTCTGCTACTTGCAAAGATAGTATCACTTTCAGAAATTATTTGCCAGTACTTTACTTCTAAGGTCTATTTATTCTTTAACAATGCTATTTGTTTCAAATTCCTTCCTTGAACCAATTTAATAAATAGTCTCTCAACAACTTAAACCAAATATCAAAAATATTACACAATAATTATGGAACAGTATTCTGAAATATTTGACACACACACACACACACACACACACACACACACACACACACACACACACACACACACAGAGAGAGAGAGAGAGAGAGAGAGAGAGAGAGAGAGAGAGAGAGAGAGAGAGAGAGAGAGTTTCAACAGCTTACAAAATTTATATAGTGTAAGGCCGCCATCCTCATCTGTGTTTTAGTTAAATTCTGAAAGTTCTCAGTATGATCCTTCCTGTTGCATTTGTCAGCCTACTGTTTAACAAATACACATGAAATATAACCAAAGATGACGTGAGAAATTTCTTAAACATATATGTAGAAAATAAAGCTAAATAATTCTTTTTCAGATGTATAAGGAATAAACTAACTCCTCATACAGATCCTTAATCTGTTATATTTGTTAAACTGCAAGATCTGCTTTTATTTTTAATGATACTATAGAAAAATTTTAAACTCGCATGTAGAATTTATTAGAATATTTGTTTTGTTGTATTCTTGGCAGTTTACATAAGCCAGCAGAAATTTGCTTAGTTACTATATTTATCGTTCATTAAAAGTTTGTAGTAGATTTGCACCAGTCCTATCCAGATCTGTTGTACGATTATTCTGTTGTGCAAAAAAAGGAGCTTAAATTTTTCATGGATACTGTTATGATATACCAGAGTTGATTTCAGCCTGTCACATAAGTAAAATGTGTGTTTGCCACTGTTCGTGAGAGATTGTGCACATATTCGGGAGTCTCATTGCCATTTCCCTCCTCGATCTCAAGCCTGTGACTGTTTGCCGCTTATCAGTATTTCTAGCATTTTGGCAAGTGTGTTCCTGGAGAACTGGGCAACCAGCTACCGCATTTTCTTACCGTGTAGTATTGTATAATGCAGGACAGTCATATTAGCGTGTATTTTATATAGGGTCTTCTCTCTTCATAGTCACCAGCTCAGAGAGGGAAAAATGGAAGTATTTCAAATAAAGATAACTTTCTTCATTGCTCTTTGCTGTTATGGAGGGTAATTATAGGTGATCATTATATCAACAATTTAATACCATATTTACACATCACTGTAAAAAGTTGAGCCTTGATAATTTAAAAATTAAACAGTATTCTGTAACTTAGTTCCATAGAAGAAATGTAAATGTAAACAAAAACTATTAAATGTATGTGCATGTGTACTAGCATTCCTGATAGAAGTAAAGTATTTGTGACTTCGGATTTATTTGAACAGTACTGAGGGAAGCTTTTGACTGAGTTTTGGGTGATTGTAGTCATGTCCGCTGACATCCTAGGGTAGTGTTGTACCCCAAACATTTATATTTATCTGTTAATAAACTTACTGTGTTTTCATGTATCCATTTCCAGACAGTAGGAAGATTAATTTTATGTTGTTGTCAGCTGCATCTGTCATGTAATCAGTTGTATTATCATTCCATTGATTTGACGGAACTGGCAAATGTTGTAATCAAGAGGGAGGGAAAGTAGGGAGAAAATGGTTGAAGTTAATTGTACGTCTGTAACTATATTCTTGTTTCTTATTTATGATGACATGTAAATAATTTTATGAGAGATGTCCTTTATCTAATTTATTATTGATGAATGCAAGCAAGATATTTTTGCACATGCACACATTTTTTATGTAAAGACGTGTTCGTTGAATATCAGCTTTCTAATGTGTATGGCTTTTTCGCTTTACGCAAAGACCAATAAATATACGACACCCCAGAAAAAATTGTTTTTGGCATTCATTCTTGATTATAATTTTCTTATGTGTACTGTCATTTTTATAAAATTAATGGGTTAACAATGGTACAGCTCCTACTACACAAGTTAATGCATCATTATCCTGGCCTTAAATGATCAGAGCTGTATGTTGGCAGCTGTACCGGAGATAATAGTTTGACCACAAACTCGATAGACTGACAGTGGACTCGGTTAGGTTATGCCGGGTTGTCTGCAGCTGTAGATTCAATAGGATAAGTTAATATTTTGTACTCTGCATTCTTAAGATATGGAGAAAAGAGGAAAGTGTTTGTGACAATCCATTATATTGAAATTATTCTTTGGAAATTCCACTGCAGTGAGTATGATTCTGTAATTAATCTACTTGTCAAATAGTCGGAAGTACTGTAAAATTGCTATTTTCTATTTATATGTACAGGACTTACTAACTGCGTGTTTAACTGCATACATAGTTTACTTATGGAAGTTCAATATTCAAATAGAGGGCATGAAGCAAAATACATAAAAAATTGGTAACCAATTGATTTTCATGTAGTGAAACAATACATGGTTTTGCTTTATAAAAAAGCTAGCAGGACAAAAGCTATTAGAGCCATCATAGTATGAGAAACACACACTGATAAACCAAAATGTCATGAACAGCTGCTTAATAACATAATGGTTTGCGTTTGGAACACAAGACAGTGCTGTACGGATTCAAAGACTCTTTGGGAGGTTTCTGGGGGTATTCAATAACTGGATGTTCAGTCTTGTAAATTGTGGGACACTGGTATATGGGCACGTAGCTAGTGGTCAATAGCATTCCACATTTGTTTGCCGAGTTTCGGATCGGGTGAATTTGGTGGCAAAAAAATCAAAGTTTTATTGTGTTCCTCACACCACTGTAGCACGATTGGGACCTCATAACACGGAAGGTGCCATTGCTATCAGGGAAAATTTTGAGCACACAGACATACTCGGTCCACAGTAAAACTTTCACAGTCCACAGCTGTCGTAGTGCCTTCTGTTACTATCGAAAGACCTGTGCTAGCAGACGAATGTTTCCCGCACTGTAATACTGCTTCTACCAGACCACGACCCCTGCGCAGTGCACAATTTGAGCCACAGTTTACCCAGATTGACAGCTTACCCTGATGTGGCCGTTGACTCGATGTAACGGGAAGTGTGACCGATCCGCAGTCCGACGTCAGTGATCCCGTGCCCATTGCAAACTTTGCAAACCTTTGATATCGACATTCGGTGACAAGGTAGAGGCAATGACATCGGATGTCCTGTCACCTACTCGGGATGTCTGTCCGTCGACCACTTTCTGTAAGGGCTCACAACAGTAGTGCACAAAAACGAAGTAGCTTCGCCATTTTTGAGAGGCTTGTTTTCAGGTGCCAAGGGTAACAATCCCTGTATTCCCACTAAAATGGTTCCCCATTTTTGTCTCTGCTTCACTTATACACTTTCCTTTCCTTTCCTTTGCTTGTTTTGTGCCACCAGTTCCACCAGGTGGCATTCAGTCTTGCAGTGGGCAGTGTTTGTAATGTTTTGGCATACCAATTACATTCTCTCAGCGGTCCTGGATTTTCCAAATCATTATGAAATGCCTTATTCATGATCGATGCAACAAGTATTAATGTAATGGAAGAGGAATTCTCAAGGTAAGTAAGGTATGTTACTGTAAGCCGCCTCAGCAGTACTACAGTGTTGAACTGAAACAAATTGTGTGAAGTCTAGCCCCTTAATAGGAAACTGAAAAAGAAACATTCCATCACTAGTTAACGTGACCAGATACAAAACCCTGGTTTCTTAAAAATTAGTGATAAAAGGTTCAGCACAAAAAAATTAGGGGTATAGCATTCTATATTTTTACTTCTTCACATCTTTTACATTCTCTCTTCAAAACGCTCCCCTCCACAGTCCTTGCACTGTTCCATGCGAATTTCCCACTGCTCGGAGCAGTGTTTGAAGTTATCTTCTAAAAGTATGATTATAATCAATGTAAGTTTCTTTTGTGGCTTCAACTGTCTCAAACCTTGTCTGTTTCAGTGCAGATTTCATTTTTGGCAACAGAAACCAGTTGCACGCAACAAGGTCTGGCTAGTGGGATGAAGTGTGTGTGTGTGTGTGTGTGTGTGTGTGTGTGTGTGTGTGTGTGTGTGTGTGTGTTTGTTTCTCTCACAATATTGGTACCATGTGAATACTTGAGCTATTGTCACCCTAGATGAGTCATCTTCAATCTGTTCTCATCCACCTTTGAACTCCTTAAACCATTTAAGAACTTGAATGTGCAAAAGACATTGATCACCGTACCCTTCTTTCAATAAAGAATGAGCTTTTGTGGTGGACTTTTCAAGATTCACTAAAAATTTTACATTCATCTCTTGCGAAGCATTTTTGCAAGGGGCTCAGATACACTGTCTGACCAAATGAATACCTTGACATGACTGAAGGATCACCATTTGAATTCAGTAGTGGGACTGGAGAGAGATGTTACTTGACTGGGCCATGCAGCATTTGACATTGCAGCCAACGCTGTTTGGGCATTAAAAAGATGCGTTCCTCTCTGCCGCTGTTGTATAAGCAGCTGCCAGCAGCAAGTCGTATTCTCTTAGCTCACTTATTTGTTACATAAGTTTTAATTCTTAATTTCTTTGCATGTTTTTGGTATTTGCATTGTTTAATTCATAAATTTCGGCCGTATTATAGTATTTGAGAGTTCTAGCATCGTGTTTTAGTACCTGAGTAGTGTAAAATCGCGTAGTCTCCTTCCGCCGCCGAGCAGTGTGTCAGCGGTGCGCAAGTAGCAGCATTACTGCATTTACTAGGCAATCGTGTATTTTAATAACAGTTTAAATTTTGTGTCGAATTGTTTGTGCTTTCTGTAGATTAGTTCAGACGTTCTTTGCACAACAGTTTTTAGCATGGATAGGGACTGCAACTGCTGTGTTCGGATGCAGGCTGAGTTGGCATCCCTTCGCTCCCAACTTCAGGCAGTGTTGGCTTCGGTCACACAGCTTGAGGCTGTTGCCAATGGGCATCACTGTGGGGGTCCGGATGGGGGTTTGTCGGGGACGGCCAGCTCGTCCCACGCATCCACCGATCGGACTAAGACTGTGGCTGCCCGGGATACTGCCCACATTGAGGCTGATCCCTCACCTGTGGTAGTCGGAGGTCGTCTCGAGGTGTGGCAGGAGGGCGAAAGACATTCCGGAGGGCTGAACAGAAGGCCTCTCCAGTTTGTCTGATGAACCAGTTTCAGGCTCTGTCTTGGGCTGATACTTATCTTCGGCCGGACATGGCTGCTTGTCCTGTTCCAGAGGTTGCCCCTCAGTCTGCAAGATCCGGGCGGTCGCAGAGGGTGGGCTTACTGGTAGTTGGGAGCTCCAACATCAGGCGCGTAATGGGGCCCCTTAGGAATATGAACAACAAGAGAGGGGAAGAAAACCAATGTGCACTCCGTGTGCATACTGGGGGGAGTCATTCCAGATGTGGAAAGGGTCCTTCCGGATGCCATGAAGGGTACATGGTGCACCCATCTGCAGGTAGTCGCTCATGTCGGCACCAATGATGTGTGTCGCTATGAATCGGAGGAAATCCTCTCTGGCTTCCGGTGGCTATCTGATTTGGTGAAGACTGCCAGTCTCGCTAGCAGGATGAAAGCAGAGCTCACCATCTACAGCATCGTCGACAGGACTGACTGCGGACCTTTGGTACAGAGCAGAGTGGAGGGTCTGAATCAGAGACTGAGACGGTTCTGCGACCGTGGGGGCTGCAGATTCCTCGACTTGCGCCATAGGGTGGTGGGGTTTTGGGTTCCGCCGGATAGGTCAGGAGTCCACTGCACGCAGCAAGCGGCTACACGGGTAGCAGGGGTTGTGTGGTGTGGACTGGGTGGTTTTTTAGGTTAGATGGCCACGGGCAAATACAGAAAGGGCAGCAGCCTCAAAGGGTGCGGGGCAAAGTCAGGAAATGCGGGGACCAAGCAGCAATCAGTATTGTAATTGTAAACTGTCGAAGCTGCATTGGTAAAGTACCAGAACTTCAAGCGCTGATAGAAAGCACTGAAGCTGAAATTGTTATAGGTACAAAAAGCTGGCTGAAGCCAGAGATAAATTCTGTTGAAATTTTTACAAAGGCACATACGGTGTTTAGAAAGGATAGATTGCATGCGACCGGTGGTGGCGTGTTTGTCACTGTTAGTAGTAGTTTATCCTGTAGTGAAGTAGAAGTGGATAGTTCCTGTGAATTATTATGGGTGGAGGTTACACTCAACAACCGAGCTAGGTTAATAGTTGGCTCCTTTTACCGACCTGAGAAACTGAGAGAAAATTTGGAATACATTTCACATAAATTTTCTCAGCATGTTGTAGTCTTAGGTGGAGATTTCAATTTACCAGATATAGACTGGGACACTCAGACGTTTAGGACGGGTGGTAGGGACAGAGCATCGAGTGACATATACTGAGTGCACTATCCGAAAATTACCTCGAGCAATTAAACAGAGAACCGACTCGTGGAGGTAACATCTTGGACCTACTGATAACAAACAAACCCGAACTTTTCGACTCTGTAAGTGCAGAACAGGGAATCAGTGATCATAAGGCCGTTGCAGCCTCCCTGAATATGAATATGGAAGTTAATAGGAATATAAAAAAAGGGAGGAAGATTTATCTGTTTAGCAAGAGTAATAGAAGGCAGATTTCAGACTACCTAACAGATCAAAATGAAAATTTCTTTTCCGACACTGACAATGTTCAGTGTTATGGAAAAAGTTCAAGGCAATCGTAAAATGCGTTTTAGACAGGTGCATGCCGAGTAAAACTGTGAGGGACAGGAAAAACCCACCGTGGTTCAACAACAAAGTTAGGAAACTACTGCAAAAGCAAAAAGAGCTTCACCCCAAGAGTAAACACAGCCAAAACCTCTCAGACAAACAGAAGCTAAACGATGTCAAAGTTAGTGTAAGGAGGGCTGTGCGTGAAGCGTTCAGTGAATTCGAAAGTAAAATTCTATGTACCGACTTGACAGAAAATCCTAGGAAGTTCTGGTCTTACGTTAAATCAGTAAGTTGCTCAAAACACTCCGGGATGATGATGGCATTGAAACAGAGGATGACACGCGTAAAGCTGAAATACTAAACACCTTTTTCCAAAGCTGTTTCACAGAGGAAGACCGCACTGCAGTTCCTTCTCTAAATCCTCACACAAACGAAAAAATGGCTGACATCGAAATAAGTGTCCAAGGAATAGAAAAGCAACTGGAATCACTCAACAGAGGAAAGTCAACTGGACCTGACGAGATACCAATTCGACTCTACACAGAGTACGCGAAAGAACTTGCCCCCCTTCTAACAGCCGTGTACCGCAAGTCTCTAGAGGAACGGAAGGTTCCAAATGATTGGAAAAGAGCACAGGTAGTCCCAGTCTTCAAGAAGGGTCGTCGAGCAGATGCGCAAAACTATAGACCTATATCTCTGATGTCGATCTGTTGTAGAATTCTAGAACATGTTTTTTGCTCGAGTATCATGTCGTTTTTGGAAACCCAGAATCTACTATGTAGGAATCAACATGGATTCTGGAAACAGCGCTCGTGTGAGACCCAACTCGCTTTATTTGTTCATGAGACCCAGAAAATATTAGATACAGGCTCCCAGGTAGATGCCATTTTCCTTGACTTCCGGAAGGCGTTTGATACAGATCCGCCCTGTCGCCTGATAAACAAAGTAAGAGCCTACAGAACACAGCATGTTGTTATCAATGGAGAGACGTCTACAGACGTTAAAGTAACCTCTGGCGTGGCACAGGGGAGTGTTGTGAGACCATTGCTTTTCACAATACATATAAATGACCTAGTAGATAGTGTCGGAAGTCCCATGCGGCTTTTCGCGGATGATGCTGTAGTATACAGAGAAGTTGCAGCATTAGAAAATTGTAGCAAAATGCAGGAAGATCTGCAGCGGATAGGCACTTGATGCAGGGGGTGGCAACTGACCCTTAACATAGACAAATATAATGTATTGGGAATACATAGAAAGAAGGATCCTTTATTGTATGATTATATGATAGCGGAACAAACATTGGTAGCAGTTACTTCTATAAAATATCTGGGAATATGCGTGCGGAACGATTTGAAGTGGAATGATCATATAAAATTAATTGTTGGTAAAGCGGGTACCAGGTTGAGATTCATTGGGAGAGTCCTTAGAAAATGTAGTCCATCAACAAAGGAGGTGGCTTATAATACACTCGTTCGACCTATACTTGAGTATTGCTCATCAGTGTGGGATCCGTACCAGGTCGGGTTGACGGAGGAGATAGAGAAGATCCAAAGAAGAGTAGCGCGTTTCGTCACAGGGTTATTTGGAAACAGTGATAGCGTTACGGAGATGTTTAGCAAACTCAAGTGGCAGACTCTGCAAGAGAGGCGCTCTGCATCGCGGTGTAGCTTGCTCGCCAGGTTTCGAGAGGGTGCGTTTCTGGATGAGGTATCGAATATATTGCTTCCCCTTACTTATACCTCCCGAGGAGATCACGAACCGCGAACCATAAGCGACTGGAACAGAAAAGGGAGGTAATGACAGTGGCACGTAAAGTGCCCTCCGCCACACACCGTTGGGTGGCTTGCGGAGTATAAATGTAGATGTAGGTTCTGGTTTTCATAAAAATTTTGCTGAAATTGCCTGCTCTCCTAACCAATAATTGCACAAATATTTGTATTACAACTGAATGCTGCTCTTAGTTCTGTTTGGATAGATGAATTTGGGTCAGAGTGGTGGTGGAAGGAGAGGTTTTTTCGGGGGGTGGGGGGGGGGGGGGTTACCGGCTGCAGTAGCTATGGCTCTATTCCTTCCTCCTTGTAAAGTTAAAATTCAGGCACAGCTGTTCTCTGTCACATATGATATGTGGATTTCATCCTGTTGCAGTCATTGTGGTTTGGTATGCAGAACAGTTGTAGTAGTGTCACAAAACATACAGTGAACAAAGTATCTTATAAAATGAATATTTCTTATGGCACCCATTTCCCCTCCAATGGGCTGTTCTGCCATAATATTACATACTATATTGAAAAGAAAGTCACTTAAGATTGCCATAAAAATGGAATGGTTTGACAGTATTTCCTTGCAAAACTTAACTCTAAGCATTGCCTATAGAAATATTTAAGAAGAAAGAGAACTAATCATAATTTTCAGAACCATTAATACCTTCCTTTGGAACATTAGAAAGGAGGAGCAGGTCATTCAGACTATAGCAAGAGAGGAATGTAAGTGATATGAGGATGAGGAGAAACATAAGCAAAGGCAGAGGTGTCGAAGAGAATTGGAGGTACGCACTGTGCCGGCTGCAGTTCGTGCTGTACAACATAACTTGAGGTACGTACAAGTGCCTACGACACCACACGAGCTGTTAGCAACAACACATAAGATGATAGTTGCACTCAACACCAGACATGAGAACTCGCTCTGCAATGTATCCTACCACACTCCTGTACTTTACCCCTGTTTACATACAGTCTTCCTCCTTGTCTCCACAGTTAATTTTTTTTATTATTGTGTATTTTATTTAATCAAGCATATTTTCCATATTCTAGTTTCTTTCTTTCTTTCTTTCTCTCTCTCTCTCTCTCTCTCTCTCTCTCTCTCTCTCTCTCTCTCTCTCTCTCTTTCATATGTTACTGTAATAAACATTTGGATGGACATAGGCTACATATTGGTAACAAATATTCTATATAAAGGGGAAAAGTTGGTAGCAAAAATGTAATTTCTTGACTGATTTACTCCAAATTTCGACATGACCCTCCAGCAAAATGTGGCAGTTTCATTTTCTTTCTTGCAATGAGTTTTAACTATTATAGCATGACATTTAAATCATTAGAGAAACTGCTTCTCCCACACACATTATTTCTCCTTATATATAATTTCTCACAAAAATTGTATACGTAATAATGTGTGGTTTCTTGGTTTCTTCCTTGCAATTGATATTAACAGAAATATTCATAGCTAACTTCGTAATCCTGCCCATTTGCAGATTAAAGCCGGCCGCGGTGGTCGTGCGGTTCTAGACGCTCCAGTTCGGAGCCGCGCTGCTGCTACGGTCGCAGGTTCGAATCCTGCCTCGGGCATGGATGTGTGTGATGTTCTTAGGTTAGTTAGGTTTCATTAGTTCTAAGTTCTAGGGGACTGATGACCACAGCAGTTGAGTCCCATAGTGCTCAGAGCCATTTTGCAGATTAAAACTATGCAAAATACTGTTATTGAAGCTGCAATCTGCACAGATCTCTCATACCTCATATGCCACTGGTCCCAACCAATTTACCCACTTATCTTATGTGACCAGTTCTCATCGGCCACCAAAAGGGGGTAAGGGGGAGATAGTGAGTGGGGAGGTGACTGATAGAGATAGGGGGGCAGTGTGAGGAGATAAGGACATACATCCAGTTTCCACACACATTTAGCAATTGAGCAGTATTGCCGGGTTTGGCGAGGTGAGGTGAGGTGAGGTGTGAGGAGGGGAGTGGGAGTGGGGGGGGGGGGGGGGGGAGAGATACAGTTGTTTTTTTTCCTCTTCGTACATACAGATTTCGAAGGCCAGTACAGATAACAGAGCATGTTAACCTGCCACTTCCAGGATTCGGGGAAGTCTGCTGGTTCCGGATTAAATATGGCTGTAGGTTAATGGTGAGGGGTCAGTATGCTGTCCAGCCTGGATGTGGTTTCTTGGTAGTTCCCATATCAGAGTGGTAAATTCTGTATTGGTTCCCAAGGCCCACCTCAGATACATTGTATGTAAACTTTTAGAAAACAATCTCACAGCTGAACATGTACTTTGCCTGAGATGCAGTATGGGACATCTGGAAGGTCATCTGGCCATTCACTGTCACTAACAGTCTTCCAACCTGATGATGATGATGATTGATGATGATGATGATGATGATGATGATAGGTAGATTTTGAAACTTCTATGTTAATAAAGTGAAACATCTGTTAGAAAATGTATTAATAAAGGCTTATAATTGTACTACTGTAAATTATTTGTGCTAATTCAAACTAAATTAGACATATAGTAAAATGCACAGAAATGCCACTATTTTGTATTGTTTCCTCAATTTCTCATTATTTATCACATAACAGTGACATTCTCCGTCCTTTTCATGCAGCAAACAGGAATATTCGTTCCTTGACATTAGATACCCTGAAAATTGTTTGAAAGCAGTTGCTGACAAGTTTTAAATTTGTAGATATTCTCTGTGTTTTGCTTAGAACAATGATCCCCACCCACCCAAACAACCAGGCAAGGAGAAAGATCTGAATGGTCATCTCCACAAACCAGGATTTCAAGTAGCACAGGTTGAGGAATAAATGCGGTGTGGATGAAAGATATCAACACTCTGCTGCTCGGTGCTGGCAGCGCTAATTCGAATTACTCGGCTTGTCGCTGGCCGTTCTTGACATTATCGAGAGATTATAAACTGCTGAGTTTTACTAATCTCATCCTTAGTTCTCGTAAGTTCTCAACCCTGTTCCCCTACTTTCGTGAAATTTCGAAGATTTACGTACGTAAATAAATACAAAATTTGATTCGTATATTTGTTTTATTTGCATTGCCTTTTGTACTTAGCATTTCTCTTTCATATGTTGTGCAGCAAAACAGTCTCAAAGATGTAATGCAGCTCCACAAGACTTGCACATTAAGTTTGTTGTTTTGTTTTTGGAACATGCATGACAGTGTCTTCGTTTTCGTTTATCATTTCGGAAATACGTAGGCCTACTAATTCGTGTTGCCTTGTGACAGGAAAGTCTGTCGACCAGGTCACGATGTGACATACACGATGTAGTGGCGACCTCAAAGTTTTGCTCCGCCCATTCGTCGCAAATAATCGTATCGATGAAAGGGCACAAGTACATATAAAAACAAAAAACTTGTTGATGTGTGTAACTTATTGTTACCCAAACAAAACACACACAGAATGCAAAAGATACCAAAGTGCTGTTGCCGGCCACCGCGCGATACTGTGCTCGCGACACCACTGTGGTGTCGCCGTCCACTGAGCGATACGGTGCACGTGACACCACTGTGGTGTCTCCGGACAGCAGTCTCTCGAGTTAAATTTGAGCTCAATTTATTGTGCAGAGCCATCGACTACAGCTACTGTAAAATTTGCTTGGCTCGCTAAGTTTTTCTCAGCATAGGAATAATTATTTGACTTGATCTTCATGGACACAAGTATTAAGTTGTTGCACAAGTTTGTAGTGTTTTTGTTTTGCATGTTGGTATTCTGATTGTTGTGGGTTTTCTTTTCGATCATCATTTGGAGATGGGGAACATTTTTGATATGTTCATCTGTTTGAGTTCAGTAGAGGGGTGGCAGCAGGGGAGGCAGCCAAAGACATTTGTGCTTTGTATGGGGATAATACCATTGAACAGAGCACAACAAGAAATGGTTTTCTTAATTTGAGGAGGATTTTTTTTTTTTACATTACTTATTCTCCACATTGTGGAAGACATTCGTGGTGTGGTGAAGATACTTAAACTCATTGTGGATTAATGATCCACATCAGTGTACTTGGGAATTGGTCAATGTGATGTGATGTTTGCATAATGCAAAGGGGAAGTTTCTACAATTGGGTGTATGGATACTGCATACTCGAAGCCAAAATCACCAAAAATCAGTGTTTGGCCATATGTGCAACTCTGCTTCCTTGTCATCAGTTGGCTTGTGGACAACACCAAGTGTTCCTATCCTGTATCATTACTGATGATGCAGATGGTGTCTTTATGCTAACATAGGTAAAAGAAGGTAATGGTCGAACCCAAACAAACCAGCAATTTCCCGTGCAAAGACTGCACATATTCGTGAAAGATAATGTTACGCAACAGTGTGGTCCACTGCAAATTGCTTCCTGAGGTGTAACAATCATTGCTAACATTTGTCAACAATTGAGATACCTTGCAGACACAATCCAAGAACAATGACCAGAAAGACTATGAAGTGATTCTACTAAAACATAATGCCAGCCTGCATTCTGCTAGACTGACAAAAAGCTCTATACAGGAGTTGGGTTGGGGAGTCACTCTGCCTCCACCTTAGAATACCTGATCTTTCACCTTTTCCACTCTACCTTACAATCTTGAAGGAACTTCCTTTCTGGACAGAAATGCACTTTGAAAGTGGATCAACAAGTTCTCTGTCTCAAAACAATGTGATTTTTACAGTTGAGGAATTGTAAAGTTACTTCAGTTTGGCAGACTGTTGTGAACAGTGAGGAAAGTATATTATTGATGACCAACATCTCTGTTCTGTGTCCCTGTTGTGTTTATTAAACCTGGGGGTGGGGAAATGCTATGAAATTACACACAAACTCAACAGAACCACACTCTCAATTTAAGAAACAAAGAAAGTTGAGTTTCAGAGTTAAATATTGCTAGTTTTCATTAAACTGATTCTCCTCTCAAGTAGTGAGCTAGTGCATAAGTTCGTAGCATTTTTCGACGAGTTTAACACACGAGATGCACATAATTGTCTTGAGTCATCAATAATATATATATTCTCCTTCACTAATTACAGCAGTCTGCCAACACTGAGGTAACTTTACGATCCACGACTGTAGAAATAGCACGGTTTTGAGGCAAAGAACTTGGCTAGCCGTGTTGAGAGTGCATTTTCCTCCGGAAAGAAAGTTCGTCGAAGGTTGTTTAATAGAGCGGAAAACGTGAAAATTTGAGGGTGCGAGATCAGGGAAATAAGGTGGGTGCGGAATGACTTCACAAGCCAACTCCTGTATAGTGTTTGTGAGTCTAGAAGAATATGGGTGGGCATTATCGTGGAGTAGCATCACTTCGTGCAGTCTTCCTGGTCGTCATTCTCGGATTGCATTTGCATGACACCTCAGTTGTTGACAATAAATATCAGCAGTGACGGTTACACCTCGAGAAGGAACCCGCAGTACATCAAACCGTTGGTGTTCCACCAGATGTGTAACATTGTCTTATGTGGATGCACACAGGACTTTGTACAGGGAGTTGCTACTTCATTTGGGCTCAACCATTCCATCCTGATGTTTAGATAAAGGCACCATTTCTCATCACGAGTAACAATACAGCATGGGAATGGTTGGTGTTGTTGATGAGCAAGTAGTGGAATAGTCACAGTTCATCACATTTTCCAGCTCTCAAGTACACTGACATGGAGATCATTGTGGATTAATGTGTTTAAATGATCATCAAACACCAAAGGTCTTCCTGAATGTGGAGAGTATCTTAATGTCAAAATAATCATCCTCAAACCAATAAAACCATTTTACTGATGTGCTCTGTCCAATGACATGATCCCTGGCTACTGTTGTTGCTGTCACCCCTCTACTGAACTCAAACACAATAATATGTCAGAAGTGTTCAGATTTTTCCACTTGGCACTCCTTTTTCTAGTGTCCGTAGTTCCATCACTATCTCTAAATGACAATTTGTAAACTCAAATAGCAACAGTGAACTTCAAACAAAAATCCTAGCATCAACTTGGGACCAAACATCAGCCTTCTCAGTTTGATGCCTGCCACTGAGCCAAAACATTAATTAGATGTTTTCCCTTGCTAAGACCATTGCACAACAGTAGTGATGCATTGTAGAAGTGTATATGTTTAGGGTTTCCTGCAGACGGTTCTGTTGTGGATCGGGTAACATGTGGCTCACAGTGTGGGAGTGAAATGGTGCAGCAACTGGGAATGTACCCCAAACTTGAAGTACACGAGACAGTAAGAGCCTTGTGAGTGAAACGCATAAACTGCACACTCACTGTGAAATTCTGGCAGCATATGAACTAAATGCAATGTCTCCTCCAGGTGTTGTGAAATGTTGCCGGCAATTTAAGCGAGACTGCACAAACGTAGGTGCTGATGACCGGGAGGAAGTACACAGGCCACAGATGACAACGTCCAGGGAAGTGAGGCACTTATTTGCTGCAGTCGCAGTGGTTTTTGGATTCCTCTGTGGCCGAGTAGCTCTATTGTGGAGAAACTGAACGACTGACAGAATGTTGAGAGATTTGGTGCCTGTTGAAAACGAAGTGTCGTGCATCTGTGTCACTTTGAGGTGTAGTGCAGCATTCAGTAAAAGTTGCTTGGCCAGCACAATAATGTGTAAGTTCAAAAAGTAAGTCCTCTCACAGATAAACATGATTACAG
Source organism: Schistocerca piceifrons (assembly GCF_021461385.2). NCBI lineage: Eukaryota > Metazoa > Arthropoda > Insecta > Orthoptera > Acrididae > Schistocerca > Schistocerca piceifrons. The sequence goes on along the minus strand of NC_060146.1, from coordinate 203,559,452 downwards.
GGGCAATAAAACTATCAGAAAATTATGTTCTTTGTAGTGTCTTTAAGTGTACCACAACAAACCAGTCCATTTGCTCTTCCTTGTCAAATGAGCACAAAACGTTTTGTTTGTTGGTACCTGTTAGGAGTGCAATACTCGGGAACTTTGCATCTGTTGGCTGGATGTACTCTGTTTGCTCTTGCCAGATTTCGACTCACTAGGTGCCTTCCACAAGTGGTGGAGAAAGGGCACAGCTCAGAAACTGAAGAGTTGTTGGTTAACCAGATCAGCTAGCCAGCTGTAGTTCCCAGTATCATAGCCAAATCGTAAATGTGAATGCGATCCATTCTGTAATGAGCTGCAGTATACTTTGGTCCAATATAAAACATGTCAGCAGCATTCACTAAGTACAGAGATGTCACAGCACACATTTTATATTAATGACAACAGACCAAACTTTCTGGAATATTCAAGAAACACAAAAGCATTTTAAAATGGCTAGTTCTCAAATGTGTGTCGAATGGACTGTGTAGTACCTTAAACTGGAAAGTGGCGTGTGTTCACAATGTACACAGAGCTTTAAAGCAGTGCCGAAGTGTCCATGAGTATGGTGACTGACGGGTAGTCTCAGTTCTGCATTATTTGTCATCTGTTGTTAGCCACTAAGCTGGGTTAGGATAGTTTATAGCAAATTAAGGCAATCGTAACATTTCCTTGAGATGCTTGAATCAGTGACCCCAAACCAACAAAGATACACAGATGGCAGCTCACCATGCAGTAGACAGACGTGTAACGAGGCCTAAAATTTAGTAAACACACAAAAACAACATTGTAAAGATGCGTAATTAACACAGTTAACAAAAGTTGTATTATGATAGAAGCGTGTATGCAAAAACTAAAGTTCCAGAGGAGTTGTCATAACATCATATTGAAAAAGTCTTTAAACAACTTCATATAAACTGGAATGATTACTGGCAGTCATCTTGTGGCACTGCTCAGAAAGGAAACACTACACACCAAATAATTGCAATAAGTCCAAAAAAAAGACCAAATATTGCATACTGTTGCCTCTCCCTTAAATTTTTCTGTTTGGACACAGTGAATGGAGGGAAATAATGTTGATAATTATTGCACAAACAGTTTTGTCCATGACTGAGGAACAAGACTGTAAATGAATGTGCATAAAACTAACAACATTGTAGGAAACAAGGCATAAAATTGGACAATAAATTGCTGGAGGAGGTTAAAGAGACCATGAAAAAATAACTTTTTTTGGAGCAGTTAAAGTACAAGAGTGATCTGATAACTCTGGTAAGTTTCCATGAAAGAATGGACCATTTTTGTTGCATCTTCATGGTTGGTGACCTTATTTATTCTAAGGATTGTGTAAAGAATTTCAAAAGTGTATAGCATAAAGTTCATTGTTGACAGCTGTCTGAATTGGTCAGTTTGTTGGCTGTTATTGAAAATGGAGAAAATAGTTTTGTGCTGTTATTAAACACTTACATTTGAAGGGTTCGACTGCAAAACAAGTCTAAACAGAATTGGATGAAGTTCACGTGAACTCTGCACCATCATCGAAGACCATTTACTTTTGGGTTAATGAATTTAAACGTAAGACAAGCAACACTCCAGCCACCCAACTGAGGTCAACACAATGGAAACCATCGACAAAAAAAAATCCATGACACGGTAATGCAAGATGACGGAATAAAAGTTTGTGAGATTGCTGAGACTAAGCATCTCAGCTGACCAAATGCTTAATATCCAGCACGGAGAATTAGCTACTAAGAAGTCGTGCGGGAAGTGGGTGCTGTGATTGCTCACAGTTGACCAAAAGTGCATCTAGCTCAACATTTCAACAAAAAGTGTAGTGATGTGTAATCACAATCTTCAAGATTTTTGTGGCTGTTGATGAAACCTAGATCCATCATTACACACCAGAGTGAAAACAATGGACAAAGGTTGGTTACAGTGACCAAAGGAAGCAAAGACCATTTTGTCAGCTGGTAAGGTGATGGCCATTGTTTGTTGAGATTCCGAAGGAATAATTCTGAGAACCATAATGGGACCCTATTCAGGGTTGTCCCAAGTGAAATCCCTGATATTTCCAGACAAGTTTTAGGCTTTTTCTCGGACAAATTTTGAGATCTCGAGGGTAAGTTAAAGCAAAAGTTGACAATCTGTCTTTGTGGCTACGGTACAAGAAACAATAGTGCAAACAAGGAAATATCTTTAAAAAACTTGCAAGCAGATGGCATTTCCTTATGTGAGCAAAAACCTTAAGTATTAACATCAACATATTTTGTAATGAACTGTTATTAGATGCAGAAAGTAAGCCAAATGGTATGTGTATTTCATTAAGAGCACTGATGTTATTTTATTTCAATAAAACAAAACACATTTGGTGACACAAATGGGCATTTCCTTGGAGTCGCACGACATTTAAAATACTTTCACTGCTCTCATGTTCATTATTAACCCACTACATTATATCTACTCTTTTACAGGTATTGTGTGATTCTTCTTTTGAGAAATATACAAGTACACAGCATACAGGCCACCAGCGTCTGACACAGTTTTCTTCTTCTTATCGTCTATACTTCCTAACACATAAACTACTTTTGAAGTGCCAAAATGTACTAGAAATAATAACAAGTCTATAAAATGCCACACTGCACGCGTACTAGCAGTGAAACAGGCGCAATTCTTGAAACACACCAGCCACGGCCACTGGCCTGCTGAGAAGCACTGCAGTCCCGGCTCCACTGCACTGTGCTGCACACAGACGGACCTGGCCTGCGGGCAGATGGGCGAGACTAGATCCGACAGGTAGTGCCTGCACATTAGTGGGAATCAAATAGCTTCAGATTACAGATACCTGCAGAAACGGCCTACGGTTTTGGCCCGGCGCGGAAATCCACTCGTGTGGCCAGCTATTCACGAGCCACAGACAGCGTGTCGATGAAATGAGACCGCGAAAACCTTGCATTTACAGTCTCTGAGAATCAGATCCAAACGAACGACTCCTCGTGCCTATCTTCGGCAGCTGCTAGGCTAGTGACAAGGAGTGACTGCGAGCTGACGGAAGCAGCTGTAGTGATGAGGGAGTAGGGGAGCAGCTGCTGCCCTCAGCCAGCAACGATGCACGACACCACAGGAAAGAAACCATTTCATTGACAGAGACTTTTTCCAGTGTTTTTTTCAAATTTCCCTGATGTGTTTTAAATTCCCTGATTTTCAGAACCTGTGGCAACCCTGCTGTTATACTCATTGTTGAATAGTTTGAAACTTGTGATGTTTGGGGGGGGGGGGGGGGGGGAGGAGGGAAAGAGAGACCAGACTGGCATGCAAAAAGTGGTTGTTCACCAGGATAATACGGCATCCCACATGTCAGCAATAATGGGGCTTTGAATTGGTTCTTCATCTACCATGTTCACCAGACTTGGTCCCCAAGTGACTTCTTTCTGTTCCCTAACTTGAAACTTGGGTTTGTCGGAAAGAAATTTTCGTCAGATGACGAAGGGGTAGGCCCAGTCAATGAGTATTTTGCAGAGTTTGACAGAACCTATTGTTCAGATAGGATTAAAAAGCTGGAGGATGGTTAGACAAGTGTATAAGCCTCAAAGGAGAATATGTTGAGAAGTAAGGTGAGCTGTTTACAAAAGTACATTTTTTCCTTGCTTTTTACCTAACTTAACAAACCCGTCCTCGTGTGTCTGATGGAATAACAAAACAGTTGTTAAAAAAAGTAACAGATAAATTATTGTAAACATTGGTCATTTCATACAAAAGATTTGAACAATGTGTTATTACAGAGCTCTGCAATGGATAATTGTAACACAACATAACCCCCCCCCCCCTCTTTTTTTTATTATTAATTAATTCTCCCCTTCATTATGGAGTGATGCAGACTCTGGCATGCCAGTGGGAAGTTGCGGTACCCCAAACATCACTGCAGTGCTGAAGTCACCTGGTAGTGTGTCTACATCTGCAACTACATCTATAAAATTCTCTTAAACCACCGTGTGAGGTGCATGGCAGAGGGTATGTCTCATTGTTCCAGTTATTAGGGTTTCTTCCTGTTCCATTCCCATATGGAGCACGGGAAGAGCAATCGTTTGAATGATTGTGCGTGCAGTAATTATTCTAATCTTAACCACACATCCATATGTGAACAATATGTAGGGAGATGTAGTTATATCCTTAGAGTAATCATTTAAAGCCCATTCTTGAAACTTTGTTAATAGATTTTCTCGGGATAGTTTACATCTGTCTTCCAGTTCGGTTCCTTTAGTATCTCTGTGACACTCTCTCCCAGATTAAACAAACGTGTGACCATTCTTGATTGCACTTCCCCAGTATTCTATCAATAAACCGAAGTCTGCCACCTGCTTTACTCAAGACTGAACCTGTGTGAACATTCCATTTCATATCCCCTACACCGAGGTATTTGTACAAGTTGTAATCACCCAACAATGACTCGGTGATGTTATAGTTACAGGATACCTTTTTTTTGACAATTTTATTTACATTTCTGAACATTTAGAGCAAGTTGCCAATCTGTGCACCACGTTGAAATGTTATCAATTTCTGGCTGAATGTTTATGCAACTCCTTTCAGATAGTACTTCATTATAGATAACTGCATAATTTGCAAAGTCATTAATGTACAATTTGAACAGCAAAGGTCGCAACACACTTCCCCGGGGCACATCCAAAGTTACTTCTGCATCTGACGACGACTCTCCATCCGAGGTAATTGTGCAGTGTCCTCCCTACTGAAAAGCCCTCAACCCAGTCACAAATTTCACTTGGTACGCCAACGATCATACTTTTGACAATAAGTGCAGACGCAGTACTGAGTTAAATGCTCTTCAGAAATCAAGAAACACTACATCTATCTGATTACCTCGATCCAAAGCATTCGTATGTCTTATGAGAAAAGTGTGAGTTGGGTTTCACATGAGCGATGTTTTTAAACTCCGTACTGGTTGGCATTGACAATGTCATTGTGTTCAAAATGCCTGATCACAGAATATGTTCTAAGATTCTACACAAATCGACGTCGAGGATATTGGATGGTAGGTTTATGAATCAATTCTGCTACCCTTCGTGTAGACAAGTGTAGCATGGGCCTTTCTCCAAGAACCGGGCACAGTTTTTGTGTGACGGATCTACAGTAGATTATAATTAGAACAGGGGGTAACTCAGCTGCAAGTTAGGTATAAAATCTGACAGCGATTTCACCGGGACCTGGAAATTTGTTCAATTTTAACAGTTTCAGCTGTTTCTCTACACCTCTGACACTGATATGTATTTGATTCATCATTTCAGTGGTACAAAGCTTAAATTGCGCAATTCTCCTTGGCTTTCCTTTGTAAAGGAACATTTGAAAACTGAGTTCAGCTTTTGCTTTGCTACCCTCAATTTAAACTCCTGTCTCATTCACTATGGACTGGACCCTAACTTCAGTGCACTATCAGCCTTTTACATACAATCAGAATTTCTTTGGATTCCGTGAAAGATAACTTGATAGTCACTGAAGGCTTCGTGCATTGCTTTCTTGACAGCCAAACACATTTCATTCAGTATCTCTATCTATAGCACTATGCTTTGTTTTACACCTGTTATGGATTAACCTTTGTTTTGTTACAAGTTTCTTTACAGTGACTGTATACCACAGAGGTTCCCTCCCATTATGTCTGTTCTGCTGGGTACATATCTATCTAGTACCTAGTCAACTACTCTTTTTAACTAGAGTTCCTCTACAAACTCCTGACCCATGCTGAAAGTTTCAAGTTCCTCATTTACATATGATGCTACTGATTTTTTACCTAGTTTACTGAGCATATATACTGTATCTTTATGCTTGTTTTAATTGTCCTTTGCACTTTGGTTAACTTTGTTGGCACAACCACATCATGGTCACTGATACCAGTTTCGATGTGGATATCCTCAAAGAAGTCAAGTGTACACTATGTGATCAAAGTATCTGGACACCCCTAAAAACATGTTTTTCATACTCTACACCTACATCTACATTTATACTCCGCAAGCCACCCAACGGTGTGTGGCAGAGGGCACTTTACGTGCCACTGTCATTACCTCCCTTTCCTGTTCCAGTCGCGTATGGTTCGCGGGAAGAACGACTGTCTGACAGCCTCCGTGTGCGCTCTAATCTCTCTAATTTTACATTCGTGATCTCCTCGGGAGGTATAAGTAGGGGGAAGCAATATATTCGATACCTCATCCAGAAACGCACCCTCTCGAAACCCGGCGAGCGAGCTGCACTGCAATGCAGAGCGCCTCTCTTGCAGAGTCTGCCACTTGAGTTTGTTAAACATCTCCGTAACGCTATCACGGTTACCAAATAACCCTGTGACGAAATGCGCCGCTCTTCTTTGGATCTTCTCTCTCTCCTCCGTCAACCCAATCTGGTACGGGTCCCACACTGATGAGCAATACTCAAGTATAGGTCGAACGAGTGTTTTGTAAGCCACCTCCTTTGTTGATGGACTACATTTTCTAAGGACTCTCCCAATGAATCTCAACCTGGTACCCCCCTTACCAACAATTAATTTTATATGAACATTCCACTTAAAAACGTTCCGCACGCATACTCCCAGATATTTTACAGACGTAACTGCTACCAGTGTTTGTTCCGCTATCATATAATCATACAATAAAGGATCCTTCTTTCTATGTATTCGCAATACATTACATTTGTCTATGTTAAGGGTCAGTTGCCACTCCCTGCACCAAGTGCCTATCCGCTGCAGATCTTCCTGCATTTCACTACAATTTTCTAATGCTGCAACTTCTCTGTATACTACAGCATCATCCACGAAAAGCCGCATGGAACTTCCGACACTATCTACTAGGTCATTTATATATATTGTGAAAAGCAATGGTCCCATAACACTCCCCTGTGGCACGCCAGAGGTTACTTTAACGTCTGTAGACGTCTCTCCATTGATAACAACATGCTGTGTTCTGTTTGTAACAACTAAAACGGCTTCTGACACCTAATGTAACAGTTGTGTTACTACATGTGACACTTCTGTCACTCAATGTAACTGTGTTTTCTCTTTTGATGCTGTCAATTGTCAGGATGAGTATTCTAAAGCATTCTGTCAGGGTGAAAATATTAAATAAATTAACTTTTCTCTCTTAACAACATGTGGGCAGGGTGGGTTCTTCCTTGGCTCGGGTATGAGGTCGAATGAAACATCATTTTTACGTAAGATAACTTTTATTGAAGATTTATACAAATGTATCTTACGGGATGTTCTGGTTCGGAGAGCGGCGGCTGTGTCGTTTGTGAAGTCTTCTGCTGCGGCAGCGGCAGTGGCGGCGGCGGCGGCGTCTGATTACGCGTAGTGGTGTGTATCTCGTGTCGCCGTCTCGCCCAGCTGACCGGAGACGCGCAGCGCGAGGTGGCCGGTTTAACTATTGCGAGCGAAGTCGTGCATCGGATGATACCTTGGGTGTGGCGTCCCAGTGTTTCTCTTCTCTAAGCGGCCGCGTGTGTTGTGCGTCGACCAGCGGAGCAGCGCGGCGGGGCAAGGCCAGTGTCCCGAACTTGAACCACGGACTCCCGCTTGCCAGTCTTCGGCTGTCAAGTCTTTATCCCAGCTCACAGGTGACTGCTGAGGTGAGGCCGTCTCCTTCCCGTCCTCACGAGTCACCCGGGTATGTAAAAATCAGACTTCCAATACCTCTTAACTTCTGTCTTCTGGCGCTGCGGCTGCTGCTTGCTATTCCATTACAGCGGCGGACTTGGTGCGTCTGTGCGTGATGCAGTCTCTTCTTGCATGACGGTCTTCAGCACCGAAACTGACTGAAAACTACTGCTGCTCTTTTCTTCCTTCGTCTCTCGTCTTCGTCTCCGTCTCCGTCTCCGTCTCCGTCTTCATCTGTCTTCATCTGTCTTCATCTGTCTTCATCTGTCGGGCCCACCGCGTCTCGCGTATTTATTCACTTCAGTTCACTGGAGGTGAACGACTTCACGGCCATTGCCTCTTCTGTCACGTTGAAAAGCTTCTCGTAGAATCTTCTTAACGTCAGTCATTGGCTCTTTGAATGTAGGCGGGGGCCTCTGATCGCATGTGACGACTGAGAAACACGTGAGCCGGTCATTGCCTCTTCCGTCACGTTGAAAAGCTTCTCGAAGAATCTTCTTGACGTCGGTCATTGGCTCTTGGAATGTAGGCGAGGGCCTTTGCTCACATGCGACAACTGAGAAACACGTGAGCCGGTCGGGCGATGCCCTGACGGCTGAATCGACAGCGCCCGCTTATGTGGAACTCGCTGACTTCACGGTCATTGTCTCTTCTGTTCTGCTGTTCCGCCCGCTGAATGCGAGTATGTAACTCTCTAAACTAAACCAAGTTTTCCATTTATATTCTAATTTCTAGTTCACTTTGATTTCACTAATTTATTTACTTAAGTACCACTCAACATGTTCGCTAAAAACACTTCAATCCAGCCACACAGCTGGTCTGATATTCCGTAGGCTCTTACTTTGTTTATCAGGCGACAGTGCGGAACTGTATCGAACGGCTTCCAGAAGTCAAGAAAAATAGCATCTACCTGGGAGCCTGTATCTAATATTTTCTGGGTCTCATGAACAAGTAAAGCAAGTTGGGTCTCACACGATCGCTGTTTCCAGAATCCATGTTGATTCCTACATAGTAGATTCTGGGTTTCCAAAAACGACATGATACTCGAGCAAAAAACATGTTCTAAAATTCTACAACAGATCGACGTCAGAGATATAGGTCTATAGTTTTGCGCATCTGCTCGACGACCCTTCTTGAAGACTGGGACTACCTGTGCTCTTTTCCAATCATTTGGAACCTTCCGTTCCTCTAGAGACTTGCGGTACACGGCTGTTAGAAGGGGGGCAAGTTCTTTCGCGTACTCTGTGTAGAATCGAATTGGTATCCCGTCAGGTCCAGTGGACTTTCCTCTGTTGAATGATTCCAGTTGCTTTTCTATTCCTTGGACACTTATTTCAATGTCAGCCATTCTTTCGTTTGTGTGAGGATTTAGAGAAGGAACTGCAGTGTGGTCTTCCTCTGTGAAACAGCTTTTGAAAAAGGTGTTTAGTATTTCAGCTTTACACATGTCATCCTCTGTTTCAATGCCATCATCATCCCGGAGTGTCTGGATATGCTGTTTCGAGCCACTTACTGATTTAACGTAAGACCAGAACTTCCTAGGATTTTCTGTCAAGTCGGTACATAGAATTTTACTTTCGAATTCACTGAACGCTTTACGCATAGCCCTCCTTACGCTAACTTTGACATCGTTTAGCTTCTGTTTGTCTGAGAGGTTTTGGCTGTGTTTAAACTTGGAATGAATATTAGGTGTATTCTGCTGGCAACTACTGCCAGTACTCCGTATCAGTGACCTCAGCAGTCATTAGACATCACGAGAGAGCAGAATGGGGCGCTCCACAGAACTCACACTTTGAACATGGTGGGATGATTGATTGGATGTCACTTGTGTCATACGTCTGTGTGTGAGACTTCCACACTCCTAAACATCCCGAGGTCCACTGTTTCCGATGTCATACACAACAAAAGCGTACAGGCCGACCTTGTCCATTGACTGACAGAGACAGCAGACAGTTGAAGGGGGTCGTACATCTACATCTACATCTACATCTACATCTATACTCCGCGAGCCACCTTACGGTGTGTGGCGGAGGGTACTTATTGTACCACTATCTGATCCCCCCTTCCCTGTTCCATTCACGAATTGTGCGTGGGAAGAACGACTGCTTGTAAGTCTCCGTATTTGCTCTAATTTCTCGGATCTTTTCGTTGTGATCATTACGCGAGATATATGTGGGCGGTAGTAATATGTTGCCCATCTCTTCCCGGAATGTGCTCTCTCGTAATTTCGATAATAAACCTCTCCGTATTGCGTAACGCCTTTCTTGAAGTGTCCGCCACTGGAGCTTGTTCAGCATCTCCGTAACGCTCTCGCGCTGACTAAATGTCCCCATGACGAATCGCGCTGCTTTTCGCTGGATCATGTCTATCTCTTCTATTAATCCAACCTGGTAAGGGTCCCATACTGATGAGCAATACTCAAGAATCGGACGAACAAGCGTTTTGTAAGCTACTTCTTTCGTCGATGAGTCACATTTTCTTAGAATTCTTCCTATGAATCTCAACCTGGCGCCTGCTTTTCACACTATTTGTTTTATGTGATCATTCCACTTCAGATCGCTCCGGATAGTAACTCCTAAGTATTTTACGGTCGTTACCGCTTCCAATGATTTACCACCTATGGCATAATCGTACTGGAATGGATTTCTGCCCCTATGTATGCGCATTATATTACATTTATCTACGTTTAGGGAAAGCTGCCAGCTGTCGCACCATGCATTAATCCTCTGCAGGTCTTCCTGGAGTATGTACGAGTCTTCTGATGTTGCTACTTTCTTGTAGACAACCGTGTCATCTGCAAATAGCCTCACAGAGCTACCGATGTTGTCAACTAAGTCATTTATGTATATTGTAAACAATAAAGGTCCTATCACGCTTCCTTGCGGTACTCCCGAAATTACCTCTACATCTGCAGATTTTGAACCGTTAAGAATGACATGTTGTGTTCTTTCTTCTAGGAAATCCTGAATCCAATCACAAACCTGGTCCGATATTCCGTAAGCTCGTATTTTTTTCACTAAACGTAAGTGCGGAACCGTATCAAATGCCTTCCTGAAGTCCAGGAATACGGCATCAATCTGCTCGCCAGTGTCTACGGCACTGTGAATTTCTTGGGCAAATAGGGCGAGCCGAGTTTCACATGATCTCTGTTTGCGGAATCCATGTTGGTTATGATGAAGGAGATTTGTATTATCTAAGAACGTCATAATACGAGAACACAAAACATGTTCCATTATTCTACAACAGATTGACGTAAGCGAAATAGGCCTATAATTATTCGCATCTGATTTATGACCCTTCTTGAAAATGGGAACGACCTGCGCTTTCTTCCAGTCGCTAGGTACTTTACGTTCTTCCAGCGATGTACGATAAATTGCTGATAGAAAGGGGGCAAGTTCTTTAGCATAATCAGTGTAGAATCTTAAGGGTATCTCGTCTGGTCCGGATGCTTTTCCGCTACTAAGTGATAGCAGTTGTTTTTCAATTCCGATATCGTAATGTGTAATAGGCAGACATCTATCAAGATCATAACACAGGAATTACAAACTGCATCAGGATCCACTGCAAGTGCTATAACAGATAGGCGGGAGGTGAGAAAACTTGGATTTCATGGTTGAGCAGCTGTCCATAAGCCACACATCATGCCGGTAAATGCCAAATGACGCCTCGCTTGGTGTAAGGAGCATGAACATTTGATGACTGAACAGTGGGAAAACGTTTTGTTGAGTGCCAAATCATGGTACACAATGTGGCGATCTGATAGCAGGGTGTGGGTAAGGCGAATGCCAGGTGAACATCATCTGCCAGCGTGTGTAGTGCCAATGGTAAAATTCGTAGCGGTGGCATTATGGTGCGTTCGAGTTTTTCATGGAGGGGGCTTGCACTATCACAGGACAGGCCTACATTGATGTTTTAAGCACCTTCTTGCTTCCCATTGTTAAAGAGCAATTCAGGGTTGGCGATTGCATCTTTCAACACAATCAAGCACCTGTTCATAATGCACAGCCTGTGGCAGAGTGGTTACACGATGATAACTTCCCTGTAACGGACTGGCCTGCACAGAGTCCTGACCTGAATCCCATAGAAGACCTTTGGATGTTTTGGAACACCAACTTTGTGCCAGACCTCACCGATCGACATCAATACCTCTTCTCAGTGCAGCACTCCATAAAGAATGGGCTGCCATTCCCCAAGAAACAATCCAGCACCTGATTGAATATGTGTCTGCAAGAGTGGAAGCTGTCATCAAGGCTGAGGGTGGGCCAACACCATACTGAATTCCAGCATTACCAATGGAGGGCGCCACGAACTTGTAAGTCATTTTCAGCCAGGTGTCCGGATACATGCTTTTGATCACATTGCATATTTTTTGCCATTAGATCCAATATATTTCCATCATGAGTCGGGTTCGTATCTACCTGTTCTAGATAGTTTTCAGAGAAGGCATTTAGTAAAGTTACACATGATGTCTTGTAGCACCCACCGCTAATAAAACTGTAATTTTCCCAATTAACTGTTGGATCACTGAAGTCTCCACCAATGATTACAGTGTCATTGGGGAACTTACTACTTATTTTTTTCTTGGGTTTTCGGTTACATCAGGAGATCAGTCTGGTGGGTGATAGAAGGATCCAATAATCATTTTATGCCCACCCCTGATACTGATTGTTGCCCAAACAGTCTCATAACCAGCTTGAATTTGTACCTCAGTGAATTTGAGTTTCTTGTCTACAGTGACAAATACACCACCTCCATTTCCCATTTGCCTATCTTTTGATGTTGTTGTTGTGGTCATCAGTCCTGAGACTGGTTTGATGCAGTTCTCCATGCTACTCTATCCTGTGGAAGCTTCTTCATCTCCCAGGACGTACTGCAGCCTACATCCTTCTGAATCTGCTTAGTGTATTCATCTCTTGCTCTCCCTCTATGATTTTTACCCTCCACGCTGCCCCCAATGCTAAATTTGTGATCCCTTGATGCCTCAGAACATGTCCTACCAACCGGTCCCTTCTTCTTGTCAAGTTGTGCCACAAACTCCTCTTCTCCCCAATTCTATTCAATACATCCTCATTAGTTATGTGATCTACCCATCTAATCTTCAGCATTCTTCTGTAACACCACATTTCGAAAGCTTCTATTCTCTTGTTGTCCAAACTATTTATCGTCCATGTTTCACTTCCATACATGGCTACACTCCATACAAATACTTTCAGAAACAACTTCCTGACACTTAAATCCATATTCACTGTTAACAAATTTCTCTTCTTCAGTAACGCTTTCCTTGCCATTGGCAGTCTACATTTTATATCCTCTCTACTTCGACCATCATCAGTTATTTTGCTCCCAAATAGCAAAACTCCTTTACTACTTTAAGTGTCTCATTTCCTAATCTAATTCCCGCAGCATCACCCGACTTAATTCGTCTACATTCCATTATCCTCGTTTTGCTTTTGTTGATGTTCATCTTATATCCTCCTTTCAAGACACTGTCCATTCCGTTCAACTTCTCTTCCAAGACCCTTGCTGTCTCTGACAGAATTACAATGTCATCAGCAAATTTCGAAGTTTTTATATCTTCTCCATGGATTTTAATTCCTACTCCAAATTTTTATTTTGTTTCCTTTACTGCTTGCTCAATATACAGATTGAATAACATCGGGGAGAGGCTACAACCCTCTCACACTCCCTTCCCAACCACTGCTTCCCTTTCATGCCCTTCGACTCTTATAACTGCCATGTGGTTTCTGTACAAATTGTAAATAGCCTTTCGCTACCTGTATTTTACCCCTGCCACCTTCAGAATTTGAAAGAGAGTATTCCAGTCAACATTGTCAAAATCTTTCTCTAAGTCTACAAATGCTAGAAACGTAGGTTTACCTTTTCTTCATCTAGTTTCTAAGATATGCCATAGGGTCAGTATTGCCTCACATGTTCCACCATTTCTACAGGATCCAAACTGATCTTCCCCGAGGTCGGCTTCTACCAGTTTTTCCATTCGTCTGTAAAGAATTCGCATTAGGATTTTGCAGCTGTGACTTATTAAACTTATAGTTTGGTAGTTTTCACATCTGTCAACACCTGCTTTCTTTGGGATTGGAATTATTATATTCTTCTTGAAGTCTGAGGGTATTTCGCCTGTTTCATACATCTTGCTCACCAGATGGTAGAGTTTTGTCAGGACTGGCTCTCCCACGGCCGTCAGTAGTTCCAATGGAATATTGTCTCCTCCCTGGGCCTTGTTCCGACTTAGGTCTTTCAGTGCTCTGTCAAACTCTTCACACAGTATCATATCTCCCATTTAATCTTCATCTACATCCTCTTCCATTTCCATAATATTGTCCTCAAGTACATCGCCCTTGTATAGACCCTCTATATACTCCTTCCACCTTTCTGCTTTCCCTTCTTTGCTTAGAACTGGGTTTCCATCTGAGCTCTTGATATTCATACAAGTGGTTCTCTTTTCTCCAAAGGTCTTTTTAATTTTCCTGTAGGCAGTATCTATCTTACCCCTAGTGAGATAAGCCTCTACATCCTTACATTTGTCCTCTAGCCATCCTTGCTTAGCCATTTTGCACTTCCTGTCGATTTCATTTTTGTGACGTTTGTATTCCTTTTTGCCTGCTTCATTTACTGCATTTTTGTATTTTCTCCTTTCATCAGTTAAATTCAGTATCTCTTCTGTTACCCAATGATTTCTACTAGCCCTCGTCTTTTTACCTACTTGATTCTTTTCTGCCTTCACTACTTTATCCCTCAAAGCTACCCATTTGTCTTCTACTGTATTTCTCTCCCCCATTACTGTCAATTGTTACCTTACGCTCTCCCTGAAACTCTGTACAACCTCTGGTTTAGTCAGTTTATCCAGGTCCCATCTCCTTAAATTCCCACCTTTTTGCAGTTTCTTCAGTTTTAATCTACACTTCATAACCAATAGATTGTGGTCAGAGTCCACATCTGCTCCTGGAAATGTCTTACAATTTAAAAACTGGTTCCTAAATCTCTGTCTTGCCATAATATAATCTATCTTAAACCTGTCGGTATCTCCAGGCTTCTTCCATGTATACAATCTTCTTTTATGATTCTTGAACCAAGTGTTATCTATGATTAAGTTATGCTCTGTGCAAAATTCTACAAGGCGGCTTCCACTTTCACTTCTTCCCCCCAATCCATATTCACCTACTACGTTTCCTTCTCTTCCTTTTCCTACTATCAAATTCCAGTCACCCATGACTATTAAATTTTCGTCTCCCTTCACTATCTGAATAATTTCTTTTATCTCATCATACATTTCTTCAATTTCTTCGTCATCTGCGGAGCTAGTTGGCATATAAACTTTTACTACTGTAGTAGGCACGGGCTTCATTTCTATCTTGGCCACAATAAGGCGTTCACTATGCTGTTTGTAGTAGCTTACCCGCACTCTTTTTTTTTTTTTTTTTATTCATTATTAAACCTAGTCCCCGTATTTGATTTTGTATTTATAACACTGTATTCACCTGACCAAAAGTCTCGTTCCTCCTGCCACCGAACTTTGCTACTGCCCACTATATCTAACTTTAACCTATCCATTTCCCTTTTTAAATTTTCGAACCTACCTGCCCGATTAAGGGATCTGACAGTCCACGCTCCGATCCGTAGAAGGCCAGTTTTCTTGCTCCTGATAACGACGTCCTCTCGATTAGTCCCCGCCCGGAGATCCAAATGGGGGACTATTTTACCTCCGGAATATTTTACCCGAGAGGACACCATCACCATTTAACCATAAAGTAAAGCCTTTTGATATACACTTAAATTTTCCCCAAAAATCTCACCGCTATCAGTTTCAGATTTCAACCAGCTTTCTGTATCTAGTATTATGTGAGCTTCGCTGCTTTTCACGAGTGCTTCAAACTCTCACACTTCATTGTGAATGCTTCGGCAGTTTAGCATTAGGATTTTAATACCCTTGCCTGTGGGAGGCATTTCTTTAGATCTTACACTGATACTTCTGGGTTTCCTACTACTATCATTATTTGGATTCGATGGGGAGTTGCCTAATCTAAAATTCCTTGTGAACACCCGACACACAGATGGATGTTTAGAGCTTAATACCCTAGTGACTTTTGGGTGATGAGAAATATCACATTTCAAAAAGGACAGGACATATAGAAGGAACTTGAAACTTCCTGGCAGATTAAAACTGTGTGCCTGACCGAGACTCGAACTCGGGACCTTTGCCTTCCGTGGGTAAGTGCTCTACCATCTGAGCTACCGAAGCACGACTCACGCCTGGTCCTCACAGCTTTCTTTCAGGAGTGCTAGTTCTGCAAGTTTAGCAGGAGAGCTTCTGTAAAGTTTGGAAGGTAGGAGATGAGATACTGGCAGAAGTAAAGCTGTGAGGACCGGGCATGAGTCGTGCTTTGGTAGCTCAGATGGTAGAGCACTTGCCCGCGGAAGGCAAAGGTCCCGAGTTCGAGTCTCGGTCAGGCACACAGTTTTAATCTGCCAGGAAGTTTCAAGTTCCTTTTATATGTCCTGTCCTTTTTGAAATGTGATATTTCTCATCACCCAAAAGTCACTAGGGAATTAAGCTCTAAACATCCATCTCTTCTTTGTACAGCATATTATTCTGAGAGAAAGAGAGAGAGAGAGAGAGAGAGAGAGACTGGTTGTAACAAGGTAGACTTCACCAGTCTTATTACCTACTTTAGCATCTAAAAGTTCTGATTTCTACATTTTAGCAGCATTGATATTAAAGTCAATGGTGGCTACTCAGCTCAAGAGGGGAGAGTAGTGTTGCAGTTGTCATGAGTAGAGAGTAATTGTTAGGCCAGAATCGAAAAGATGCCACTGGATCTTTGTTTAGAACAAGGGAAGCTCTGTGTAACTGCCTAGAAAATGTACTTGCTATTAATAACGGCAGTGAACACACATTTGCATCTGGGCCAGTTGGCAAAACTCTGCAGAGTTATCTGATTATTCTACACATTCAATTAGTTTGTAAATGGGAAGACCAGTGTGTTAAGTGCATACCACTGCCTTTTGCCAAACTTGTACGAGCAATTACTGATTGGCACACTCGTCCTTGATATGGATAAGTGAGCCAAGCTAATGCACATTACAATGACCTGTACGATAGAGACTGTATCCCCATTAAAGTGTTCAAAATGCACAATGATAAATATGAATGAAAGCAATAATATTTGACTGAATGCAGCATGTGATTATTCTCAGTGCTCCTAGAGTTATTGTGATGTAATGCAATGTCTACATCAGTATTTTGAGACTGGATCTTTTTTTATTGACTCAGTTAAAGTACATCTTACCCCAGAGACTTTATTATTGTTCTGCAACACTGTTATGCCCCTGCCTAGTTCCCAGAGTAGCTCCCATTATAAGAAGCCACAGCCTTTGGATTAAAAGAAGGGACGACATCTGCAGAAGACACCTGGTGAGTAGAATCCTGCTCAAACTGTTAGCTGAATCCTGGAGTCATACTCGAAAGATGCATGTGATTGATTTCACCTGATAGGCTCCGTCATAGATTACCACCTGACAATTATCATTGCAGTGGAGTCTTTAGAGGCAATCAAAGCCTTGACAGCATTTCAAAAAAATGCTTAGGAAAGTCTAGTAACCGCTGTGAAAATCATCCACACAACAGGGGAAAACAATGCTACAAGAAAGTTTTTCATGTTAAAAGAACTGTTTATAGACTTCAGATATCATTCTTTAACCAAATTAACTTTCAGTAGCAATACACATTATAATAGTATTCATGATATAGATGAAGCAATGTGTAAAATAATTACTGACGATATTTCATCAAAAAATAGTCAGCCAGGTGGTATTCAGTTATGAATGGTGAGTCTACTGACAGTACTCAAGGAAACACGTCGATGCACTACTTAATACTGTATCCATTAACAGGATATATACACACATCAAAAAAAGTTTTGCATCACCGGGAGTTCCGGAAACTGTACAGAAAATTGGAATATAGATCAACATAAACAGCATTTCCGCCCTTTTTACTGCTCATGAAAACCACAGACTGTACATTGTACCACCATACAGTGAGAAGCTCAAAGGTGGTTGTCCAGATTGCTGTACACAACGGTATCTCTAATACCCAGTACCAAGTCGTCCTACATTGATGCATGCCTGTATTCGTCGTGGCATACTATTCACAAGTTCATCAAGGCACTGTTAGTCCAGGTTGTCCCACTCCTCAACAGCGATTTGGCGTAGATCCCTCAGAATGGTTGGTGGGTCACATCATCCATAAACAGTCCTTTTCAGTCTATCCCAGGCATGTTCGATACAGTTCATGTCTGGAGAACATGCAGGCCACTCTAGTCGAGCGAGGTCATTATCCTGGAGGAAGCCATTCACAAGATGTGCACAATGGGGGCACTAATTGTCATCCGTGAAGACAAATGCCTAGCCAGTATGCTGCTGATATGCTTGCACTGTTGGTCTGAGGATGGCATTCACGTGTCATACAGCAAGTACGGTGCCTTCCTTGACCGCCAACAGCATATGTGGGCCTCACGTAATGCCACCCCAAAACAGCAGGAAACCTCCACCTTGCTGCACTCACTGGACAGTGTGTCTAAGGTGTTCAGCCTGACCGGGTTGCCTCCAAACACGTCTCCGATGACTGTCTGGTTGAAGGTATATGCGACACTCATTGGTGAAGAGAACGTGATGCCAATCCTGAGCAGTCCATTTGGCATGTTGTTGGGCCCATCTGTGCCGCGCATGGTGTTGTGGCTCCAAAGGTGGACCTCACCACGGATGTCAGGAGTGATGTTGTGCATCATGCAGTCTATTACGTGCAGTTTGAGTCATAACATGGCGTCCTGTTGGTGCACAAATAGGATTATTCATCATGTTGGTGTTGCTGTCAGGCTTCCTCCAAGCCATAATCCGTAGGTAGCGGTCATCCACTGCAGTAGTAGCCCTTGGGCAGCAAGAGTGAGGCAGGTCTTTGACAGTTCCTGTCTCTCTGTGTCTCCTCTATGTCCGAACAACATCGCTTTGGTTCACTCCGAGATGGCTGGCAACTTCCCTTGTTGAGAGCCCTTCCTGGCACAAAGTAACAATGCGGACACGATCAAACTGCTGTAGTGACCGTCGAGGCACGGTTGATCTACAGACAACACGAGCCATGTACCTCCTTCCTGGTGGAATGACTGGAACTGATCGGTTGTCGGATCCCCTCCATCTAATAGGCAATGCTCATGCCTGGTTGTTTACAGCTTTGGGCAGGGGATTGTGCCTGTTACACAATATCCACAGTCAATGTCTATCTTCAGGAGTTCTAGGAACCGGGGTGATGCAAAACTTTTTTTGATGTGTGTATCTTCATATGTTAAGGAAACTTTGGATAGGTGTGCAGTGATGAGAGCAATGGTCCTCAGCAGCAGCTGCTGCTGCTGATGCATCTGTTACAACAGTAGTTTGATCTGGGGTGGCAACTCTTTTTAAAAACAATTACCCCCATATGTTATCTGTGTATAGTGCATCCAGTCAGGTAACTCCATCAGTTAGCCAAGCAGCTGAATACTGTTTGGAACTTGTAAAGTTTCAAGATATTCTAAGTAGAATTTATAGCTATTTTGAACAGTCACTAAAGAATTTCAAAGCATTAAAAGGTATCAAAGAATACTTAATGTTGTTGTTGTTGTGGTCTTCAGGCCTGAGTCTGGTTTGATGCAACTCTCCGTGCTACTCTATCCTGTGCAAGCTTTTTCATCTCCCAGTACCTACTGCAACCTACATCCTTCTGAATCTGCTTAGTGTATTCATCTCTTGGTCTCCCTCTACGATTTTTACCGTCCACCCTGCCCTCCAATACTAAATTGGTGATCCCTTGATGCCTCAGAACATGTCCTACCAACCGATCCCTTCTTCTGGTCAAGTTGTGCCACAAACTTCTTTTCTCCCCAATCCTATTCAATACTTCCTCATTAGTTATGTGATCTACCCATCTAATCTTCAGCATTCTTCTGTAGCACCACATTTCGAAAGCTTCTATTCTCTTCTTGTCCAAACTATTTATCGTCCATGTTTCACTTCCATACATGGCTACACTCCATACGAATACTTTCAGAAATGACTTCCTGACACTTAAATCAATACTGGATGTTAACAAATTTCTCTTCTTCAGAAACGCTTTCCTTGCCATTGCCAGCCTACATTTTATATCCTCTCTACTTCGACCATCATCAGTTATTTTGCTCCCCAAATAGCAAAACTCCTTTACTACTTTAAGTGTCTCATTTCCTAATCTAATTCCCTCAGCATCACCCGACTTAATTCGACTACATTCCATTATCCTTGTTTTGCTTTTGTTGATGTTCATCTTATATCCTCCTTTCAAGACACTGTCCATTCCATTCAACTGCTCTTCCCAGGCCTTTGCTGTCTCTGACAGAATTACAATGTCATCGGCGAACCTCAAAGTTTTTATTTCTTCTCCATGGATTTTAATACCTACTCCGAACTTTTCTTTTGTTTCCTTTACTGCTTGCTCAATATACAGATTGAACAACATCGGGGAGAGGCTACAACCCTGTCTTACTCCCTTCCCAACCACTGCTTCCCTTTCATGTCCCTCGAGTCTTATAACTGCCATCTGGTTTCTGTACAAATTGTAAATAGCCTTTCGCTCCCTGTATTTTACCCCTGCCACCTTTAGAATTTGAAAGAGAGTATTCCAGTCAACATTGTCAAAAGCTTTCTCTAAGTCTACAAATGCTAGAAACGTAGGTTTGCCTTTCCTTAATCTTTCTTCTAAGATAAGTCGTAAGGTCAGTATTGCCTCACGTGTTCCAGTGTTTCTACGGAATCCAAACTGATCTTCCCCGAGGTTGGCTTCTACTAGTTTTTCCATTCGTCTGTAAAGAATTTGTGTTAGTATTTTGCAGCTGTGACTTATTAAGCTGATAGTTCGGTAATTTTCACATCT
Organism: Schistocerca piceifrons; assembly: GCF_021461385.2. Classification (NCBI taxonomy): domain Eukaryota; kingdom Metazoa; phylum Arthropoda; class Insecta; order Orthoptera; family Acrididae; genus Schistocerca; species Schistocerca piceifrons. The sequence goes on along the minus strand of NC_060146.1, from coordinate 203,538,834 downwards.
GTCAACACCTGCTTTCTTTGGGATTGGAATTATTATATTCTTCTTGAAGTCTGAGGGTATTTCGCCTGTTTCATACATCTTGCTCACCAGATGGTAGAGTTTTGTCAGGACTGGCTCTCCCACGGCCGTCAGTAGTTCCAATGGAATATTGTCTACTCCGGGGGCCTTGTTTCGACTCAGGTCTTTCAGTGCTCTGTCAAACTCTTCATGCAGTATCATATCTCCCCTTTCATCTTCATCTACCTCCTCTTCCATTTCCATAATATTGTCCTCAAGTACATCGCCTTTGTATAGACCCTCTATATACTCCTTCCACCTTTCTGCTTTCCCTTCTTTGCTTAGAACTGGGTTTCCATCTGAGCTCTTGATATTCATACAAGTCGTTCTCTTATCTCCAAAGATCTCTTTAATTTTCCTGTAGGCGGTATCTATCTTACCCCTAGTGAGATAGGCCTCTACATCCTTACATTTGTCCTCTAGCCATCCCTGCTTAGCCAATTTGCACTTCCTGTCGATCTCATTTTTGAGACGTTTGTATTCCTTTTGCCTGTTTCACTTACTGCATTTTTATATTTTCTCCTTTCATCAATTAAATTCAATATTTCTTCTGTTACCCAAGGATTTCTACTAGCCCTCGTCTTTTTACCTACTTGATCCTCTGCTGCCTTCACTACTTCATCCCTCAAAGCTACCCATTCTTCTTCTACTGTATTTATTTCCCCCATTCCTGTCAATTGCTCCCTTATGCTCTCCCTGAATCTCTGTACAACCTCTGGTTCTTTTAGTTTATCCAGGTCCCATCTCCTTAAATTCCCACCTTTTTGCAGTTTCTTCAGTTTTAATCTACAGGTCATAACCAATAGATTGTGGTCATAGTCCACATCTGCCCCTGGAAATGTCTTACAATTTAAAACCTGGTTCCTAAATCTCTGTCTTACCATTATATAATCTATCTGATACCTTTTAGTATCTCCAGGGTTCTTCCATGTATACAACCTTCTTTCATGATTCTTAAACCAAGTGTTAGTTATGATTATGTTGTGCTCTGTGCAAAATTCGACCAGGCGGCTTCCTCTTTCATTTCTGTCCCCCAATCCATATTCACTTACTATGTTTCCTTCTCTCCCTCTTCCTACACTTGAATTCCAGTCACCCATGACTATTAAATTTTCGTCTCCCTTCACAATCTGAATGATTTCTTTTATTTCATCATATATTTCTTCAATTTCTTCGTCATCTGCAGAGCTAGTTGGCATATAAACTTGTACTACTGTAGTAGGCGTGGCCTTCGTATCTATCTTTGCCACAATAATGCATTCACTATGCTGTTTGTAGTAGCTTACCCGCATTCCTATTTTGCTATTCATTATTAAACCTACTCCTGCATTACCCCTATTTGATTTTGTGTTTATAACCCTGTAGTCACCTGACCAGAAGTCTTGTTCCTCCTGCCACCGAACTTCACTAATTCCCACTATATCTAACTTCAACCTATCCATTTCCCTTTTTAAATTTTCTAACCTACCTGCCCGATTAAGGGATCTGACATTCCACGCTCCGATCCGTAGAACGCCAGTTTTCTTTCTCCTGATAACGACATCCTCTTGAGTAGTCCCCGCCCGGAGATCCGAATGGGGGACTATTTTACCTCCGGAATATTTTACCCAAGAGGACGCCATCATCATGTAATCATACAGTAAAGCTGCATGCCCTCGGGAAAAATTACGGCTGTAGTTTCCCCTTGCTTTCAGCCGTTTGCAGTACCAGCACAGCAAGGCCGTTTTGGTTATTGTTACAAGGCCAGATCAGTCAATCATCCAGACTGTTGCCCTTGCAACTACTGAAAAGGCTGCTGCCCCTCTTCAGGAACCACACGTTTGTCTGGCCTCTCAACAGATACCCCTCCGTTGTGGTTGCACCTACGGTACGGCTATCAGTATCGCTGAGGCACGCAAGCCTCCCCACCAACGGCAAGGTCCATGGTTCATGGGGGTGGGGGGGGGGGGAATACTTAATGAGCCAAGGAAAAAAAAATTGTTAAAACTTTTGCCATTCGCTAGCTCGCATTAGAAGAGGCAGCAAATTCACAATACATAAATTGGAATTCTTTGGTATCTGTGCTGGGAAAGGACAAAAGACCAGTAGCTGGTAGCTGACTAAAAAAATGTAAAGTGTCAAAATTTTTGTCAGTATTGTCTTTTATGTAAGATGTCATGTTTCTCATTAACAAATTGTGTTTGACTGAAAAATCAAATGTGCACATAAATTTGTGTTCTTCTGCATACAAGGGCCCAAGGACCTTAAACTGAAACCTGGTCCAGATTACAATTCTGTTCTTACAAAGAACCTCCAGAATTTTGAGGAGGTGAGTTAGTTTCATGGAAATAAATACAAGATTCATTACAGCATAGAAGTATTGCTAAGTATATGATCTGCAGATTATTTGCTAACTTGTCTAATAAATTTAAATGAGACACTAGGGGATTTAGATAAGATAGAAGTACTTAATGTAATGTATCCTAAAAACTACAGAAACGATAGCAAGCAAATGAAAGAAATATTATGCACTAACTAATTCTGCCACATGTATAAATTTCCTGTAATTGGTGTTGTTTAAGAAGGTGTTGAATGATAGATGCAATGGAATGAATTTTGAAGAGCTAGAAGAGTTCATTTATGTTGATAAGTTGAGTGAGCAGTTCCCTCTCATGGGTTTAATTATAAAGTATGCCACGAGTCTTTGCCTGCACACAGTTGACTATGAGTGAGGACTTAGTTTCATGAACAATGTAAAAACAGAAATCAGAAATCCTTTTTCTGTAGAGAGTTTTTGTAAACTTCTGATGATTAATATCAAAGGGCCATCTTGCGATGGCTTCAACTTTGAAAAGGCATTCAACGTGTGGAGTAGGCATAAAAACTGATGTATTCTATTGTGATATGATATAATGTACTGCAAAATACACAGATAAATACTGACAGATTACTGTAGTGTAGGGGTGATATGGAATATGTGGATCTGTACATGCTTCAATTTAGTATACACATATTAAAACCCTCGTTAACAGTATAATTTATAAAATTTTCTAATAACAGAATTTTGCACAAACTTTTCATATTTTGTGCAAATGTAAATTTTAATTTGTTCATTTTGTGAAATTATTGTATTTCGTAGCTTAGACTCTGACTCCAAGACCAATATCAAAAAACTTGTACACAGATTTGTTTATCTTATTATTAAGAATGATCTACTAAATTTTGAAAGTGGCAAGGAAAGTAACCTTTGAGAAAATTATCCTCGTGCTACAATATGTGTTCTAAAATTATCCAGCAACATCATGATCCAATAATTTGACAAAAAAATATTGAAAAATTACAGATTATAATCAATAACATAATGACAACATGTGCAACATTTGGTTCAATTATCTCTGAAACAGGTAAAGTTACATTAGCTTATTTGTACCCGTGTATTTTCCCATCATCCCACATGAATTCAGAGTTGTACCCTCCAAGTGAAACCAAAGAACTGTAGGTAACAGCCAGTATGCTGAAGCTGTGTTTGAAAACAGCTGTGTTAAACAAATTTGTTTCCTTGGCGTTCCTTCCATTTTTTTATGAAAGGAAGGAAGACAGTGCATGATGTCTTCCTTCCGTACTGGCATATCTAGATATTTTAATTTAAAGAATTCCAGTATTTCACAGCTCTAGAAAAATGACACAGGTGATACATTTTTAGCTACGTTACTCTCGGCAGTACTGGTTCGAGAATATATTTTCGACACAACCAACATACATGGACAAAAATATGGAGACACCAAAAATATGGCATGTTACTGTGCCCAGTAAGGTGTACAAATGCCATTAGCATTCAAAATAGCTTCCAGTCACTTCATAATAGATAAATACATGTTGTGTATGGTTTTCAGTGGAATCCTGTACCATTCTTCGTGCAAAGTAGTGGCACACGCAAATAACAGTGATGAAGGTGGATAGCGATCACATACCTTTCTCTCCAAAGAAGACCGCAAAGGTTCAATAATATTGAGACACGACAACTGTGGTGGTCAGGGGACAGGCGACAATTAATCTTCGTGCTCAGAAAACCAGTATTGGATGATGTGAGCTGTGTGGAAAGGATCCCAGTTGTCTACCACGGGATGGACCTGATCAGCCAAAATGGTCACCTAATTCCTAGCAGTAATGGAACCTTAAAGTGTAACACTGGAGCCTGTGGAGTACCACAATGTGGCTGCCAAAGTCATCACCGATTCTCCACCCCGTTTCACTCTCGGGACGTAATCTCAGCTAGAAGTTGGAAAAAGTGTAAAACGAGACTATCTGACCTAATGACTTTTTTCCACTGCTCCGTACTCTAGGTTTTAGGACTTCGGCACAACATTTTCCTGTACGGGCATTTGCATCACTGTAGTTCCTTCCTTAAGGTGCTCCCTTTGTGTCGATTTGGTGCCGACAGGGTTTGCGAGTGGAACATTCGGCTCTGCAATGAATTTTGCAGCTGTCACCGTTTTATCTTTCACGACAATCCGCTTCAATGCCCCTCCATCACGCTCACTCGACAGGCACTTTCATCCGCATCGGCGTTTAACTTATGACTTTTTTCGCTTTCCTTGTACGCAGTTTATATCTTCGATACAGTGCCTCTTGAAACACCAAACACATCAGCTACCTTGTTTACAAAGCACCCGTTATACGAACACTGACAATGTTTCTTGTGTTCAAATTCACTCATCTCCGACATTATGCACTCACAACTACAAAGAACGCTGTTCTGACCATGAAAGACATTGGCAATGCATTGAGGACATTACACAGGTGCCATTCGTGGTCAAATACAACAGCGGAATCTGTAGGCACGGCTAGCATCTTCATTTGTGTTCAAACTTGCATTTCTGGTAGTATTACCATTACCATATTTTTGTCCTGTCCAACACCCCCCCCCCCCCCCCCCCACACACACACACACACACACACACACACACACACTACCTATCTCCAGACTTGACTTTAGGAGTCTTTCCTGGTGCATTTTAAGATAAATTTTGTGATGTCTAACTTATTTACACAAAATGTGAAATGATAAACATGATACAGAAGGAAATGTGCACCTTTATGATGCAACACAGTACTCAGAGGGCTCGGGGTAGGTGCCCTCTTGCATTGCATTTGTAAAGCTGCATTTTTGTGAAGGCTACGTAGTATGGAGGATCGGATAGTGGTAAGCCAAATAGTCGAGAAACTATAGAATTCATCAACAATGTAAGGAAAAGGATAGATTGCTACTCTCTGTAAATATGGCACGGTGAGTTGAATGCTTGCACAACGAAAAGACTGTTAAATATTTAGATTTTGGTTACAGCCTGCTTCAGAAAAGGAAAAACACACACACAAACAAACAAACATTCATTTACACAAGCAAGCACACCTCACAACGCATAACCACCATCTCCAGCAGTTTGGATCAGATTGCAACTGTCGTGTGAGTGAAAGAAGTAATTTGGAGGGCAGGGAAGGGGAAGGGATAACAGGGTACGGGTGGTGGGGGGAGAGAACAGCACTACTCGGTGGAGCTTGCAGAGACGTAGGAGGAGGCCACTGGGCACAGCTTTGGGAGGCTGCGGGGCAGGAGGGTGGGGAGTGGAACAGGAGAGAAGCGGGGAAGGGCGTAGACGGGTGGTCGCGTCGAGAGAAGGCACATGGAGTGGGGATGCGAACAGGGAGGAGGTGATCGGACAGAGGGGCCGGAAACTGTTAGGCGGAGGGTGTGGGGACTGCGGGTTGCCATAGGTTGAGACTGGGATAATTTTTCGAGCAGAGAATGTGCTCTAAGGATAACTCCCATCCCCACAGTTCAGAAAAGCTAGTTGTGAAGGGGAAGATCTAGATGGCCCAGGTTGTGAAGCAGCCACTGAAATCGAGCATATTCTGGTCAGCTGCACGTCGTGCCACAGGGCTGTCTACTGTGCTCTCGGCCACAGGTCAGTGGCGGCCCTCCGTCCGGGTAGACAACTGATGGTAGCTGTACCGATGCAGTTGTTCCCTCAGTGAGACGTTAATCGTATTGGGCAAAGGAGTTCTTGTCACTGCAGATGTGCTGTTCGCATATGACCGAGCTGTATAGGAGAGACTTTTTGGTGTAGAAGGTGTAACAGCTGTTGTAATGCGGGTACCCGTGATGATTGGTGGGTTTAATGTGGATGGAACCATCAGAGAGGAGGAGGAGGTTGACGTGCGGAAGTAGGACTGTCGATATTTTTGAAAATACTGGGAATCCGATATACCAATATTTAAGAAACTACCGTCGTCACCCTTCGATATATCGAAAAAAAGTATCGACGTACCACCCTATAAACGTATCGGCTGCACGTTATAAATATACTGCCAGTTTGAAGCTGTATATTTAAGTATTCTACATCTACGTCGATACTCCGCAAGCCACCATACAGTGCACGGCGGAGGGTACCCCCTACCACTACTTGCCATTTCCTTTCCTGTTCCACTCGCAAATAGAGCGAGGGATAAACGACTGTTTATATGCCTCCGTACGAGCCCTAATTTCTCATATCTTATCTTCGTGGTCCGTACGTACAATGTATGTTTGTGGCAATAGAATTGTTCGGTAGTCAGCTTCAAATGCCAGTTCTCTAAATTTTCTCAATAGTGTTTCTCGAAAAGAATGTCACCTTCCCTCCGGGGATTCCCATTTGAGTTCCCGAAGCATCTCCGTAACACTTACGTTTTGTTCTAACCTACTGGTAACAGATCTGGCAGCCTGCTTCTGAATTGCTTCAATGTCTTTCTTCGATACGACCTGGTACGGATCCAAAATACTCGAACAATACTTGAGAATAGGTTGCACCAGCATCCCGTGTGCAGTCTTCTTTACAGGTGAACCACTCTTTCCTAAAATTCTCCCAATAAACTAAGTTGACCATTCATCTTCCCTACCGCAGTTCTCGCACACTTGTTCTACCTTTTATCGCTCTGCAACATTGTGCCCCGATATTTAAATGAATTGACTGTGTCAAGGAGGACACTAGCAATACTGCATCCGAGCATTATGGGTTTGCTCTTCCTACTCGTCCACATTAACTTACATTTTTCCACATTTGGGGCTAGCTGCCATTCATCACACCAACTGGAAATTTTGTCCAAGTTGTCTCATATCTTCCTACAGTCACTCAACTTCAACACTTTACCGTACACCAAGGCACTGTCAGCAAACAACCACACATTGCTGCCCACCCTGTCCACCAAATCGTTTACGTATATAGAGAACAACAGCAGCCCTGTCACACCTTCCCAGGGCACTCCTGTGACACTCTCATCTCTGATGTCCACTCGCCGTCACAAACAACATGTGAGGTTCTCTGATTTAAGAAGTCTTTGAGTGACCCACATATCTGTGAACTTATTCCATGCCTGGTGATTTATTTGCTTTCAAATCATTCAGTTGTTTCTCTGTGCCAGGTATGCTTATTACTATGTCGTCCGGCTTATTATTATGTCGTCTGCGTCGGAGTCAGTCTGATGGTCAAATGATGGTATGTTTGTACAATTCTTCTGGGTGAACAATTTCTTGAATGTGAAATTTAAAACCTTGGCTTTTCTTTTGCTATCTTCAGCTGCAACACCAGACTGGTCAACAAGGACTGAATGGAAGCCTCAGACCACTTAGCAATTTTACATACGACCAGAATTTTCTCGGGTTCTCTGTCAGGTTCTTTGCTAAGGTGTGACGGTAGTAGTTGTCGTACGTAGATCTTTTCACAGGTGCAGGAATCTCTACTATTGATTTATTGTTAGATAGTCTGTAAATCGACAGGCTAGCAGCCTGCTTATTCCCCTTAGAGCAATAATTGAAAGAAAAACAATGCACATTCACACTTGGTGACAACCGCTTTTCTAACAGTGGTAATTGCATGTAAGTGGCATATTACGAGGGCCACTCCAAAAGAAATGCACACTATTTTTGTAAAAATATAGTTTTCATTCTGCACGTGTGAAAGTTCTACAGTCTGCAGATACATCCTTCCTGCTTGTTTTCAGACTCAGTTCAACCTGTTCCCAAGAGTGGCGCTGTCACACTGTGTTCGAGATGGCTGCTACACTTGACGTTCATCAGAAGCAATGGACTGTCATAGAATCCCTGTGCTGTGAAAACGAGACAGTGGGAAACATCCACAAGAGGTTGAAAAAGGTGTACGGAGATGCTGCTGTCGATCGCAGTACTTTTAGTCAGTGGGCAAGCAGGTTACATGATGAAAGCGGGCACGGCAATATTGAGGATTGTCCTCACAGCGGCAGGCCTCGTACTGCACACACACTCCAAACAATGTGCACAGAGTTAACGAACTGGTGACTGCTGACAGACACATCACAGTGAACGAATTGTCACGTTACGTTGGGATAGGGGAAGGAAGTATTTGCAGAATACTGAAAGTGTTGGCATTAAAAAAGGTTTGTGCCCAGTGGGTTCCCAGGATGTGAACAGTGGCTCACAAAGAAACAAGAAAAACAGTATGCAGCGAGCTTTTGGAACAGTACAAGAATGGTGAAGATGAATTTCTTGGAAGAATTGTGACAGGTGATGAAACATGGCTCCCTCATTTTTCACCAGAGACGAAGAGGCAATCAATGGAGTGGCATCATGCAAATTCACCCAAGAAAAAAAATTCAAAACCACATCTTCTTCTGGAAAAGTTATGGCTACGGTGTTTTTCGATTCTGAAGGACTCTTGCTTGTGGACATCGTGCCAAGTGGAACCACCATAAATTCTGATGCATATGTGACGAGACTGAAGAAACTTCAAGCTCGACTGAGTTGTGTTCAACCACATCGGCAAAAGCAGAATGTTTTGCTGTTGCACGACCACATGTCAGTCAAAAAACCATGGAAGTGATCACAAAACTCGGATGGACAACACTGAAATACCCGCCTTACAGTCCTGACCTGGCTCCATGTGACTATCATCTCTTTGGGAAACTGAAAGACTTTCTTTGTGGAACAAGGTTTGAAGATGATGACTCCCTTGTGCACGCTGCCAAACAGTGGCTCCAACAGATTGGTCCAGAATTTTACCGTGCGGTTATACAGGTGCTGGTTCCAAGATGGCATAAAGCAGTTGAGAGGGATGGAAATTATGTGGAGAAATGAAAATATTGTTCCTAAAGGATGTATCTACACACTGTAAAACTTTCAAACATGTAGAATAAAAGATGGATTTAAAAAAAATAGTGTGCATTTCTTTTGGAGTGACCCTCGTAAAAGGTGTACAATGGGTCCACCGTTCAGTTTCATCGTGTATCAGATCTGTCTGTAACACTTCATGTTTACTTCCCTGTTTTTTAATTTCTGCAAATACCAGCAACCTAACAGTTGTAGTGTCAAAATTGCGCAGTGAAGTTAAATGTTGCAGGTTCTGTTGGCAGAGCTGAGTGCCGGTTATGTCAGCATACCCCTTCACACCACAAAGACCAGTCTTGCAATTAAGACTTCTATTCGTCATTTTCAGCTACTGTTTTTGAAGAATGCAGACATGAAGAAATAGCACACTAGTTGCATTAAAAATTGTTTTTTTAATGCAACTGGTGTGCTATTTCTTCACATAAGAAATCCTGTTAATCCATTCATGCCATGACCCTCCCAGTGCAGTCAGACATCTTCTTTGTGCCACATATACTTCCTTTACACAGTCAAAGAGAAAGGACTGGATGTGATGAAAGCTCAAAAAGTGGTAAGACTCCTTCACACAGCAAAAGTATAATTATGTTGTACTACAATTTCAAAGGAACAATTTCAAATTTTTGCCAAAAACTGCAAAAAAAATAATAAAAATATTGGCACACAATATCGCCAATATTTTGATATTTTATGGAGAAGATATTGATAATCAACAGCCCTAGCAGGAAGGCAGAAAGGTGGTGGCATTCTGGGTTAAGGAAGACCAGGTGAAGCGGATGGGGGGGAAGGTGTCGAGGTTGTGAAGGAATGAAGATAGAGTGCAAGTCCAGATCGTGAAGATGTCATCAATGAACCTGAGCAAGAATAGGGGTTTGGCGTTTTGGGAGGTCAAGAAGGTCTCCTCTAGATGCCCCATAAACAGATTGGCACAGGAGGGTGCCACGCAACTGCCCGTGAGTGTGCCGTGGATTTGTTTGTGCACTTCCCTTCAAAGGTGAAAGTAGTAAGTTGTGAGTTGGGACAGAGTTGGCAAGGTATGTAAGGAATAAGGTAATGGGTCTGGAGACTGAAGGATGCAGGAAAATGTAGGGTTCTATAGCGGCAAGACCAGAGGCACAAGGGATGTCGACGTATAAGGAAGTGGCATCAACAGTGACGAGGAGGGATCCCGGAGGTAAAGTGGTGGGAATCTTGGGGAATTGACAAAGAAGTGATTTGTGTCTTTGACACAGGAGGGTAGACTATAGGAAATTGATTGGAGGTCTTGGTCAATGAGTGTTAAAATTCTTTCAGTGGGAATGCAATAACCAGTTACAATGGGGCCTCCAGGATTGTTGGGTTTGTGGCTTATGGGGAGCATGTAGAAGGTGTGTGTGTGTGTGTGTGTGTGTGTGTGTGTGTGTGTGTGTGTGTGTGGCAAGTCATAGGTATGAGAACAGAAATGGACTCAGGGTTGAGGTAATTGGGGGGTGGGGCCACGTCAGCCTTTAAGCACAGATTGGAGGTTATGTTGGACTTCTGGTATCCTGCGCACCCGTACCTAAGTGGTATTCTGTCATTCACCCATCTCCCACAACGTCCCAGTCCATCCCTATGCCACTCCCGTCCCTCGCCACAGGGACCATATTCCTGCGGAAGACCCAGGTGCGAGACCTGCCCAATCCAGTCTTCAAGCACCTTCCTACTCTAGTCCTGTCACAGGCTTATCCTACCCCTACAGAGGCCAGACCACCTCCGAAAGCAGCCGTGTCATTACCAGCTCTGCTGTAATCACTGCAAAGCTTTTTCCGTTGGCACGACTACTGACCACCTGTCCACCAGGGTGAACGGTGATCAAACTGTGGCACAACGTGTGGCTGAACATAATGCACTTAATTTCAATGGATGCTTCACAACCCAGGCCATCTAGATCCTCCCCTCTGTGACAAGCTATTCTGGACTGTGCAGATTGGAGTTATCCTTACAGCACATTCTTCGTTTCCAAAATTACCCCGGCCCCAACCTACAGTAAGCTCCTGTCCCCACATGCCCCACCTAACAGTTTCTCTATCACATCATCCCTATTCACATCCCCACTCTCATTGTGTACCACCCTCTGCGAACAACTCATCTTTCCCATTCCCTGCTTCTCTATTTTTCTGTTTCTTCTCCCCCTCCTCCCTGCCCCACAGTCTCCCAACACTCTGCCTGCTGGCAGTCTTGTGGTGCCTCCTCCTAATCCCTATACATGCCACTAGATAGTACTCCCCCCACCCCCCTCCCCGCCAGCTCTTTCTCCCCCTTCCCCGTCCACTTCTTTCACTCGCATTCCAGTTGCAGTCCAGTCTGAGCAGCTGGAATGGAGGTCATGTGTGCACAAGGTGTGCTTGCTTGTGCGAACGAATATATATATATATATATATATATATATATATATATATATATATATATATGCCTTTACAAATGTCTGCTTGTGTCTGTGTATGTGTGGATGGATATGTGTGTGTGTGCGAGTGTATACCTGTCCTTTTTTCCCCCTAAGGTAAGTCTTTCCGCTCCCGGGATTGGAATGACTCCTTACCCTCTCCCTTAAAACCCATATCCTTTTGTCTTTCCTTCTCCTTCCCTCTTTCCTGACGAGGCAACCATTGGTTGCGAAAGCTAGAATTTTGTGTGTATGTTTGTGTTTGTTTGTGTGTCTGTCGACCTGCCAGCGCTTTTGTTTGGTAAGTTTCATCATCTATCTTTTTAGATATATATAGAAAGAAACATTCCACCTGGGAAAATATATTAAAAACAAAGATTCCATAACTTACCAAACGGGAAAGCACTGGTAGATAGACACAATAAAAAAACACACAAACACACACACAAAATTTCAAGCTTTAGCAACCAACGGTTGCTTCGTCAGGAAAGAGGGAAGGGGAGGGAAAGACGAAAGGATGTGGATTTTAAGGGAGAGGGTAAGGAGTCATTCCAATCCCGGGAGCGGAAAGACTTACCTTAGGGGGAAAAAAGGACGGGTATACACTCGCGCGCACACACATATCCATCCACACATATACAGACACAAGCAGACATATTTAAAGACAAAGAGTTTGGGCAGAGATGTCAGTCGAGGCGGAAGTGCAGGGGCAAAGATGATGTTGAATGACAGGTGAGGTATGAGTGGCGGCAACTTGAAATTAGCGGAGATTGAGGCCTAGCGGGTAACGGGAAGAGAGGATATATTGAAGAGCAAGTTCCCATCTCCAGAGTTCGGATAGGTTGGTGTTGGTGGGAAGTATCCAGATAACCCGGACGGTGTAACACTGTGCCAAGATGTGCTGGCCGTGCACCAAGGCATGTTTAGCCACAGGGTGATCCTCATTACCAACAAACACTGTCTGCCTGTGTCCATTCATGCGAATGGACAGTTTGTTGCTGGTCATTCCCACATAGAATGCATCACAGTGTAGGCAGGTCAGTTGGTAAATCATGTGGGTGCTTTCACATGTGGCTCTGCCTTTGATCGTGTACACCTTCCGGGTTACAGGACTGGAGTAGGTGGTGGTGGGAGGGTGCATGGGACAGCTTTAACACCGGGGGCGGTTACAAGGATAGGAGCCAGAGGGTAGGGAAGGTGGTTTGGGGATTTCATAGGGATGAACTAACAGGTTCCGAAGGTTAGGTGGACGGCGGAAAGACACTCTTGGTGGAGTGGGGAGGATTTCATGAAGGATGGATCTCATTTCAGGGCAGGATTTGAAGAAGTCGTATCCCTGCTGGAGAGCCACATTCAGGGTCTGGTCCAGTCCCGGAAAGTATCCTGTCACAAGTGGGGCACTTTTGTGGTTCTTCTGTGGGGGATTCTGGGTTTGAGGGGATGAGGAAGTGGCTCTGGTTATTTGCTTCTGTACCAGGTCGGGAGGGTAGTTGCGGGATGCGAAAGCTGTTGTCAGGTTGTTGGTGTAATGATTCAGGGATTCCGTACTGGAGCAGATTCGTTTGCCACGAAGACCTAGGTTGTAGGGAAGGGACCGTTTGATGTGGAATGGGTGGCAGCTGTCATAATGGAGGTACTGTTGCTTGTTGGTGGGTTTGATGTGGACGGACGTGTGAAGCTGGCCATTGGACAGGTGGAGGTCAACGTCAAGGAAAGTGGCATGGGATTTGGAGTAGGACCAGGTGAATCTGATGGAACCAAAGGAGTTGAGGTTGGAGAGGAAATTCTGGAATTCTTCTTCACTGAGTCCAGATCATGAAGATGTCATCAATAAATCTGTACCAAACTTTGGGTTGGCAGGCCTGGGTAATCAAGAAGGCTTCCTCTGAGCGACCCATGAATAGGTTGGCATACGAGGGGGCCATCCTGGTACCCATGGCTGTTCCCTTTAATTGTTGGTATGTCTGGCCTTCAAAAGTGAAGAAGTTGTGGGTCAGGATGAAGCTGGCTAAGGTGATGAGGAAAGAGGTTTTAGGTAGGGTGGCAGGTGATCGGCGTGAAAGGAAATGCTCCATCGCGTCGAGGCCCTGGACGTGCGGAATATTTGTGTATAAGGAAGTGGCATCAATGGCTACAAGGATGGTTTCCGGGGGTAACACATTGGGTAAGGATTCCAGGCGTTCGAGAAAGTGGTTGGTGTCTTTGATGAAGGATGGGAGACTGCATGTAATGGGTTGAAGGTGTTGATCTACGTAGGCAGAGATACGTTCTGTGGGGGCTTGGTAACCAGCTACAATGGGGCGTCCGGGATGATTGGGTTTGTGGATTTTAGGAAGAAGGTAGAAGATAGGGGTGCGGGGTGTCGGTGGGGTCAGGAGGTTGATGGAGTGAGGTGAAAGGTTTTGCAGGGGGCCTAAGGTTCTGAGGATTCCTTGAAGCTCCGCCTGGACATCGGGAATGGGGTTACCTTGGCAAACTTTGTATGTGGTGTTGTCTGAAAGCTGACGCAGTCCCTCAGCCACATACTCCCGACGATCAAGTACCACGGTCGTGGAACCCTTGTCCACCGGAAGAATGACGATGGATCGGTCAGCCTTCAGATCACGGATAGCCTGGGCTTCAGCAGTGGTGATGTTGGGAGTAGGATTAAGGTTTTTTAAAGAGGGATTGAGATGCAAGGCTGGAAGTCAGAAATTCCTGGAAGGTTTGGAGAGGGTGATTTTGTGGAAGAGGAGGTGGGTCCCGCTGCGACGGAGGACGGAACTGTTCCAGGCAGGGTTCAATTTGGATGGTGTCTTGGGGAGTTGGATCATTAGGAGTAGGATCAGGATCATTTTTCTTTGTGGCAAAGTGATATTTCCAGCAGAGAGTACGAGTGTAGGACAGTAAATCTTTGACGAGGGCTGTTTGGTTGAATCTGGGAGTGGGGCTGAAGGTGAGGCCTTTGGATAGGACAGAGGTTTCGGATTGGGAGAGAGGTTTGGAGGAAAGGTTAACTACTGAATTAGGGTGTTGTGGTTCCAGATTGTGTTGATTGGAATTTTGAGGTTTTGGAGGGAGTGGAGCTGGAAGTGGGAGATTGAGTAGATGGGAGAGACTGGGTTTGTGTGCAATGAGAGGAGGTTGAGGGTTGCTGGAAAGGTTGTGAAGGGTGAGTGGGTTGCCTTTCCGGAGGTGGGAAACCAGGAGATTGGATAGTTTTTTGAGGTGGAGGGTGGCATGCTGTTCTAATTTACGGTTGGCCTGTAGGAGGATGCTCTGAACAGCCGGTGTGGATGTGGGAGAGGAAAGATTAAGGACTTTTATTAAGGATAGGAGTTGACGGGTGTGTTCATTGGCTGAGTTGATGTGTAGGTGAAGGATTAGGTGGGTGAGGGCAATGGATTGTTCAGTTTGTAACTGGTATAGGGACTGATGGAAAGAAGGGTTGCAGCCAGAGATGGGAACTTTAAGTGTGAGGCCTTTGGGGGTAATGCCCCATATATTTTTATTTTCATTTTCATTTCCTCATGTTACACTTTCCACCTTCTAATACCATGTCACCCTCACAACGGCCCCATTAAGTTTTATTTACATTCCCTCCACAAACATGCCTTCGCCCTAGCCAGATTATGCTCTCAGGCTTGTCTGACATTTGGGTTATCTGGAAACTTCCCACCAACACCAACCTATCCGAACTCTGGAGATGGGAACTTGCTCTTCAATATATCCTCTCTTCCCGTTACCCACCAGGCCTCAATCTCCGCTAATTTCAAGTTGCCGCCACTCATACCTCACCTGTCATTCAACATCATCTTTGCCTCTGCACTTCCGCCTCAACTGACATCTCTGCCCAAACTCTTTGTCTTTAAATATGTCTGCTTGTGTCTGTATATGTGTGGATGGATATGTGTGTGTGTGCGAGTGTATACCCGTCCTTTTTTCCCCCTAAGGTAAGTCTTTCCGCTCCCGGGATTGGAATGACTCCTTACCCTCTCCCTTAAAACCCACTTCCTTCCGTCTTTCCCTCTCCTTCCCTCTTTCCTGATGAGGCAACAGTTTGTTGCGAAAGCTTGAATTTTGTGTGTATGTATGTGTCTGTATGTATTTCTATCGACCTGCCAGTGCTTTCGTATGGTAAGTCACATCATGTGTGTGTGTGTGTGTGTGCGCGCGCATTTTTTGTTTCCATTTCTGAAAGAGGCTTTGCCTGAAAGCTAAATGTTTAACAGTTTTTACATTGTACTGGTCTGTAATTCAACGTGTCATCTTTATGGTGAGTAGAGTCTTCTATCCTTTTCCTTATATTATTATTATACCAATGTGGAGTTTGTGTTTTATTCATTATTTTTTAAAGTCATATTACCTTTATTTATTTTCTAATTATAATGGTCAAGAACTGCACTAACAAAAAACATTCAATTTTCTGTATAAAATGGCAAGTTTGGCAACAAGTAAATAATATAAACTCTTCCTGCACCAGCAGCGTTTCAGCTCTCGAGGAGATAGTTGTAGCTGTAGGTTTGTCATTTCACTTAGAGTATTTCTATTTGGAGAAATTGTCTCTTTACACCTTTTTTTACTGCTTGCAGGTGGTGATGCAAAGAAATACAGGTATTCGCACAATGAGGCACTTATTTAGCATTTACGAAAAAACTATAGCTACATAAATGTAATCCCTGCAAGCTCCCTCTCACAGCCAAAAACATTCAGCTTTCCATTCAATTTTGCATTGCCTCATATCTGTTCTGTTATGTAAATCTGCTGTTCAGACAGAACTATAGTCCGATCCACGAACGGTGGCAGTCGGTGTGTGTCGAGGCACAGATGGGGATTGCACTGTTGACAATTTCAAATGGCAGTTGTGGTATGTGTAAGCACATGCTTTCTGCTTGAAGAAAATGTGTATCTTGCAAACTATGTCTCTCACTTGCTTATGCGCAATTTATCACTTACTGCCACAATCGGCAATGGCAACTCGCAACAAATGGAATCAACATTCACTAAACAACTCGCTAAGCTCGCGTTTAATGCTCTCTGTGACTCTAACTGTGGAGACCATCAAATGCATCATTTGCAGTAATGGATACAGCTCTACCCTAGGTGACAATATACTACAAAAAAAAATGCACAAAGTTACACCACTTCTATACGCTGTCCAACAAAAACCTGTCAGTAGTTGCAAAAACTTGGTGCACCATCTCATCTATTAGGAAAATTTCAGATAACCTCACAAAAAAATTAAAGTCTCACCGTTACAGACCTGCATTTTATAATACTGACAACATATCAAAAATTTTTATTCAATAGTAAATATGAAGCTGCAACCCTTATTGTGCATGAAATCACATGTAAGCACTGTGGAAACATGTGTTGGCCAATCAGGCAGAGCTGAGGTAATTTGGTTATCTGGACATTAGAGAAACTGGAGATTCAGAAAGAAAGATTCAACCTCTGCTGATCATCTTCTAACAGAAAATATTTAATATGATGTAGAAAGTGAAGTTTTACAGTCCGTTAAGAAAATAAGGTAGATGACCCTACTGGAAATCAACAAATACACTGCCAGAAAGAAACTAGTACATCCTTTTAGAGGTTTCCAGTTCACTCAAGATTTATTGTTACAACATTGCATATGGAGTATATGAAATGATTACATTAACACAAGTGGTTCTGAGGGACCAGGTATCGACCCATGTCAGAAGACCCCTATTACCACGTGTCGTAGCTTCCACTGGCGACAATGTAGGTGCCGACTCGGGCATCCAGTCGATTGTACGTGTGGTGACGACTGTCCAGGGATTCGTTACGCCACACCACCTCGACCAGTTCACGTAGTGCTGTAAGAGTTGTCAGTTGACGAATCACACAAATCACTTGTCGTCCCATCATGCCCCACACATTTGACTGGAAACGAGTCTAGAGATCGTGCTGCCCAGGGAAGTTGCTGCACATCTTGCAGAGCACGTTGAGTTTCATAGGCAGTATGTGGGGAAGCATTGCCCTGTCAGAACAACACATCACCCTCCTGTTGCAAGAACGGGACTAACAACATTTTGCGCAAACTGAGCACTGGTTAACACCCCCTCTAGAAACACCATAAGTGAACAAGAGTTGTAGCTCATCACAGCCCAGACCACAAGGCCAGTGTGTCTCAGATGAACACTCTCTCAGAGACAGTGTTCACAAGGTCTACGTTGTTCGTGCAAACGAGCATTACTTGCAGGCGGGTAGAATCTGGTTTCATAACTGAAGACCGTGGCACTCTTTTCCATCTTCCGAGTGATGCTCTGACAACAATGGTCGAGCCGTGCGTGTCGATGCCACGATGTCAGTGGAAGATGGGGCTAGTGGTGTGTGTAACTGGTTCACATCTAGGCTCACGAACCCCTGCAGTCAGGAAGAGTGTTGCTCCCACAGTGTTTAGATGTCGTCGTTGGCCAGGCAGTGGAGAAGGGAAGAGGTGAGGCACCACAGCTGGTTAGGGCGTGTGATATCACATTTGAAAACAGTTTCTTCTTCATCACTAGCACTGGCCAATCACTCAGTTATTTTGCTGTCAAGAGTAGTCACAGTTTATTAGTCACACTGCTCTGACAATAATAATAGCCGATCGGAAGCATTTTACAAATGTCACAACCCCCTCACTAGCTGCATGGTAGTGTTAACACAGAGGACATAGATTTGATTAAAGCTGACAGCTCCAATTGAAAGTGATATACTCAGCCCCGAAACGGAATCGTACGAAAATATTTGCACTCAGCTGTGAGCCAATGGTATTTATTATTTATTTGTCTATAAATACTATAATAAAAAGTCATTGTTATATATTCCCAAGGTACTGCACAAGTAACAGCAAAAACTGAGACAGGTGAAAGTGTGTGATAACAGTAGCAAAAATGCTCCAGTAACACATGGATCTGAAAACTAGCAGTTTCAGTAAGAAGTATTGCCATAGTTAGTAAGAACATAAACTTATCAATTACATCTGAATCTAATTAGGCAAAAATTTCACCCATGGACCACATTTGAGGAATCTGGTATGTGCAAAATGGGACAGAAGTACATTTTACTGTTGTGCCAGTACCCAGTTTCAGACAGGTTAGCAGCGCTGAGTGGAAAACTGTGCCACGCAGCGGTAATAGCTACAGTGGACAGGTTGATGTTACCACATTGTTCTGAGACTCTCACGAGTGGGTGTCAGATTTTTGTGGAACAGATGCACATCAGAGCCACGTAAATAGGTCTGAATTTTGAGGCAGAGGCACTTCAGGCTGCGGCAGCACCCCCGCAATGCCAGGGCCACACGGGACGACGGGACGTCACCGGCAGCAGCCGCGGGTTCAAATCTGGTTTGAGCCAGCTACTGCCGGCACTGAGTTTCTTGCAGGACTCGGTGCCAGACACCGTCAACCTGCCATCCGAGTCAGCCACCACCCAAACCCTGCCCGAGGACAGAGGGTCATTTTCTGCACACGTCCACCTCCACACACTGCCACGGTGGAGGCGTGCAGGGCCGAGCCACAGGGCCGGGGAGTTTTCTGGCACTGAGCCTACCGGCTGTCGGCATCGTAGCACACCTCTCCTCAGTGGGTAGAAGGTGACACGCGTGAGCTGGCGCCGACTGGGTTCGACAGAATGAGGTGTGTTTGCCTCACTGAGACAACGGTGCAATGTGTAATTAAAGTTGAATAAAAGCATTTCTTTTGGTCAGCAGTGTATCCACTGGGCCGCCCAGCCAATTGTCAGCACCACCCACCCTACTGAGTGCATCCACACTCTTCAGCTGGTGTAAGACAACATCTAATGTGCTAATGTCGTCCCAGAAGGATAAGTTGAGTGCAGCCTGTACCTTGGACTCCACGGTAATGTGACTTCAGTCTTTTAGATTTTGCCATCTGGAGTCATCCCAAATGTGAATTGTACAGAACTTCCTTTGACGCAATTGAAGAATTGGAGCAGTGAATTCTACAGTCTAGTATAGGTTTACAAGACAGTCAGGGGGGTGTTTTGAAGAATTCATAGATCACTGCAGAGACAAGTGCAATATTGCCTCCAAATATGAGAATGACATGTTGCACACCTCTGTAAACAGACAAGAGAGTACAAGTAAACTGTAACATGTAACATGCAGAGACAGAGTTGTATACCTTTTTAAAGTAGCTCTATGTTGGAATGTTGCCCAACTTGGAGGCCATTTAATTGAAAAGTTTAAATTTCCAAAAAAAAAATATACTAATAAGGAAAACCTCAGATTAGCGTTACACTACCTTATCAAAAGCATCCAGAAACCTATTACTGCTTATTAATATGAGGTGTGTCCACCTTTCTCCTTTATAATGGCTTGAACTCTGCTGGGGAACTTTCAGCTAGATGTCTAAATGTCTGTGGAGAAATGCCAGCCCATTTTTTCCCAAGAGTCGAAAGCAGAAAGGTAGTGGTACCAGATGCTGGGTTCTGGACAGAAGTCAACATTCTCCTCATTTCAAAGGTGTTCCATTTGGTTCAGCTCAGGAGGGGTGGAAAGTCACTAATGGATTTGTTACTCAGGTGACATCCAATGACCAGCCCATGTTTGAAGTCATTGATTCTCCTGACCAACTCACTATGATGTTACTGCTTGTCTACAGAAAACAATATACACTCCATCCCTTTTTATACCGTGGTGGGAGGGGGGGAGGGGAGCACCTCTTGTGATATATAGTGGAAATTCTACATTACATAGAGCTGTCTGGATATTTGTGATCAGACAGTGTGAGTGCATGAATGCTGGAATGTTTTTGCTTCTATTACCATATATTTCCCCCGGTGACATGCTTCACCACTAATTATACTGGCATAAAAAATTTATAACACCAGAAGATAATTAATGTAGAGTAATGAAAGTTTGAGAATACATTTTCTCAGGTAACATATGTAAGTGACTAATGTTACAAGATCACAGGTTAATGTAGGTGTGAAATAGACCGTTGCAAATGTGAAATGATGCTGCATGATAATGGCGTCTTTGTCACATCATTCTTGACCAATATCAACTTCTTGTTGTTGTGGTCTTCAGTCCAGAGACTGGTTTGATGCAGCTCTCCATGCAACTCTTAATCTCTGAGTAACTACTGCAACCTATATCCTTCTAAATCCAATTAGTGTAGTCATGCCTTGGTCTCCCTCTATAATTTTTACCCTCCACACTTCCCTCCAATACTAAATTGATGATCCATTGATGTCTCAGAATGTGTCCTCCCAACTGATTCCTTCTTCTAGTCAAGTCGTGTCACAAACTCCTCTTCTCCCCAATTCTATTCAATACCTCCTCATTATTTATGTAATCTACCCATCTAATCTTCAGCATTCTACTGTAGCACCAAATTTCGAAAGCTTCTATTCTCTTCTTGTCTAAACTATTTATCGTCCATGTTTCACTTCCATACATGGCTACACTTCATACAAATACTTTCAGAAAAGACTTCCTGACACTTAAATCTATACTTGATGTTAACAAATTTCTCTTCTTCAGAAATGCTTTCCTTTCCATAGCCAGCTTACACTTTATATCCTCTCTACTTCGATGATCAGTTATTTTGCTCCCCAAATAGCAAAACTCATCTACTACTTTAAGTGTCTCATTTCCTAATCTAATTCCCACAGCATCACTCAATTTAATTTGCCTACATTCCATTATCCTCATTTTGCTTTTGTTGATGTTCATCTTAAATCCTCCTTTTAAGACACTGTCCATTCTATTCAACTGCTCTTCCATGTCTTTTGCTGTCTCTGACAGAATTACAATGTCATTGCCAACCTCAAAGTTTTTATTTCTTTTCCAATGATTTTAATGCCTACTCCAAATTTTTCCTTTGTTTCCTCAATATACAGTTTGAATTAACATCCGAGATAGGCTACAACCCTGTCTCATTCCCTTCTCGATCAATGCTTCCCTTTCATGCTCCTCGACTCTCATAACTGCCATCAGGTTTCTGTACAAAGTGCAAATAGCCTTTTGCTCCCTGTATTTGATCCCTGCCACATTCAGAATTTGAAAGAGAGTATGCCAGTCAACACTGTCAAAAGCTTTCTCTTAGTCCACAAACGCTAGAAATGTAGGTTTGCCTTTCCTTAAGCTATTTTCTAAGATAAACTGTAGGGTCAGTATTGCCTCACGTGTTCCAGCATACCTATGGACTCCAAACTGATCTTCCCTGAGGTCAGCTTCTAGCAGTTTATCCATTTGTCCGTAGAGAATTTGTGTTAATATTTTGCAGCTGTGACTTATTAAACTAATAGTTCATAATTTTCACATTGTCAACACTTGCTTTCTTTGGGATTGGAATTAATATATTCTTCTTAAAGTATGAGGGTATCTCACCTGTCTCAAACATCTTGCACACCAGATGGTACAGTTTTTGTCAGGGCTGGCTCTCCCAAGGCTATCAGTAGTTCTAATGGAATTTGGCTACTCTTGGGGCTTGTTTCGACTTAGGTCTTTCAGCACTCTGTCAAATTCTTCACGCAGTATCGTATGTCCCATCTCATCTTCGTCTATGTCCTCTTCCATTTCAATAACATTGCCCTCAAGTACATCTCCCTTGTATAGACCCTCTATATACTCCTTCCACCTTTCTGCCTTCCCTTCTTTGCTTAGAACTGGTTTTCCATCTGAGCTCTTGATATTCATACAGGTGTCTTTAATTTTCCTGTAGGCAATATCTATCTAACCCCTAGTGATAAATGCCTCTACATCCTTACATTTTTCCTCTGGTGATCCCTGCTTAGCCATTTTGCACTTCCTGTCGATCTCATTTTTGAGACATTTGTATTCCTTTTTTCCTGCGTCATTCACTGCATTTTTATATTTTCTCCTGTCATCAGCTAAATTCAGTAGCTCTTCTGTTACCCAAGGATTTCTACTAGCCCTCGCCTTTTTACCTACTAGGTCCTCTACTGCCCTCATTATTTCATCTCTGAAAGCTACCCATTCTTCTTCTACTGTATTTCTTTCCCCCATTCTTGTCAATCGTTCCCTAATGCACTCTCTGCAACTTTCTACAACATCTGGTTCTTTTAGTTTAAATTTCCACCTTTTCACAGTTTCTTCAGTTTTAATATACAGTTAATAACCAATAGATTATGGCCAGAGTCCACATCTGTCCCTGGAAATCTCTTACAATTTAAAACCTAGTTCCTAAATCGCTGTCTTACCATTATATAATCTATCTGAAATTTTCCATTGTCGCCAGGACTCTTTCATGTATACAACCTTCTTTCATGATTCTTAAACCCAGTGTTAACTATGATTAAGCTATACTCTGTGCAAAATTCTACCAGGTGGCTTCCTCTTTCATTCCTTACCCACCTACTACTTTTCCTTCTCTTCCTCTTCCTACTATCACATTCCAGTCCCCCATGACTATTAAATTTTCTGCTCCCTTCACTATCTGAATAATTTCTTTTACATCCTCATACATTTCTTCAAATTCTTCGTCGTCTGCAGAGCTAATTGGCATATAAACTTGTACTACTGTGATAGGCATGAGCTTCATGTCTATCTTGGCTACAATAATGCATTCACTAAGATGTTCATAGTAGGTTAGCTGTGCTCCTATTTTTTTTATTCATTATTAAACCTATTTCAGTGTTACCCCTATTTGATTTTGTATTTATAACCCCGTATTCACCTGACCAGAAGTCTTGTTCCTCCTGCCACCGAACTTCACTAATTCCCACTACATGTAGCTGTAACCTATACATTTCCATTTTTAAATTCTTTAACCTACCTGACCGATTAAGGGATCTGACATTCCACACTCCGATCCGTAGAATGCCTGTTTTGTTTCTCCTGATGTTGATGTTCTCCTCAGTAGTCCCCACTGTGATATAAGAGTGGGTGGCTATTTTGCCTCCGGAATATTTTACCCAAGAAGACGCCATCATCACTTACCCATACAGTAAAGCTGCATGAACTCGGAAAAAATTACGACTGTAGTTTCCCCTCGCTTTCAGCCATTCGTGGTACTGGCACAGCAAGGCTGTTTTGGTTAATGTTACAAGGTCAGATCAGTCAATCATCCAGACTGTTGCCCTTGCAACTACTGAAAAGGCTGCTGCCCCTCTTCAGGAACCACACGTTTGTCTGGCCTCTCAACAGATACCCCTCCATTGTGGTTGCGCCTACAGTGTATCGCTGAGGCACGCAAGCCTCCCCACCAACGGCAAGGTCCACAGTTCACAGGAGGAGGAACATCAGCTTATCACATCCGATCTCTATGGTAACTAATGCTCATGACTGATACAGCATGTATGCAAAGCAAACCTGATTTACTTCCTCATAAGAGCACTACTAGTGGCATTCTTCCATGACTGAAGTGAAATTTTAATAGACATCATCTTTCACATATAAAAATGGCCCTACCAACTTTCATTTACATCACACAACTCCTTCTTGGTGTTGCAATTTTTTGTCTGTCGATGCACAATATGCCCTGCACAAAGTTTGCAGTCGGTGGTTTCTGGCATCCCTCTCAGCTCTGCAAGTGTGGCTGGGCCTTAGACTGCCTCTGGCTCTTGGCAACATACAAACATTTTTGTGAACTGGAAAAAAAAGGATGTCTCACTGACAACAGGGTCATTAGAGACAGAGCACGAGCTCATGCTGGGAGAGAATAGGGAATAAAACTGAGCATGTCGTTTTAAAGGAAGCATCTCAGTTTTTGCCTTAAGCAATGTCGGGAATAAAACTGTGGAAAACCTAAATCTGGATAGCTGGAAGGAAATAAAAATTGCTAACCCCCCCCCCCCCCCCCCAGCTGTGATTGCCAAGTGCTGCTAACCACTGGACCACCTCGCCCAGTTTAGAGTTGTTCTACATTACACAGTACAGAACTTAGTGTTTGGACTCCTTGTAGGTAGGCATGACAACAGGCATCAAACATACACAGAGATGTACTGGTATGATCAGAACAGGTTGGTATACCTAATTCAGAACTGTAACAGAACTTAAATGTGAATGTATGGAAGGAAAGTGATGATGATCTTGCCAAACTTGGTTCAATAAATTTAGAGGCCCAATATTGACACAGAATGTTCAACCCACCCACTCTACTGCCACTACCAGACATCTCATGTAAGGAAAATATATATATATATATATATATATATATATATATATATATATATATATATATATATACAAAGATGAGGTGACTTACCAAACAAAAACGCTGGCAGGTCGATAGACACACAAACAAACACAAACATACACACAAAATTCAAGCTTTCGCAACAAATTGTTGCCTCATCAGGAAAGAGGGAAGGAGAGGGGAAGACGAAAGGAAGTGGGTTTTAAAGGAGAGGGTAAGGAGTCATTCCAATCCCGGGAGCGGAAAGACTTACCTTAGGGGGAAAAAAGGACAGGTATACACTCGCACACACGCACATATCCATCCACACATACAGACACAAGCAGACATATTTAAAGTATATATATATATATATATATATACACTTCCCACATGCATGTACAGTGACTTGTGTAGTATGTATGTCACTATAGATGTAGCAGTTAAGCAAAGGACTTCCAGAAAGAAGTCACAGCTAACAAGATAGCCCAAAAGTTCTCCTGACAATACAGCAGAGAGAAACACATCTGACGTAGATTCAGTAATGTCACGCCTCGAACTAATGTCTCGTCTTTGAACTGCTCTCTTCACATTGTGAAGAGAGGCTCCTTGTCACAACCCAAACCTCCACAACTTCCCAGTCACATCGGACCCTCACTGACCAATGTCATCACTGTGCTGCTCTTATCACTGATGCCGCTGAAACACTGTTCCATTGTGACTCCTGTCAGTAGATACTCCAGCCCAGTCATTCACATGTAAGTGTGTTGCAGCAGATGATGTGCTGAGAAATAATTTTTAAGAAAAAATCAACATGCACTGCTGTTTCTGAGAAAATTAGCAATGAAAATATCAGGCTGTTGAGTACACAAATTCAAGCAGTCTGACAGACACAATTAGTGTCAGTTGCTCTCATAACCTTATTTCTCTTTTGTTTGGTTTTTGGAAACAAAATGAAGAACCCATTTGGCAACACTATCTCTGATGGGCCACTTGAATTTGCACACATAATGACGCAATTGCCTCACTCTGATGCTAATTAACTCATAAAAGCATAAATTGAACAATGTATCGAATTTTTTCTTAACAATTATTTCACAGGACAACCTACCCTGCAACACCCTTACAAGCTTTTCACGCTGTTTCTAACCACCCTGTAAACTCTGAAAGCCCCTGCACACTGTATGATGGAGGGCACACGGTAGCAGTACTGTCAATTTTCTATCGTATTCCATTCACGTACTGAGCGAGAGAAAAGTATCTGTCTTTATGCCTCTGTGCACGCCCTAAGTTCTCTTATCTTATTCTCATGATCCCTCTGCAAGATATGCAATGATAGCATCAGAATGATTGCATGGTCTTGTTCAAATACAGTTTTTCTAAATTCCTCATGACTGGTTTCCACAAGAACTATGTATGTTGTCTTTCTTCCAAGAATCCCCATTAGAGTTCCTTGAGTATTTCTGTTACACTTTCATACATACTATACCAATCTGTTATTATTTTAGTAGCACCTCTCTGAAACTGTTCAGTGTCCATTGTCATTCTAGTTGATGAGGACTCCAACATTGGAACAATACTCCAGAATTGATTACACTAGCATCTTGTACGCAACTTCTTTTATTAATGTAGTGTATTTTCTAGAACCCTCCAAACAAAGCTAAGTCTTTCATCGACCTTCCCTAATGCTGATTTTAGTTGGCTGTCCAATTTCATAGTTCTCCTCGCCATTACTCTCAAATACTAGAACAATGAAATGTGCTCGAGGTACTCACTTTTAATCTTGTAATGAGATACTGCCGTGTTCTATCTCTTCATTAAAGGCCCTAACTTAAATTTATTCACATTTAAATAGCGCTGTCATTCATTACATCAAGTGGAAATTTTGTCCAAATCCTCCTGCAATTACTTATAGTCACCAAATAACTGTACTCTCGTGTACACAACAGCATTGTAAGTGAACAATTACTGGTATGACTGAGGACATACACTGATCTATGAGAACATTATGACCACTGACCTTCTATTGATAAAAAACCCATTCAGGCAAAACACAGTGTCACCTGTCAAGGAAGGACTGCTCATCAGACATGTGCACAGTGTATGTAGTATCAGTGAGAATGCTGTCCGTGTGCAGAATGAGGAAATGGGTGCGATCTATCCGAGTTTGCCCGAGGGCAGACTGTGACGGCCCAGAGGCACGAACATTTCGGGAACTGCACAACTTGTCGGGTGTTCGACGAGTGATGTGGTGAGCGTCTTCAGCATGTGGTGAAACCGTGTTCAGACATCCCGGGGCCGGGTGCTCACCCCTCATTACAGATGTTGGGCATTGTAGGCTGGACAGACTGATAAAAAGGGACAGGCGGACGTCAGAGTTTAATGCTGGGCACGGTACAAATGTGTCTGAACACGTGGGGGCCTCTGCAGCCAACGACCTGTGCACGTTAACACCACAACATCAGCAGCTACAATTGAAACTGGCATGTGACCATCGGCACTGGATGTTGGTACAGTGTCAGATCATTGCACAGTCTGATGAATTGTAACACCACCTTCATTAAGCCAATAAGAGGGTGTGAAGCTGTTGTCTTCTAGGGGAACAGCTCCTCATCACCTGTACTGTGGGGTGGAGACGAGCTAGTAGTGGCTTCATTATGCTCTGGGGAACATTCGTGTCGTCATCCGTGGATGCAGTGGAGCTCGTGCAAGGCACCAGGAGAGCCAAAGAGTATCATACACTGGTTGCAGGCCATGTACACCTCTTCATAACAACCATGTTTCCCGACGGCAGTGACATTTTTCAGCAAGACAGTGCACCATGACACGAGGCCAGGAGTGTGATGGAGTGGTTTCAGGAACACAGTGGGGAATTCTGATTGATGTGCTGACTTTTCAACTCACCAGATCTGAGCCCAGTCAAATACGTCTGGGAAGTGACAGACCAAGGTATCAGAGCTCGTGGCTCCCCTCCACGAAATTTATAGGAATTAGGTGAGTTGTGTCTGCAGATGTGGTGCCAACTCCCTCCAGCAACCTACCAAGGCCTCATTGATTCCTTGCCATGATGTGTCACCACTGTTATCCGTACCAAAGGTGGACATATCGGCTATTAATATGTGGTCGTAACATTCTGGCTGATCACTGTATATGATGGAATAAATAGAGGATTACAGCCACTGCTCGGAGTGGTAACCCCTGAGTTGCCACACCACTGATGGGTGTAATTAACAATCCAGAACTGCGTAATGTTACTCTGTCACATCTCCATGTCAATCTGCATTCCTAAGCTGATTTTGTACATCTGACTACTAGCTTCACCACTGTGTGGAGGAGTGTCACGTGTTCACACTGTGCCAGTTCCACACCATTGTCACCAGTGTGCTCTTCTAAGGGAGGCAACTAACATTTTGTCTGATGAGGATGAAGGGAACAGGCTTTGCTGGCCATCGGCTAAAATGGCATAAGGTGGGATCCCAACCAAAGCACTTGGCAACTGAGGGCTAACAGCTCACATCACTTAAACCGTATTGCTAAAGAAACTTCAGAAAGGAACATACAGAAACCACCTCACACCATCTTGCATTTGGGTCATACTATCTGTTATACACAGCTGCACTCACATATCAATTGTTTTTTATGACAAGTGATGGTGAATACAGTGGAAGGAAACGGGAAACCACCACCGGAATCACTTCCCTAGACGCTCGTGCGGTGGACCTCTCTGACGAGGCTTCCCCCACGACGAGACCTGCCGTAAGGCAGAAAACAAAGTTTTAAGATGGCGAATAAGCAAGCTATCGTAGGTGCAACAGCCTATTCGGGCAAGCACAGCTCTCGGTGGGCAACCCGCTCTCCCCACTCTCGAGTTGCCCAGCGCACAATGTGTCCGAATGCACAGCGGCATTTGGGCAGGAGTGCATCTATGTATCCTGCTATCAAACTATACGTTATAAAATGTGTACATAATGCAACAAATAGTGTGGAAATATGGATGAAATGCATTGAAGATTGTATAATCATCATATTCATTGTTTTGTATTATACATCACATATTAACCAATAAGATAAAGATCAAAAGTCCTCAAAGAGTAAATATTTACACTTTATAAAGTAGCATAGGTTGTTGCTCACTGTTTGAGCTATCTCCGTAACAAATTTCATCAAAATCGGTTCAGCAGGTTGGTCATGAAAATGTAACAGAGTGAGCTACTTTTGCATTTATAGTATTAGTATGGATAAAACTTTCAGTTACAACTTTTTTTTCCTATGCTCTGATTTGATGAAATAAAGCCTATACAGTGCTCAACTTACCTGAGAAAATCCCATGAAAGAGATTACTAATGTATCCAGACAGACAGTTACAAAATCTTTAAAACATAGTACCTTTTTTTGTGTGATCTGATCCTGATGAAACAAAGCCTATATGGCACCCCAAGCCATATTCAAGTTACCTGTGAAAACTCCATGAAATTTTGTCTAGTCATTTTGGAGGTGAGTAAGTTAAAACAGACAGACAAGACAGTTTCAGCAAAACTTTAAATCACTATATCTTTTTTTCTGTGACCTGATTTTGATGAGCTAAAGCCTAGACAGTGCCCCAACCCCTATGCTCAAGTTATCTGCGAAAACCTCATCAAAATTCATCTGTTAGCTTTGGAGAAGCATATTCATACAGACAGACAGACATGTCAGTTTCACAGATTTATTATTTGTGTATAGAAGGTGGATACTCAGAGAGGTGTTTTAACATATTCTTGCCATCAAAGTTTTTTAGAAAAAAACAATGGCAGTATAGAGGTTGCATGTAGAGAATTTTGCTATCAATTCAAGATGCCACAATCACAAGACTTGAAATGAACATGTGGATATGTAATTTTGAAGAATCAGATTCAGCCACGAAAAGGAACCTCCAGCACATGTGCCAATCATTTGTACACCAGACAATATTGAAGCTGTTTGTACTGCTCTCGTAAGAAGCACCATTACTCAATCCATCATCAGCATTATCTTGATAGCTGCAGAGTTTAAGTGTTTGAAGAATATTGCTACAGGACTTACATTACAAGCCGTACAAGTTGCAGATCATTGAGGAACTGAAACCCAATGACCACCTAACCCAGTGTCAATTCTGTAATTGACCACTAGAAAAGATAAACATTGATAATGAGTTTGTTAAAACATATGGATGTCAGAAAAAGCCCGTTTCTCAAAAAACAAAATTTTCATTACTGCGCATAAGAAAATCCTACTCAGCTACACTGACACCTGTTGCACAACAACAAATTTATTGTTAAGTGTTTCATAATCACACGGCATAATAGACACTCATTTTTTTTAGGACGAGCACGGCCTTGCGACTAGTTACATCAGATCGGTACGTCGCCGTGCTTGAAACCTCTGTTGCAGATATTTCCACAAATTATTGACAATGGCTGGTTTCAACAAGATGGATCAGTGTCACATACGACACGAATGTCAGTGGCTGCTGTGTACAACTGTCTGACAACAGTAAAATTTTGAGAAATGGTGATATTCAGTGGTCTACCAGATTCCTGACCTCTCAGCATATGATTGCTTCTTGTAGGGTCACCTTAAAAGCAAAGTTTATTGCAGTTGGTCTGAATTAAAATCCGAGATATGAGAATCAATTGCCAAAACTTCTGTTGAAATGTTACTGCAAACCATGCACAATTTTCCTAAGAGACTGCAGGAATATTTTCACAATAATGGAGCTCACCTGCAAGATCTAAATTTACTTGATGTATTTCTATTAAATGGCATAAATAAACTTATTTAAAAATATCTTTATATAACAATATTCAATTTTTTTTAAGGTCAAGTTTATCTGAAACACCCTGTACATCACTAATGAAATTAGTCACAAATAATGAAGCCAAATTTAAACATAACAGCAACAAAACTAAAAAAAGTGACCTTCATTACTGACAGTAAAAACTACTGGCAACTCAGAAGCCGTGTGCAACACTAGCCCACAAAAATCTTTGACCATTTTACCAAATGACATAAAATGTTTGACATGAACCAAAGCAAAATTTACATTTGAACCTAAATTATTTCTTCTTAGCAACTGCTTCTATTCTGTAAAGAAACTTTACTCAAGAACTTGTAGCACACATGGTACAGATGATGATGATGATGATTCATTCTGTTCATTCTGTTCATCTGAGAGATCTAGAAGCCAGTAAACAGAGCTACCCACATTGTTAGTGGTTTGCTTAACTGCCAGGGTTCACCTGATAAATTTCGGCAAGGTCACTGAGTGAACAAATTGGTGAGATGCTAGCTGTGTATGAGCTGCTGTGAGGCACTTCAGAGCAGGTGTAGAAGGCAGGCCTTTTGCAATTTATACCGACTGCCAATCACTTGCGGAAGCTATACAAAAACCAGTAAAGACTGCCCTCCTAGACGATTCTGGCACCTCGATTATAACAGCCAATTCGTCACCAATGTCTAATGCGTCGAGGATGCTGAAAACTTAGAGGCAAATTACCTGTCACACATCAGTGCACTGTCTTCAAACATTAACTGTGATGATTTCGCATCGGCACGAGACGAGATACACAAATACGCTAACTACTCAGGAAGAATCGACTGGCCTTATGTTCGAACGCCCCGCCCTTCCCGGTTCTGACAAACAAATCTGGTACAATGTGTCACAGGGGAGAGCCTCCCCAATAATTCCACTTGCAACATGGAATTTTACCTCCTACCAAGCTCATCACTGATCATTTTGCCCAGCCAAATGTAAAACGTAACTGCAGACTGTTGACACGGGCTTGCAAACAATGTCAGCATTGCAAAACAGGCTGCCGTGCTAACCCTGTGCTCAGGGAGTACAACTTTCTGAAGGGAGATTGCAATGTGTGCACTTAGACCTAGTTGGCCCACTGCTGGAGTCCCGTGGCAACAGATACATACTTTCCACAACTGACCGCGTTACGAGGTTAGTAAATGCCGTGCCGATGCCAGATATTACACGGCAGAGGTCACAGTGAGGGCTTTCGTGCAACACGGATCTGCCTCTTCGAATGATTGGCTGCCACCAGTGCAGGTGGGCCCTGTTCTCAGAGCTGTGCACACTTTGCCAGTTGAAGCATTGCCGTGCTACTGCCTGTCATCCTCAAAGTAATGGGCTGGTGGAGTGATGACACCGCACCTCAAAATCAAAGCAGCACTAACGTGCTACAGGGGTAAGTGGACAGAATGCCTACCCTAACTACTACTGGCCATACGTTCAGCTTTTAAGGAGGACCTGCAGGCACTGTTGGCGAGATTTTGTACAGAGAATTGCTGAATTTGTCATCTGTTTGTCAAGCCCACAGAACTCTCGAACCCAAATCAGTTGCCGGACCTAGTCAACTGAGTGAAGAAACACAACTCACTGCCACAGACCCAAGAATCTCCTAAGATCTTCACTGACAAGGTTGTAAGTAAGTAATGCGGCACGATGACACCGTAAGGGGCAGCCCTCCACCCACCGTACTCTGGCCCACGCGATGTCCTACGAAGAGGAAACGACACCTTCAACAGACTCCTCTGTGACAAACCTAAAACAGTCTCAGTGCACAGACCCAAACCTGCCTGGATCTTACACAATACAACCGATACTCGGGAAAATCAGCTGGTGACTTTTGACAACAAATCGACATATCGCACCGTCCGGGGCCCCTGCCAGTAACCCTGCCACCTGATTCTCCTTCCCCTCCACCAGCTGCAGTGTCCCTCCTCCATCCACAGGACACTACTCCACAGTCCCATTACAGCTGCTGCACCTGCCGATTACCAGCTCACACCGACAATTACATCCTCGACTACCTGCAGGCGCTACGACTCCTTCTCTGGCGGTCCCCACTGTGTGGGAGGGAGTGGTTGTGTGGAAATTCTTCCCATCGTAGATGTGAAATGTATCAGAGACTACAGTTCTTGAGATAATAACACCTCTGTTCTTTGTTCAACGCAAGTAACCTGTGAGAAAATTGTGTACAGTAGATAACCGTACATCTTGGAGAAGACTTCTTAAGGATCTCGGAATTCTTACACTAGCTTCTCAGTACATTTACCCCTTTACGGTTCAAATGGCTCTGAGCACTATGGGGCTTAAATTCTGAGGTCATCAGACCCCTAGAACTTAGAACTAATTAAACCTAACTAACCTAAGGACATCACACACATCCACGCCCGAGGCAGGATTGGAACCTGCGACCGTAGCGGTCGCGCGGTTCCAAACTGTAGTGCCTAGGACTGCTCGGCCACCCCTTTATGGTTTTTGCTGCTAACAATAAGAAATGCTTACAGCCGAATGTTAATTTACGTAGTCGCAATGCGAGACACAAAAATAATTTTCGTGTAGACCTCGCCGCCTCGTTTAGGGTTCACAATGGAGTTACGTACTCTGCTATTCTAGCTCCCCTTTAATATAAAGTGAGAAACTGGGAATCTCCACTAATTCAAAAATAAATTAATAAAAGAAAAAATGTACCTCATTGGTCACTCTTTCTACAAATGATGTGAATACCTAGCTTTGGGGATTGAAAAGTTGTATTAACTACACAGCGATGTACTGTAAATAGTACTCACTACACACAGTCCAGTCGTATTAATGTAACCACCACCCACGTATGATGCCAACACGCAATAACCACTCAGAGATGACAGTTGGCAGCACTAGCAGTGGAGGCTACATAAAATGTTTTGTGGGGATGCAGAAAATAGTGCAGTCATTGTCATAATGCGGAAACAGAGTGATTTATCCGATGCCCAGAAGCGCACAATCGTTGGCTTTTGGGCCGAGGGTGGAAGCATTTCTGGAAGAGTTAAGTCACGTGCTGCCACGGTTAAAGTATGCCGTTCGTGGCAAAATTTGTGCTATCCAAACCTGGTGCCGAGGCAATTGTGGTGCACCACAGACTGTAGATGACGAGGGCGGACGACTGCCGTGGTGGTGTGTACGGGTGAACAGACGAGTAACTCACTGCCCAGACGAACAGAGTGTCTCCCCAACGGCTGTTCAACAAACATTGCTGCGTATGGGCATCCACAGCAGGTGCCCGGCTACGTACTCGTGCCGCCTCTCGTACACTGGCGACGGAGGCTGGAAGTCGAACACCGGTACTGCAGCTGGACACCCACCGAGGGGCGACAGGTCACCTTTTTGGACGAATCAAATTTTTAGCTACATCAGTGTGAAAGATCTGAAACAAAAGACCCTGCTGTAATTGTCGGAAGGGTCCAGGCCACGAGAGAGAGCTTTACAGTCTGGGGAAGGTTTTGTGCCATTCCCCAGATGGGCTCGTCATTCTGGAAGCCACATTGGATCAATACAAGTATCCTCGGGGACCAGGTCCACCCCTACATGGAGTTTGTTTTTTCTCAGTAGAATGTCATCTGCCACCAGCACGATGCAACATGTCACACAGCTCACAGTGTACGTGTGTGGTTTGAAGTGCACTAGCACGAGTTTACCGTAATCCCCTGGCCACCGAACTCCCTGGATTTAAAACTGACCTTCGTCGGGTTGTACACACCACAGATCCTCAACCGAGAAAGGCATCAGAGTCGGCATGGCTCCACATCCCTGTCGGTACCTTCCACAACCTCCCTGCACAGTCTGCACTGCACAGTGTGGTTATTCAAGCTGTTAATAGGTGGTATATTCTTTGAAAAACGTCATTGCAATTAACTAAATATTAAGCTACTAATAGAAAACAAACAGGAGCTCTACTTTATAACGCAGGAGGCTGCAGCTTTCTCTCTAATGTACTAGTTTAAATTTAGATGCCACAACTGTGAATGGCATTAAGTAGTACTGTAATACTATAGTTAATACAGTGTTCATATTACGTTTCTATGATTTCCTGGTCCTTTGTTCATGTGTACCTTAGCTTGTTCCACGTCTCTGGAAGTTCATCCTCTTGCTGGGATATATGGAACAGAATGAATGGATGAATGAATGAACGGGACCTAGCAGTTTATCTTCAACATACATAATACAATATATTAAACAATGGAAAATGCAGGATTGAATAACATCAATATTATGAAAAAATATGTTGCTACTCATCATATAGCAGAGATATTGAGTTTCAGACAGGCACAACAGAAAGACTACTACACACATAAGCTTTCGGCCAGAGAGCCTTCTTCTAAAATAGACAACATACACACATTCACCCACACTCTCTGCAGCCTGGCTTCAGCAATCGGAGACAGTGGTCACGTGTAGGAGAGCCGCATTTGTGGGAATGTGTAAGTGTATATTGTCTATTTCAGAAGGAGGCCTTCTGGCCAAAAGCTTACATGTTTACTAGTCTTCTTGGTGTCTGTAACTCAGCTTCTCTGCTATATGGTGAGTAGCAATCTGTGCATTCACAGGAATTTAAGGTTGAACAATCATGTAAAAGTAGTAGAAAAAAAAAAGATGAAGATTGTTTGAAAGATTACTAAGTATGTAATATGTCCACAAAAGAACCAGAGCACAAATGCCTTGTTCAATTATTCTTGAATGCTGCTTATCATTCTGAAAGTCTCATCAGCTAAAATTAATAATAGGAGGGAGAGGGAGAGGGAGAGGGAGAGGGAGAGGGAGAGGGAGAGGGAGAGGGAGAGGGAGAGGGACCAGCGCCACATTTCAGCACAGGTTCATTTAATAACAGTGAGAATGTCACAGAGATCTCCAGTCCCAGTCGAAGACATTATGGGAGTGGAACTGAGCATCACTTTCAACATTCTAAGACTGTACATTCCAAAAAGAATGAAGCACATGTTACTTTCTCCACATAAAAATTATAAAATGACCACAACAATAAAATGAGTGTCATTGAAGCTCATAAGGAGGCTCACTGACGGTTTTCTTCATGCACATTACTTGTGAATGGAACCGCAAAGAGAGGAATTGATAGTGGTGTACAAAGTACCCTCTGCCACACATCATATGGTGGTTTGCAAAGTACAGATATAGATATGAGCAGTTTTAGTATGTTCTGTTAATAATAGTGTCAAAGACTAATACATACATTTTTGTTATTCTTCTCCATTTGGGTCTACGGTGAATCATGGAACTCACATATACTCTTTGGTAAAGACTTTGTTCTTTTCTTCTGCCAGTACTACTTCATTTTCTGACTGTTAGCTAGCTTTATCTGCTTCATCCTCCTGGTCCCTGTCATCTTATTACTAATAAGGGACAACTGAGAAAACTCCCTATCTGATGGCTTGCTGGAATCAAAGTTGGGTCTTGTGTTTTCTCCCGTTCTTCCAGTTCGACTTTACCGATGTGATCCACATGTTCTTAGAGGATTTCTCTCTACCTGTCACTGTAAAGATCCTCTATGGTATTCGTGTAAGTTAAGTGTCCACAGAAGTCTTTTCCTTGCACACGTGATGATGTCCTCATCGTAGTCCCACATTCTGTAGGTGTCTTCGTCTTCTCTTACAGGCCCTAGTATGCTCCACAGGACCTTCCTCTCCTTGATCTCCAGTTTCCTGAGTGTGCCCTTCCTGGACATTACAAGGCACTCAGATGCATACAGAACTAGAGGTTTTGTTACTCATTTGGAGTTTGAGGTTTTGGAGTGGCACTTGAGCAAGTACATATTTCAGCAGGAGTGAAAAGCCCTTTAAAAGTTGGTGCATCTGATGTCTATGGCAAAGTTCTCATTCTGCTTTTCAGAGATCAAATCTTCCGGATATCTGAATGCAGAAACTTTTCTTAAAGTGGTGTTTTCCAGTAGAATTATAGAGGGTGACTGCTAACACTTTTCATATGGTTCTGTCTTCCTGTAGAATTTTAAAGGAGGCTTCCTCTATATTGTTCATACTTAAAGTGAGTCCATCAGCAAAAGTTACATGTGGTACATTGAGATTATCTTTATAGTAGCTCCTTGTGGTAGCATTGCTGTCCATTCTCTTATAATTTTGGTTAGGATGCAGCTGAAGAGAATGCAGGAGAGAGCATCGCCCTATCTGACTCCTGTTCTGATGGGGAAACTCTCGGATAGCTCATCTCTCTACTTGATCTCGGACATTGTGTTATTGCTAGTAAATTAAGTTCTTGTAATATTGAGCATGCTGCAAATGGCCACCATGTATAGGTGGCAACCTGACTTATCTTAAAGTGATACCAACCTGACCTATTGCAAGGCATTTCAAAAGAAATCATAAAAATGAAGCCCGGAACATAGAAGTAATTAGGTGCTGATGAGAGGAGAATGAGCAGT
This sequence comes from Schistocerca piceifrons, assembly GCF_021461385.2. Lineage (NCBI taxonomy): Eukaryota > Metazoa > Arthropoda > Insecta > Orthoptera > Acrididae > Schistocerca > Schistocerca piceifrons. Next base: position 203,501,895 of record NC_060146.1, on the reverse strand, counting down.
GGGATTTCTGTACGTATGTGGCATGTAATTGAAATCCACTGACAAAATTTTACAGGTTGTTCAGGAACATTTTCTATTTGCTTCTCTACTGTTCAGAAAATATCAGCACAACAGTGCAAACATCAACAGCATGATCTTTGTGTCTTGTTCATTCCAGCCACTCATGTTATTTGCTGTTGACAACAGTAATATCCCATTTACTCTTTGCCCTCAAGCTATTGAGTACTGTTCAGTTATGTCTCGATTTTGTTTTTATGGTAATGTTGGCAATACGTTGACAGTGAATCACAGCAGCGTGGATAGTGTTACTGATGAAGAGTTGGCTGGTAGGCACCTCAAGCATGAGTTCAATGAGTGTGGCTGAAGAGTGGCGCAACAGCACTGTGCTGAACTGTTCCTGCAGTGATGGTAGCCCCATCGCAGTACTTTTACATCTGTACCTCGGTGCCTATTAGAAAACAAATGAGACGAAGTGTAGATAGTGACAATCATGGCACAGTAGTCAGCACATTACATGATCTCTGAACACAACTCAAATAACTCTTTTGACAATCTTACATGAACAATATTTGCACCATTATTATCCACAGAAAGTGCAGTCTATATAAAGTGGAGTTCACAACTTTGATTTTGCAACAATATGCAAACAACCACAGTTTCCCTGCTTTCATACTGTTGTAAGCCAAGGTCACCTTTTAAAGAACAGGTCTGCTGAAAAGTAGGAAAATCTGTGAATGGGATGACATAAACTCATGCACACTGGTGCATCTATCCTATGAACACACGTCTGCAGTGAATCTGTGAATGTTTGGGATGGTATTCTCAATTATTACATGACTGGGCCTTATGTACTTTGAAATAAACTTAACAGAGTTGTGTACAAAATGTTCATTCAACACATCCTCCCGCAGTTGCCAGATGATGTGTCACTGAGAATTCATCAGCTTACATGGTTTCAGTATGGCAATATCTGGGCAAATTCTGCACTCTATTAACAACAGTAGTGACATACAGTCTAGACAACAATGGATTGGTCATGGTGATCCTGTTCCTTGATCAGTTCAGTTACTAGACATTAACACCAATGGTTCTCTTCTTTTGGGGGCATGTGAAGAGCACAGTTTATGAGACCGGTCAATATTCATATGGGCCTGTTTGGTAGGATCACCTTAGTTATCCACAGAACTAGTATGCTGAAATCCTGAGATTACTGAACAAGTAACAGTCGATACAGTCGATGGCACACCCCTGTACATCTGATGAACATTGCATTATTCTATGTTTTCGTTTTGTTCGGTACTTTACAGGCTTTTTTTTTTTTTTTTTTTTTTGCCGTTGTGAAAGTATTTTCCCAGGACAAATTGCAGCAAAGCAAACATATCATAATTACATATTTATTCTGTAGCAACCCATTAGAGACCACATGGCCATTATTTTAAAATACTCAGAAAAGGTCCGTGAAGAGCCTTCAAAATTTTGTCGATGGGGTTTGACTTCATCCTGAAATAATCATGTAATGCACAGTCAGTTAATAACTGTGAAATAATACACAAGGATCAAGAAATGTTTCATTGCTGGTAACAGACAAACAGATGCTTATCCATGACTGAACCATTGTTATTAGTGGTAGGAACAGAACAACTGGAACACAAATCAGGACTGGCAGAATCATTTATGTGACTTACAAACTTTTAGATTTTACAACATGCCACTTTTGCGTCAGCTTCTTGGTTTTGGATGGAGAAAATGGTAGATTACTATTTTAACTGGATAGACCACACAAGTAAAACTAAACTTAGAATAGAAGATAAAAAAAATGGGGTCAAGCAAAGTTACTTACATTTCTTATCTGTATTATTACCTACCAAAGTCAAGACCAAATGTGTTGTTGTTGTGGTCTTCAGTCCTGAGACTGGTTTGATGCAGCTCTCCATGCTACTCTATCCTCTGCAAGCTTCTTCATCTCCCAGTACCTACCGCAACCTACATCCTTCTGAATCTGCTTAGTGTATTCATCTCTTGGTCTCCCTCTATGATTTTTACCCTCCACACTGCCCTCCAATACTAAATTGGTGATCCCTTGATGCCTCAGAACATGTCCTACCAATTGATCCCTTCTTCTAGTCAAGTTGTTCCACAAACTTCTCTTCTCCCCAATCCTATTCAATACTTCCTCATTTGTTATGTGATCTACCCATCTAATCTTCAACATTCTTCTGTAGCACCACATTTCAAAACCTTCTATTCTCTTCTTGTCCTAACTATTTATCGTCCACATTTCATTTCCACACATGACTACACTCCAAACAAATACTTTCAGAAAAGACTTCCTGACACTTAAATCTATACTCGATGTTAACAGATTCCGTCAGCATCACCCGACTTAATTCGACTACATTCCATTATCCTCGTTTTGCTTTTGTTGATGTTCATCTTATATCCTCCTTTTAAGACACTGTCCATTCTATTCAACTGCTCTTCCACGTCTTTTGCTGTCTCTGACAGAATTACGATGTCATCGGCGTACCTCAAAGTTTTTATTTCTTCTCCATAGATTTTAATACCTACCCCGAATTTTTCTTTTGTGTCCTTCACTGCTTGCTCAATATACAGATTGAATAACATCGGGGAGAGACTACAACCCTGTCTCACTCCCTTCCCAACCACCGCTTCCCTTTCATGCCCTCGACTCTTATAACTGCCGTCTGCTTTCTGTACAAACTGTAAATAGCCTTTCACTCCCTGTATTTTACCCCTGCCACCTTCCGAATTTGAAAGAGAGTATTCCAGTCAACATTGTCAAAAGCTTTCTCTAAGTCTACAAGTGCTAGAAACGTAGGTTTGCCCTTCCTTAATCTAGCTTCTAAGATAAGTCTTAGGGTCAGTATTGCCTCAGGTGTTCCAACATTTCTACAGAATCCAAACTGATCTTCCCCGAGGTCGGCTTCTACTAGTTCTTCCATTCGTCTGTAAAGAATTCGCGTTAGTATTTTGCAGCTGTGACTTATTAAACTGATAGTTCGGTAATTTTCACATCTGTCAACACCTGGTTTCTTTGGGATTGGAATTATTATATTCTTCTTGAAGTCTGAGGGTATTTCGCCTGTTTCATACATCTTGCTCACCAGATGGTAGAGTTTTGTCAGGACTGGCTCTCCCAAGGCCGTCAGTAGTTCTAATGGAATGTTGTCTACTCCGGGGGCCTTGTTTCGCCTCAGGTCTTTCAGTGCTCTGTCAAAGTCCTCACGCAGTATCGTATCTCCCATTTCATGTTCATCTACATCCTCTTCCATTTACATAATATTATCCTCAAGTACATCGCCCTTGTATAGACCCTCTATATAATCCTTGCACTTTTCTCCTTTCCCTTCTTTGCTTAGAACTGGGTTTCCATCTGAGCTCTTGATATTCATGCAAGTGGTTCTCTTATCTCCAAAGGTCTCTTTAATTTTCCTGTAGGCAGTATCTATCTTACCCCTAGTGATACTCACTTCTACATCCTTACATTTGTCCTCTAGCCATCCCTGCTTAGCATTTTTGCATTTTCTGTCAATCTCATTTTTGAGACTTTGTATTCCTTTTTGCCTGCTTCATTTACTGCATTTTTATATTTTCTCCTTTCATCAATTAAATTCAATATATCCTCTGTTACCCAAGGATTTCTACTAACCCTCGTCTTTTTACCTACTTGATCCTCTGCTGCCTTCACTACTTCATCCCTCAGAGCTATCCATTCTTCTTCTACTGTATTTCTTTCCCCCATTCCTGTCAATTGTTCCCTTACGCTCTCCCTAAAACTCTGTACAACCTCTGGTTTAGTCAGTTTATTCAGGTCCCATCTCCTTAAATTCCCACCTTTTTGCAGTTTCTTCAGTTTTAATCTTCAGGTCACATCCAACAGATTGTGGTCAGAGTCCTCATCTGCCCCAGGAAATGACTTACAATTTAAAACCTGGTTCCTAAATCTCTGTCTTACCATTATATAATCTATCTGATACCTTCTAGTATCTCCAGGATTCTTCCATGTATACAACCTTCTTTTATGATTCTTGAACCAAGTGTTAGCTATGATTAATTTTTGCTCTGTGTAAAATTCTACCAGGTGGGTTCCTCTTTCATTTCTTACCCCCAATACATATTCACCTACTACGTTTCCTTCTCTTCCTTTTCCTACTACCGAATTCCAGTCACCCATGACTATTAAATTTTCGTCTCCCTTCACTATCTGAATAATTTCTTTTATTTCATCATACATTTCTTCAATTTCTTCGTCATCTGCAGAGCTAGTTGGCATATAAACTTGTACTACTGTAGTAGGCGTGGGCTTCGTATCTATCTTTGCCACAATAATGCATTCACTATGCTGTTTGTAGTAGCTTACCCGCATTCCTATTTTCCTATTCATTATTAAACCTACTCCTGCATTACCCCTATTTGCTTTTGTGTTTATAACCCTGTATCCACCTGACCAAAAGTCTTGTTCCTCCTGCCACCGAACTTCACTAATTCCCACTATATCTAACTTTAACCTATCCATTTCCCTTTTTAAATTTTCTAACCTACCTGCCCGATTAAGGGATCTGACATTCCACACTCCGATCCGTAGAACGGCAGTTTTCTTTCTCCTGATAACGACATCCTCTTGAGTAGTCCCTGCCCAGAGATCCGAATGGGGGACTATTTTACCTCCGGAATATTTTACCCAAGAGGACGCCATCATCATTTCATCATACAGTAAAGCTGCATGCCCTCGGGAAAAATTACGGCCGTAGTTTCCCCTTGCTTTCAGCCGTTCGCAGTACCAGCACAGCAAGGCCGTTTTGGTTAGTGTTACAAGGCGAGATCAGTTAATCATCCAGACTGTTGCCCTTGCAACTACTGAAACGCCTGCTGCCCCTCTTCAGGAACCACACGTTTGTCTGGCCTCTCAACAGATACCCCTCCGTTGTGGTTGCGCCTACGGTACGGCTATCTGTATCGCTGAGGCACGCAAGCCTCCCGCCAACATCAAGGTCCATGGTTCATGGTTCACCAAATGTAAGAAGGCCTAATGAGACAATGCCCTCACTACAAGGCTCGTCATCTGACAGAGTGTAGCCTCACTATGAGCTAGTCACAAGTATTCAAGTAGAGTAACCCAGCCAATCAAAGTTTAATTTCCTTCTTTCTTTTATTTCTTCATTTTCTGATGATGTGTCTGAGTGAAGTAATATATAAACACCTTTACTAAAATGATCAATTCTGGTCATATTTCTGTTAATTGTTCTTCTGTTTCTAGATTTGTGACTCACAAAAAACTGAATGTAAAATTATAGCAACACTAGATCATACAACAGCATAATGACATGTATGTACCAAATAATACTGAATTCCAGTAACACCACAGAAGAATAGTGACTCAACCATCCATTACATAAAAATACGGAAAAGCATTTTTTTGTTAATCATAGCTGGATATTACTTTTCAAAATGTTATGTAAAATTAACACTTTCTTTCACATGAAAAGTAATACTGCACAAAATTTATAAGTTAAAGCTTAGCAGTCAATCAACAGAAATATACATCTCTATATCAGCCAGTGTTGGTCCAAAGTCCAGACTGGAAACAGATACTTTATTTCATTGCATCTGTATATGCATGTGATCCATCTGTTTGCATGTTATTAGCTAGCTCTGAAAAATGTATAAAAATATCAGAAACATGTCCAGTCTTTTTATGTGCCTATTAATGGCCCAAAACTTCAAATTTATAGTGAGTACATTAACTCCTTCCATTATTTGCATTTGCCCCAGGATTTTCCAATATCATACTCTTTTCAAAAACCATAATGTATACTGGTCTCTCAATCATCAGTCAAGACAACAGCTGAATAGATTAATAATTGGTTCTAAGTAAACAGTATAACTTTCAGTCTCTATTTCCATCCAATGGCTCAACAGCTCAAGACATAGTATCAATACTGGGAGTAAGAACAATCCACATAAAGACCTAAAATCACTTACCTTCAAGAACACACATTTTCAATAAATTGGTTCCAGATAAAGATCAGTTTAAACAGAACTTGAAAGACCTTTTGTTACGCAACTTCTTTTACTCTACAGATGAATATCTTGACAGGACTGTTAGACTAGTTAAGTAAAAATGTCTGTTAGACTTCACTTTTGACACAACTTGGCCACAACAGTCAATATTAGGTATTTCGTGTATGATAAATTTATTAAAAGAGCCTCACTATATTTCTTTCTGACAGTGTATTAAATCTGTAAATATTGACAGTTCCAGTTTACTGTAATGGATGCACATATTTTGACAGTCTCCTGACAAATGATCAGGGAAGTGAGTATTATATCCAAATGTTCTATGGTATTTTTGTTATATTTTCTGCCATGTTCCACACTCACAAGAATTATCTCACTTTTGGGTCTATGGAACGAAAACTGGATCTAATCAAATCTAACGTAATACAAGTGAATCTTATGTGATTTAAAATAAATAATATTGATTTATTGGTTCCAGAGACAGATGCTGTTGGTCTCTTGCTATATGAAACTTCACATGTAAAATTATGTGGTGTTGAGCAATCAACACAATGCTGGATTTTTTTTAAAGAGAGAGAGAGAGAGAGAGAGAGAGAGAGAGAGAGAGAGAGAGAGAGAGAAGAAGAAGGATGACTCAGTGGGCCAGCAGCATTGAAGATATTGCTTAGAGACATTATGTGATAAAATGAAGAATGTTGCTATAGTAGTTTAATGAATGTTTTGATTGTGATGAATTCATTTAGGCTAGGCTACCCTCTTCAGACAATCTGTGAAATTTACACATCATTTTTCATTTTATTGTAATTTTGATTCATCGTATTTTCAGATATATATTTTGGTACTTATGATCATATATTATCAATTGTCACCGTCACTCTGTATTGTATTACAAAACACTGTAGATTTAGTACACTCATGCTATAAGCTGTTCTGTGATTTGTTACATTGTTAATCATCCATTCTTGTAATTTTTACAATTTGACATTGTATTATTATATGTGACAGTTTCACATTTGTGACTGCTTGCCAAAGATACTGTATGGTCACAGTTACTGTGGTGTGTTGATGTTATCATTTTGGGCTGTATGTATAAACTTTGTAATCGATGAATCTGCTACCATGTAGCATCTTTGGCCAACTGTCATCTGACAGATCTGACAAGAAGATATCAAATTACAAAAATCATTGGAAAGGACAATTGACAGCAGCAGCAAGCCACAAAACAGCTTGTAGCATAAGAGTCCTATGTTTACGCCAAGTTGTAATAAAATACAGAGTGACAGTGACCACTAATGAAATATGGATGTAAGTACAAAATTTGTATATCTGAAAATATGCTTTGCCAAAATTATAACAAAATATTATGTAACTTTTGCAGGCGATCTGAAGATGGAAATCTAGCCAAAATGGCTTCATCACAATAAAAACATTAAATTACTATAGCAGCAATCAGAATTTTACATTCAAAAATTGTTCAACATGCTTTGCATTCAAAAGTATACACCACTGTATTGATTTCCAACCACAAATGATAGAATTTTTGCATATTTCCACAACACACTGTCTTATGGGGTGATCAGCTCAAACGCTACAGCTAAGGTCACTCCAGGATTTATTTTGGAAACTCAAGCAGTTGCAATATTATGTTGGGCTGATAACTGAACACCTTGCAGAAGATTCTTCACTTGGATAGGCATGACCACTATATTCACAACTTAATTTTATTTGTGGCAAACATCAGAAGTCAGTTTCAAATGAGTTATGACATATGAGACTGCAACACAATATATAACAATACCTCCCACATGGGCTCTACAGGATGGGTCACTATTGCCACCAAGACTAACTCTGAAAGTATGACAGGAGCTGAAAAGTTTGAGAGACAAAAGTTGCATGGGACAACGGGCGCCGTAATATGACGTTGGTTTTTTGTTGCTAGGTGGGGTCGCTTCAGAGATATGAATGTCAACTTTGTTTTTTAAATGGGATGCTATAGTTTGGTACCTATTTTCTGATAGCAGTTATCGAGATGAATCCAATGATGGGTAACAGTAAGGTCTTTGAAGGTCAACGAAGGTCACAAAGGAGGCATGAACATCCATTTACAGAAGGTGTTCGAAGTGATGACCATTGGTATCAAAGCAGTGCTGCAATCTTCTTATCGTGGATTGAGTGGTATTCATTATCACATCGGCACTTATCTAAGCACATGCTCTGACAATTCTCTCTCACATATCTTCAGGTGTAGTTGGAACGTCTTTAAAAACAATGTCTTCTACGAATCCCCACAAGAAAAGATCCAGAAGCGTCAAGTCTGGTGAACAAGCCGGCTGAGACACATCTCCTCCGTGTCCAATCCAATGATTTGAGAATTGTCTCTGCAACTCATTTTTAGCCATCAGCGAAAAATGTGCAGGACACCCATCGTGTTCGTACCACATTCTGTTCCTTGTTCCTAAAGTTATTTCTTCCAATAACAGACCTAATGTTTCTTGCAGGAATGTGGTGTACTTCCTACCATTAAGACTTCCTTCGATGAAATAGGGGTCTATAATTCTGTCCTCCAGAATCCCACACCATACATTCACTGACCACGGTTTTTGGTGTGCAACTTGCTGCAGCCAAGATGGATTTTCAGTTGCCCAATAATGCATGTTATGCAAATTAACATTTCCACAGTTCATGAAAGTAGCCTCGCCAGTAAATAAAATCAAATTAATAAATGTGTTCATCCCTCAGAATCTGAAGTTGAGCCCATCGACAGAATTCAAAGTGATGCATACAATCCTTACCAGTTAATTCTTGGTGGAGACTGATATGGTAAGGATGATATTTAAGGCGATGCTGAACACGAACAACACTACTCTGGCTCACGTCAGATTCCCTTGCGATTTGACACGAACTAGCACAAGGATCTCGAACCACAGTGGCAAGAGTAACAATTTCCATTCCCTCGTTAGTAACTTTTCTTTGCCGGGTATGTTTCTGATGTGTTAAACATCCAGTTGTTCTCAATTTATCATACACATATTTAAATGAACGATGTGTAGGGTTAGTACGTTGAGGATACCGTTCAGCATATAAGTCTCTAGCTCTCACTGAATTTCGTTGGCATTCTCCATAAATGGGAAGCATATCGACTTGTTCTTCAAAGGAATACATCATTCACATTCGCTTGATTCGACAATACTAGTCTTGCCGTTCCTATAAGTGTTGTATTGTGAAACCGACGAATGGTCTTTACATGTCAATGGCACATTAGTTGCACGCTATACAAGAGAGAACTGTCAGAGCATCTGCTTCAATAAGTCCCGAAGTGATAAGGAATACCACTCAATCCATGATAAGGAGATTGCAGCACTGCATTGATACCAATGGTCGTCACTTCGAACACCTTCTGTAAATAGATATTCATGCCACCTTTGTAACCTTCATTGACCTTCAAAGACCTTACTGTTATACATCATTTGATTCATCTCGATAGCCGCTATCAGCAAATAATTACGAAACTATAGCATCGCATTTAAAAAGACAAATTTGACCTTAATATCCCTGGAGCAACCCCAGCTACCAACAAAAAACCAACATCATATTATGGCACTCATTGTCTCATGCAACATTTGTCCCACAAACTTTTCAGCTCCTATCATACTTCCAGAGTTATTCTTCGTGGCAATAGTTAGTGACTCACCCTGTATATTTCCATCTTTTGAACAATATCGAATTTGTCAACCTGGAAAAAAGTTTTTAACCAACCACACACAAGCATAAGGTATAAAATTGGGACTCTCCAGATGTTATAAGTTCAATTTTTTAAAGCATATCTTATCACCCATTCCTCCTCTGAAATCACTGAATTTTTAGAACCTGGTTTCGTAAATCACCATTTGTTTTCAGGGAAACTGTTATCTGTGACCTAATAAATGTCGTTATTCAATATTTATCAATACCTTCATACAATAATTACGTACGTTGGATGAAGGGCATCTTTGGTAACAGAATTAAAATTAAAGTTTCTCTTTTTTCAAAGTTGGTTTGTTTACCTGCACGTTATGTCTAGTGTCCTCAATATGTGAAATAAATTGTCCATCACTACTGGTAGCTGCAATATGAATCAGGATAGATTGTTATCCACTATATAGAGGTGACAGTCAGTGGCACACAGGCACATTTAAAAGAAGGTTAAGCTATCAGACATTGTACCTCATCAGATTTAGAAAAACACACACACATTCATACTGACAATATGGGAAAAAAATAGATTCCTACCCACCACAAAGAGCAGGCACTGAGTCGCAAACTGGCACAATGAAAGAGAATGCTAGAAATGTTCAGCTTTCTGACAACATCCTTCTTCAAAAGCAGGTGGCACACAAATGTTCACACAAATCAGCAGACATTTTCATCGACATTCTGACTTAGCTAATGATGTTTTTCTACTTTCCCTGTACGGGTTATAAAGCTTTGATACGATGCTTCTTTAAACACCAAACACTTTGGCTCCAGCCATAAAGGAAGTGCCACCATATGGGCACCAACAAGCCCACATTCAGATTCATTTAGGTCTAACATCACGCACTCAGAACTACACAGAAGCCGGCCGTGGTGGGCGAGCGGTTCTAGGCGCTTCGGTCCGGAACCGTGTGACTGCTACAGTCGCAGGTTCGAATCCTGCCTCGGGCACAGATGTGTGTGACATCATTAGGGTAGTTAGGTTTAAGTAGTTCTAAGTTCTAGGGGACTGCTGACCTCCGGCATCGAGTCCCATAGTGCTCAGAGCCATTTTGAACAACACAGAAGACTGTTCTAACCACAACATCCACTTGCTACATGTCAAGGACATCGCCCAGGTGCCGTTCGAGGTCAAATACAACAATGCAAGTAGCTGGCTTGGCTAGCATCTGTATTTATTTTCAAGCATGCATTTCTCAAGGCATTTCCATATTTTTGTGCAACTCCTGTACAAAATAGTACGGGTGATTGGGAGTATAGGTTAAGGGGACTACATTTTCCACACGAATGGTTTCATGACAGGCAAATAATGGTGACACCAAAGAATAAGAGGCACTCTTAATCATGCATCTGTGGGAGACACAAATAACATCAGGTCTGAAATTGGAGAAAATAATCCCATCTCAACAGTACAATATGCAAGAAGAGGAGACACTGCCAGTCTTATTGCAGATTCTTTCACTGGAACTGGAACTTCGCAAGCCACCTGACAGTGTGCTGGCGGTGTCACTATCTCTTGCCCCCTTCCCTGTTACATACATGAATAGTAAGTCAGAAGAACAACTATCCATACATCTCTGTATGAGCTCTAATTTCTCTCCTTCGAGGTCATTTAGCAAGACATATATGAGAGGTAGTAATATGTTGTCCAACTCTTCCTCAAATATAAACTCTTGAAATTCCAACAGAAAATGTCTGTGATGCACAGCATTTTCTGTGATGAAACAAGCCATTCTTCATTGCAACTTATCCATCTCTTCTATTAATCCAACTTGGTAAGGACCCCAGACTACAGAGAAAAAATTCGAGAATCGGTTGAACAAGTGTTTTAAGACACTTCTTTAAGGACGAACTACTTTTGTTTATGATTTTCACAATGAGGATCAGCCTGGCATCTGCTTTTCCTATCTGTTTTAATCAGTCATCCTATTTTAGGTCACGGTGGAATTTTACAGTCATTTTAGTTTCCAGTTACTTTTCACCTATACAGAAGTGGATCTATTCACCTATTTATTAGCAGTATGCTATCTTTATTTACAATGGGTGTCAGCTACCAATCCCTGCAGGTCTTTCTGCATTTCAAAACAGTCCTCTAGAATTGCAATCTTCCTCATCTCTTCATCTTTGAACAGCCTCCAAGATTACCCACTAGATCAGTAATATGCATTGTAAACAGTAACAGCCCTTTAACACTCCCATAGGCTACTCCCAAAATTACCTTCATATCTGTTGATCTTGTTCAATTTAAAAATGATTTGGTGAGTTCAGTGTGCGAGGAAGTCCTGAATCCACCACTCACAAATCTGGTCTGATACTCAGTACGTTTGTATTTGGTTCACTAAATTACATACTCTATGAGCTGGTGGTATAATAGTGAAGGTCACAAATAGTGGTAAAATTTAAATGCGAAGATTGTTCACAGAGTTCGCATGGAGATGCAGTGTAATTTGTACGTGGCTACTGCATATGTATTACATTCACTGCCTGGGGAAGTACTGTAATTGTGAAGCAATAACAATGGATTGATTACTTGATCAATACTGGCACTCATGAGGCTAAATTAAGCAACTTCTTGCTAGGTAGTAGTGTAATATTACCCTACATTTTTTTTCAGGTGAATCCAACAGCCCTAACATACTTTAGAAAATGCATGACACAATGAGCTATTAATCTTTCTTTATTATTACTACTAGTTTTGGTAAAATAATACCATCTCAGTATCAATAACAATGAAAATAGCTGTACAGAGACTAGTAGTAATAACAAAGAAAGATTAATGCAGCTTTGCGTTATGCATTTTCTAAATGAAAATTACTTTTCAGTACAGACTATATGAATTTAAATATAGGACATTCTGAAAGCAAACGGTTACTACACTTATTTACAAAATGATGAGTACATCAATAGTGTCATGAATCCCTCTCCATGTGTGTGTCACTCCATTAGGAGAAAGACTATGAGAAATGCTGATGTTTTCATACAAAAAAGTGTTCCTCACACATGACAATAAACAAAAGGTGAACTTAATATACAAAGAAGATACAAACATCATTGTTTCATAACCCTTTAAGCACAAGACCCGTCATGTAATTGACCTACATGAAGAAAATACATTATTAGGCTATGTAGTGTGAACACTATGTAATTATAAAATATCCATAACATCAGAGTTTAAATTCCCCCTTTATTTTATTTCTTCATTTACTGATGTATTTTAAGTGAAGTGATATAACAGAAAAAATAGTGACTTAACCACCCATCACATAAAACAGAAAAGAAGTTTTTATTGTTTAACATAGCACAATGTTTCTTGCATCAAATTAATTTGACACTTCGTATAATAATTAATAGTATGTAATAATGTGTAAGTTAAACATGACAATGTTACAGAAATGTGTATATCTAACTTAGTCAGTGAAGGTATCAAATCAGGGTCCAAAAGCAAAATGGGAAATATATACTTAATTTCCAAGTACAGTGGAGCTCACTCGTGCAGATGATTCTGTACTGTGTGGGGCCACACCGTGTTTCTGTCACTGGCATTAAAGAGTTTATTGTTCTCTGATGAACTGTGATGTGGAAGTATTATCAAAACAAAGGAGGTTAAGGTTCGGCTCTCTCTGGGGAGAATTTGAAACTCTGCAGCCAAAATATCGGTTGAAGAAGTCAAAATTTTAAACATGGCTGAAGCAGCAACTGTTAAAAATCTTCACGGTAAATGATAACAGCTGAACAGTTGCAGGATCATAAATCTTTATGCTGCAACTGTCTGGCTGTTATCATTTACTTTGAAGGTTGAAGAAATGTCATTCCCATGGCTATAGGAGTAAAACTTAGGGTTTCTTCCTTAAGAGATGTACGATGAGAAGATGTCAATGGGGTACGTGTTGCAATATTGACAGTGTCTTTGCTGACCGCACATGGTGCATTGACAGCAACTCATATCTCCACAGAAGACAAATTTAAGCCAGCTGCCAGACATGAGTGCTGTACACAGCCATTTGCCACTACACAAGCCACCGAATTCACATCACATTTGAGATTGGTCCATGCATCTTTTTAAGTCATCTTACTCAGAGCTACACTTCAGATTATTATAAGACTACTCTCACATCATGCCGATAACAGTGCAGCGAGAACTTACGAACCTAGCATGATGCCAGTAAAATCTTACAAACTTAGCAAGATGCTATTAGTACTTCTCCATTTAAATCTATCCTTTGCAAGTCTGTTCATTTTTGCCCAGCTATTGTAACCTACGTAAGCTCGAACCTGCTTACTGTGGTAAAGCCATTGTCTCCCCGTACTATTTTTACTCCCCACATTCACCTCCATTACTAAATTAACTATTCTTCGATACAGTGGGATGTATCATATCAATTACTCAAGTTGTGCCTTAAAGCTCCATTTTCATCCAAATTAATGCAGCACTTTATTTGTTTACTCAACCTATCCATCTAAACTTCAGCATTCTTCCGTAAAACCGAATTTCAAAATCTTATATTCTCTACCATTCTGTCTGTTTATTGTCTGTATTTCACTTTCATAGAAGGTCACACACCAGACAATTCTTCCAGAAAAAGAGTTTAACATTTAAACATATATTCAGTGTTAATAAGTTTCTCTTTCTTAGGAACACTTTTCTTGCTACTGCCTTTGTGTATTTTGTATTTTCTTTACTTTGCCCTCTGTCTGTTATAAATAAACAAATGTATCAAAAAATGAAACTTAAAACTAGTAAAGACATAGTAAGCTGTTATTTATCAGTTAATGAGCCTCAAATACAAGCAAAAGGCGAGACAACAAGCTAACTCTAGAACCATATGTGTATTAACACTGACAATTTTCTTCTCACCGCTGACCTGGCACTGATATGTAACAGACCAGTTTAAGAGGTTTGCTGCAGAGTTCAATAAAACAACTCTTAGTTGATTTAGAGCACGCAATCACTCAGATTCCAATTAACAGTATATTCATAATATAAATGCAATGTTTGCACCAGTAATCTCTACCTTGTGAATGATATGAAATGTATACTGTCTTGAAATAGCAATGCATCAAACTATAGAATTTGGTTAATTGGTAGAAACATCTGAAATTATTGCATTCTGTTCTAATTATAGAGTAATGAAATTGCATAATGCAGTGTTACTTAACTTTCATTCATTCGTCTAAATACCTGAAATAACATATAATTTGCTATTTTTAATGTTTAAAACAAAAGTACATAATGTAAATCTTTAATTCCAAATGTAATTAAACTCAATCACAAAATAATGCAGCCTGAAAGATGTAAACAAATTGGCAAATGGAACCTTCACGTAAAAGAACAGAACTACTGCACATATTAATGTAAATATCTTATCATATGCTTATAAGCCCAAACACATGTTAGGAACATTGAATGTACCTTCATCTTCATGTAATTAAGAAAACTAGGAAACTGAGTGTTCAATTTTCAAATTTAATGTGAACCTGTCTTAATTGGCTGAAATGTAAGTCTAAAGCCATTTAGAGTATTTGGAACTATAATGTACACGAGTCAGTTCAATTAGATGTAATTATTTTTAATTTTAATGTAAAATATCTGTAATAGCAATAACGTAAACATTGTTTGGAATGTTATTAAATAACGGTAGTCGACTTGTTGGCACACACTGTTGGTCAGAGGTCTCGTGACACATCATCTGTGTCACTGTGTTAAATAAGTTTACGTTTCAGATTACATGCTGATTGAACATAAAACATGAATCTAGTTCTCAGAAGGAACTCCAGGACAATGAGCAGATCTCAAGTTAAGTATTCCAAGATACTGACTTACACCACCCATATAGGCTGTTTATATTTTAGAGCTTCTGACTGCAATAACTTAAATTCATTTCATTTAAAGAAGAAAACATTAGATCACAACTTGATTGGGAAAAACTAGATAATGAAATAAGTTGGAAAGTAACAATGTACTGGAATTAACAACATTGTTTCCCCCCCCCTTATTCTATCTTTCTAGTCAATGAAGGGAGCTCTGCTTCTGAAAACTACAATTCCTCTCACCTTTTGTTAATGTTTGTTTCCAAGTAAAATATGTGGGTGCCTATTACTGCTTCTTTGAAACTACTACTGTATAAACAGTGAGCCACTGTTTGATGAGCAACACCTACAATCACAAGACACGATGCAGCTATGCAACTAAGGTTATGTAACTGAGATCAGGAAAACTTAAAATCTACATGATAGCGAGAAATGGTAGTCTCGACATCAAGGTATACATACAACCCTATGAAGTTAGTGCTGACAAACCAAAGTAAGTATCAATAAAATAGCATTAAGAGTGTTTTTTTATGTGTTATTAAGACACACTCTCTTCAATTTTCAAAGCATAACATCTATTTAAACCAAGTGAGGTGGTGCAGTGTTTAGAACAATGGACTGGCATTCAAGGGAGGGGAACAATGTTTCAAATCTACATTCAGCCAGCAAGAACTGGGTTTACCGTGATTTCCCTGAAACACTGCAGGTAAAGTTTGGGACAGTCCTTTCAAAGGGTGTGGCTGATTTCCTTCCCCATTCTTGAAATGATCCAAGACTGTGCTCCATCTCTAACGAACTTGATGCCAACTTGATGTTAATCCCTAATCTTTCTTTCTTCCTTTTTGTATATTTAACATGTGTTGCTGGAAGAATGGTGTAATTCTTTTCAAATATAGCATCCATTTCTAAAACTTGTGTGCTGTGCCAAGCTAACAGGAGGGACACTGTGCCAAGCTAACAGGAGGAACACCAGACACTCAACATAAATTTATGTTCATGTGTGAAAGCTGAATTAAAATTACTGAATGTAGAAGTGAATTTTTTTTACATCAGTTGCAAAGTGAAAACATTCTAGTCCCGCATGAAGTATTTTCCTAATAATAAATGAACATCTGAAAGATGCCATCAGTTATAAGCTATTTACTTATTCAGATTAATGTAAGTCATTACAATTTACAAATCGACTGTGACATATAATAGTTTTATAAATACTGAGCTTCACACCCAAGGAGGTATTTCTTGCAAAGCGACACGGAAAAAAAATATTAGGTGTAGTCATCAAGTTTCAGTTATCACTTCGAAATAATGAAGTCAATTAATTTTTGTTTCTTTGCAGTATTGTTACGGTATACATTTAAATCCTGCACCTGGTACTGTAGCAAATTGCTAGAGGAGCCCAATGAAAATGATGTAGTTTGACAAAAAATATGGAGTGTCATGCAGTAATCAGTTTTCTGCAACAGAACAAGAATAACGCTGCAACAATCTGTGCCAATTTGGTGGAAGTGCACTGCAATAAACATCTACTGATGCTGTGGTTAGGTAGCAAAGAAGCTTTCAGCATGCTCAATCAAGTCCGAATGATGAAGTACAAAGTGACAAACCACATCTCTGGTAGGAATCCAAAATCACAAGTGAAGCAGAAACCCCAGTGCTTGAAGACTGGCATATCACAATTGAGGTCATAGAGGAGAAAGTGAAATTGGTCACAACTTGCACAACATTTCGAACATGAGAAAAGTAACCTGCGACTGCTGTCACTCAAAAAGCTCACTACAAAGAGGTACCAGTGCAAAAGTAGCAACTGTGTCGAGCCAACTCGGATGACCTCTATAGCTGCCTAAGAACCATGAAAAAATGCTCCGTGAACATCTGTAACCCTGAGACAAAGGAGCAAAGCAAACAGGCGAAAACCTGCAGCTTCCCTGCCATCAAAAATAGCAATAAATTAACTGAGGTGATGACATTGACTTGCAAACACACACACACACACACACACACACACACACACACACACACACCTCACATGGATGCACCACCTGAAGTGGTGGTTGTGTGCAATCAGAACTGAAGTCATTTCTCTCTCTGTTAAGCTCCTAGCATATGGTAATTCTCTTTCAACTGTATGTCATAAGATATAACTGACAATATTATGAAAAGGATAGATTGCTGCTCACTGTGAAGATGATCTGTTGATTTGCAGACAGGCACAACGAAAATACTGTTATGCTTTGAGCTTTTGGCCAAAACCTTCTCCACAAAAGAAAACACACACAAGCCAGCACACCTCTCACACACACACACACACACACACACACACACACACACACCTCACATGGATGCACCACCTGAAGTGGTGGTTGTGTGTGTGTGTGTGTGTGTGTGTGTGTGTGTGTGTGTGTGTGTGTGTGTGTGTGAGGTGTGCTGGCTTGTGTGTGTTTTCTTTTGTGGAGAAGGTTTTGGCCAAAAGCTCAAAGCATAACAGTATTTTCGTTGTGCCTGTCTGCAAATCAACAGATCATCTTCACAGTGAGCAGCAATCTATCCTTTTCATAATATTGTCAGTTATATCTTATGACATACAGTTGAAAGAGAATTACCATATGCTAGGAGCTTAACAGAGAGAGAAATGACTTCAGTTCTGATTGCATGCAGATTTAGCCAAGGGCAAAGTAGATCAACCTGTATCAATACATGCAGCTGAAGATAAGATGCTCGATTTCAGTGTCCGCTTCATGACCCAGGCCATCTGGATCCTACCCTCCATCACCAGCTTTTCTGAAGTGCATAGATGGGAGTTATCCTTACAGCACATTCTCCACTCCTGAAATTATCCTGACCTCAACCTGTGTTATCCTAATGTCCCCATACCCTCCACACAACAGTTATCACCCCCCCCCACCCCCCCTGTCCCCTCACCACTCTGCCGGCGCATCCCCCCCCCCTCCCCAATATTTCCCCTTCGCTGATCATCTCATTTTCTGCTCTCCCCCCCCCCCCCCCCCTCAAATCCACCCCTCCCTGCCCCACAGCCTCCAGATGCTGCGCTCGGCAGCCTTCGTGCCTGCATCTGGTCCCTAGACACTCCATTAGACAGTGCTCTCTCCTCCCTCCTCCCCCCCCCCCCCCATTCATACCCTGCTATCCCTTATATCCATCTTCTGTACCCCACTATCCCTTCCCCATCCGCACCCTCTACAGAGTGCTGCTTTTGTTCAACATGACAGTTGTATTTCTGACCGAGCTGCCAGAGGTGCTGGTTATGTGTGAGTGAGGTTATTTGCTTGTGCGAATGAATGTATGTGTTTTCTTTTCTGTAAAATGCTTTGGCTGAAAGCTAAATCGTAACGGGCTTTTTGTTATGCCTGTCTGCGACTCAATGTGTCACCTTTACAGTGAGTAGCAATCTACCATTTTCTTTATATTGTAGATTATGCTCTTAAGTTGCCAACCATCACAAGAGCATACTTCTGAAATCTCCTGACAAAGTTATAGGAGCCTGTCAAGATGAAACATCATGGGAAACTCTCTGTGCACAGCACACAGACTGCTTTCTACAAAATTCCCGCATTCCCCCCCAACATTCTCCTGACATGGCAGCCAGTGACTTCCTTCTCTTTCAATGGGTGAAAAAATTGCATGGCACACGTCTCCAGAGTGATGAAGAGCTGGATTTTTGAGAGGGTAACGTTTCCTGAACATCCAAAATGCGAACAACCGACATCTCTACCGAGTCATTCACACTGGCAAAGAGATGCCACAGTGAAGGGAGTGTGTGCTGAGAGACTATAACTGTCTCCAAGAACTGCAGTCATAGCTTGTGTTTTTTATTTATTTATTTATTTTTAAAGTGATAATTAAAACTTTATGACTACCCCTCATAAGTACAACGAGAGGCACAAACTGGGGTGTAACCTCACTCTCCTACTGTAAAGTCTGCAACTTTCTACGACTTACCCTTTACTCTACTGCCTCTCGACACTGTTTCTTACAACTTTTTCCTTATCCTCCAACTTGTGCAGCTACCCCCTGCTACACACACCACAGCCAGCCAGAGGTTTGGTCTGAATTTAAAATATGTGTTTTCCATTACTGGGTTTCTTTTTGTCCTCTCCACTTAAACAACAAATACCACAGTCCTCTCACAAACATTTCATACCTCAGCCAGAAGTAATTCTGCTGCAGAATTAACTCATGAAGCCATTAAAAAAAGTGAAAATTTTGTTTCACAAAGCTGAGTTCATCGTGTGCTGTAGCCTCATTCGGATGAAAGGTAGTCTCTCTAGTGCCTTCATTCTACATGCTGAAATCAGCGAACAGTAAGTTACTAGCTACTATCTTAGAAAACACACAAACAATGTTGCACATTCCAAAATAGCTAGTTTACAGCACTTTCCATTTAAATTTCAAAATTTCTCATTCAGTGTTTTTGGTATATGAGGCTTAAGAAACAATGACAGGTAGAAAGTTTCACAAAGGTATTTCACACTTACTTCACAACATCTGGCAACACAGGCAGGAGAGGGGAATATGGAACAGTGGAGGACACAGAAGCAGAGCTACCCGATGTGAAAATGGAAAGGCAAAACAAACACAGGGGTGAAAGCAATTCAGCATCAAACGACTCAACATAACTTTGGTATCCTTTTTTTTTTTTTTTTTTTTTTTTCATTTTTCAAACAACTGTCGTAATTTATTTCATAATGCAAATATTCTTTCTCTAGGAAAAAATTGACAGCAATGTACTGGATATTATAAACAGACAGTATAAGTGAAACAGTTAACTGGTCTTTGTACTTGCAGTTAGGCCATCACAGAGATATTATGCTCCCTCTCACCCACGTCAAATATAACTCCACAATACACCACTTTTTCATGATGAGGTTCAAGGATCATGAGGTTCTATTTCGTATAGGAATAAAGTTATCTGCAACAAATTCTTGCTCTTTTTATTTAACAAAAAGCCAGGAAAAGAATTTTTTTTGGTGGATGTTCTCCACCCTGTTTATGACCGACTGTAGGCCGACCATTTCAAGACTACAGAATGTCACTTCTATCTTATGGACAAACTCTTTTATATATTATATAATATTATCAACTACGTGCTATGAAGAGAGTATTTTTTCAAATATATATTTATATATATACATATATGTATATGTTATTTATCTACATAAATTTATTTGCAGTACAATTGCTCTAAAATAAGTGTCGCACGATCGAGATGGAATTAAATATAAGATATGCAATCAATAATAAAATGGTGACAGTACTGTACCATTTATTTACAACAATAAATAACTCTTATATCTTTTACTTTATATTATGTATAAAAAAGAACATGATATCTCGTGTTCTGTAGGCTTGAAATGGTAATACGAGCTTATTATATTTTCTTTTTTCCAAAGCAAGTATCCTAAAAGCTTTATGTTCAGTATGATCTATTTCTTTCTTTCTAAAACTACAATTTTTCATATAAATAGTCTAAAATCACAAGTTGTTTCTCTTCCCATTTTTTGTATAAGTT
Source organism: Schistocerca piceifrons (assembly GCF_021461385.2). NCBI lineage: Eukaryota > Metazoa > Arthropoda > Insecta > Orthoptera > Acrididae > Schistocerca > Schistocerca piceifrons. Next base: position 203,480,789 of record NC_060146.1, on the reverse strand, counting down.
TTATTTTAATTTCTTGACAAAGGGCACAGTTAAAGAAATGGCATAGCAACAAAGGACTAAAGATAAGTCAGTTTGCAGAAATTAATGGAGGACTCATTGCGAACAAAATGTGTAGGAAAAAAGAAAAAAAAAATAATAATAAATTCAGCACACAAAAATAATAGGAACTGTGTGGACTACAAATTCCCCCGGCTCGGCATACACTAACTTTTTTTACAGTATGTAAATATTATAGCATTGTTATTAATATTGTATTTTGGGGGAGGACATATATATGTTCGGTACATATTACATTTCTGGAAGATTTTGGGATATCATATTCTTCAGTTCTCACTTACGCTTTATCTCCTTTAATTTTTATGCACTTAAAAAGTTAATACTCTTAGTTATTATTTTATAGTAATTATTATTATGATGATTGCCATTCAAGCGCTCTCTCTCTCTCTCTCTCTCTCTCTCTCTCTCTCTCTCTCTCTCTCTCTGTCTCATTCACACACGACCCCACATCCATGCATGCACAGAGTTTGTGAATAATAATATTCTTCTCGTCACATATGCCATTTCTGTAACACGTGTCACTTCACACACAGCGAGAATATTTACATTCACGAGATGATTTACATAAATTAAAAGACATTTTGAACAATGTGGTATACACAGATGTTTTATCAATTTATATAATATATATATAATTTTTCTTTTATCAGTGGCCCCTCCCAATATTCTATCCACCCCCCTCCCTTTTTCAGAGAGTTTCCTCAACTCTGTCAATTCTTTTAAAAATTAACATACATACCAGCAATTTCATTACGACTGTCAACATTACAAAACAAAAATTACACACAAAACAAATTTAAATTGACTATTCATTTCATTTACAAGTGTAAAAAATATCACATAACTTCAAGCATTCCCCTTTCCTCCATCCTTTTCCTCAATGAGTGCAGATATACAAGTATGACTAAGTATAAATAATTCCATTGTTCAAAATGCCAGAAAAGTACATTCTCTGATATCTTTGATAGTTTTATTTATTACTGGTAAATAGCTTCCATTTCCTTATCTTTTTGAAATTCACAATATTATTTCCTGTGCTCATAATTCAATCTATATGTACTGAATACAAATGTTTAATATTACATCTGCATCTAGACCACTGTACTTGCTTGTATACATACGAGTTTTGTTAAATGAAATACAGGACATAAGCTAAGAAAGTACATGCGTGCAGAAAGAAAAGGCTTCTTGAAGAAAGAGGCATTGTGTAAAGTAACAAAATACAGTGACTGGGCAGAACAAAATGCCTATTTTTAATAGAGAATACATCGCCTGTCAGATGTTGAAACAAATGTTTCCAGCACCACAAAGCATTTGTATTTAGTAATGAAGGAGGCACGCAATGCTGTTCTAGATAGAGCTATTGGTTCCTTCTTATCTTTGGACAAACTTTATCGGATATTTCTGGCATATATTTTGAAATTCTACAGTAAATAACAATAACCTATGCTGCAGGACATTAAGATTTTTTGATTGTAATGCCCGTTAAACACAGATTTTACTTTCATACTCTTGTAGTTTCTGAACAAAACACAATGTGCATTCAAAAATTGCACAAAATTTGCCTTTGATCAATTCTGAGGTAAGTATAACATTGTGAATTCTTTCCAGTGTAAAATGCAATTGATGAGGCAATACTACCTTAATTTCATACAACACTTGACTGCAGTTTTCAATTTTAAAACATAAGACACTAAGAATCATTTTAGTTTTTAATGAGGAATGTTGGAATGTCAAAAGTTGATTATAAACGGTCATCATTTAGAATCTATAAATTGAATCTTCTGCTACAATGATGTTACTCTTAGTCCCTTTTACACAGCTTAGAACAGTCCCGAACAAAAATGTTCATTCGGTAGTGAATGCCGCAAGCTGCCACTTGATCAGAAAAGTACAATTTACTCCTCTACCTTTTTTTTTTTTTTTTTAAAAAAAAAAAAAAAAGCACACAGAAAGAATCTGAGATTTCTGTAAAAACTTCTATCACTTGAGCACATTTTGTATCTTTTTGCCTGGGAAAGTTTATTTAAAAATTATGCTTGTGTCTTAAGTTTGAAAGGAAATTAGGAAACCTCTTCAAAAATATTTCATTAGACCACCACTAATGCCAACAAATTAAAATATGGTTATATTCTTTCATGAACATGAAATATTTTTGAAGGCATCCTATGGCATGGAGGTAAAAACTAAACCAGAGATACATAGTTTCAAGCAGAAAAATAGCCATGTGATACAGCCACAAATGAATGCTCCACATAGTTTTAGCAGCGGCAAAACAGATACCCCAAACATACTCATCATCATTTTCAATGCATGTGCTGAAAAATGAAAATAAAGTCTTCAGTTATCTGCAGTATCTTGTCATATAGTTGATTCACCATTAACCAGACAATGTGGTTTTTAAATAAAAAAAGCAAGGACTAAGCAGTTACAACTCACATCTATTCTTTGCAGCTATTATACATGAGACAAGTAAAACAGCATTCCTCTCAAAAAATTTTGTGCTGAATTTATGATCATCTATCCATTTCTGTTTCAAAGAATCTACTTTGTTCCACCCGTAAAGTTGGTTTTGTTGAACAATTGTAACACTTCAAAAATATTACTGCACAAATAAAAAGCCACAGCTTACCACTCTCTGCTGCATGTGATTAAAACAATCACTTACCAACATGGACGAAGGTCAGCTTTACAGTGTCCAAGTTCTACAGAGACTGAAGTCAGGGAAGGAGTAAGTTCATTTTTTAGACAAACTGAATCACTGAAAACTACAATTGATTTACTTGGTCTGTTACTGCTTTCCACTTTCGTCTAAGCTATCTGCCATTATAATTTGTCCTACAAGATAAAGTCACACAAAAATTCAACATTTGTATGTATGTGCATTGGGCTGGAAACATGAAGCTAATAAGGTATGAGACAAAGCTAATAAGGTATGAGGTAGAAATCCTGAATTACAAGCTCTTACAAACTCAGTAATTTCACCTATTGTCCTTCCTCTCAAAATTTGCCACACAGGTAGCCAGTGATGATCTAATTCGTTCTACTGAACTCATTCCTTCTAAAATTTGTTCTGATATTTTGCAGCACTTTCACAGAATCCTGAAGTTAAGAAGACTAAAATTTGTAAAGTACTGCTGTTATTTTTCAATAGCTGTGCCAAATTGAGGAGCAACAGACTGCATTGCAGTGTGACAAAGATTGGGTGCAGCATTCTAAAGTGCTTCATCACCACGTCAGCAGCAAGCCAACAAAAAGATGACTCACAAGCACCACGATCTGCTGAAAGAAGCATAGTCAAGCTTACTGAAATTCGTCCTGACACATCATTCTTGTTTTGTCAACAGTGTTCACCAATTGTCTCAAACTGTCCTAATGTCAAAGAGCCACGGACTGAGGAACTGCTGTGCTTTCACTTCTCCTATTGTACTCGTACTACACACAGTACAACTTCACATTTTTGCTACAACATTCCGTGTTCCCTAAATCAGTGTCACAAAAGATAATCTTCTATGTCTACAAAGGATTAATGTATTAGAAAGGATCTAAAGACTTAGAGAGTATCTCATAAAACTGGAGAAACATGTGAAAGACTGACAAGATTGCACTTAGAAATAAGATTAAATTTCAGAATAAACAAACATGAGAATATTATACAGATGGAATGAAGGGCTGTTTTATGAAAAACCAGAGAGATAGATAAAATACAAACATTGTAAAATTATTTAAAATGTGGAGTACAGAATAGGTTGTGTGGCACGTTTCAGGAGGTCAAGATTCATCTATTGTTCAAACTTAAGTTTATTTCGAAATTAATAGAAAATGCAACAAGTTGCTAAACACAGCTTTTTGTATGGTGAGCTTGCAATGTGGCTAGAACACAGTAACTACCTCTCACTCTACATGTACCTACTAACTATTTCTCATTGCATAAAAAGGTCTCTTGTCCGTAGGACAGAAAGGGACTGAACATATCAGAGTTCTGAATCGTTATCACACGTAGTGTCTACAGAGAGATGATAGAACCATTATCTTCTTTACATACAACAACAGAATGCTCTCAATAACTGAACAAATTTCAAAGAAACTTAAAGGGAAAAACAGCACCAAAATCTCTAACTGAGGTATGTGTTGTAAACAGTAATCCTAAATCAATATTGCATAAGGAGAGCTTCCTACATCAACTGAAAAAAACTCAAGAGTAGGCTCACAACTGTTTTCTACACTCACTTTTCAGCCATTCAAGTGTCTCAGGTTGTCAGAAACAAAAGTGAATTATACTCCCTGCAATGATACAATAAATTTTTCCTGTCCAGTAACTACAATAGTTTCAATTCATTTCCAGTGCTGACTATTGCCGCAACATTCTTCTCTATGACACTTCACCTGCCTATGAACTTTTTAAAACACTTTTGCCGCAGTATGATGAGCTTTAAATTCAGTATGCATGATGGCTACAAAATTTCAGCCTATTTTAGGTAACAACAGCTTTGATTTTAGTCCCTTTCACAGAGGTCCTCCCTCATTCCAAATATGAAGCTGTTACATTTGCCCTATGTTAACTAACATTCCAGATATAACATACCTGTTTTGGCTAACTGCAGAATTGCACCACCAAAATTGTAGTACAATTGGCCTAGTACATTTTCAGGTGCACAACACAATAATGTGGATCTATTATTTCGATGGCTGGGCCATTTGTCACTAGCTACATTCCAATGATGAACTTATATGTGTACTGGTAGAAAACTACAGATCATTTTAGTGTTTCACAGCAAGTGCTCAGCATCCACACCACTCTTTCATTTTCACCCCACTTCTCCTGAAGAAATATCACCTCTCCTGTCTCCTTCATTTGAAAAGTTCAGGTTTCACTCTCATATGTGAGGTGAGTTCAGGATCAAAATATAGTGGGAGCAGTTAAATTTAGACAAGAAAGCACACTTTTTGAGGAAAGCAAGCTGAAGAAGTAAACACAACACAAAATGGTATCATAATGATTTAAGTTATCTAATGTTTTACAGGTGCTAAAACTTTGCTCAGTAATGAAGGAATCATCAAAATATCCGAGTAGCAGCTCCAAAAGTGTTTCTTTGTAAGTCCACTGTCACAAACTGCCTGTTCCTCCACACAAACATCTCGTGTTGACTTTACCGTTAGAGCAACGTCGGACAGAGAGTTTTCACGCAGCATCTGATCTACCTACTTCTCAGGTGATCATGTATCCCCTCACAGTGAGCAAGAAACATTTTCATTTGGTCATCATTAAGAGTACCAAATTTCATTTGTAAACTAAGAAGTATAGTTCCAAAATCAGTCATAAAACATGCACAACAGATTTTACACAGGAGAGTTCAGTATATTAGCAGACAAGTAAAAGGAGAGGGAGTTTCTCTTACTATCAGAGTTGTCAAAGTCCTACACACATCATCCCTACACATATTTAATCCTTGAAGACACTCCATGAGCAAATTTGGAACATCAAAAAAGAAGAGTGCCCACCAGGGACCTCAACAAAATTTCTTGAAAGTTGAACTGCTACTAAAAATTTTTAAACTAAACATTCAAAATATGGGAAAGATAAAGAAGAAATCCAACAAATATGATCTTCTAGTACTTGAAACAGCATTTTTCTAAGGTAGACAAGCATTACAATTCTCTGGCTGAATCTCTAAGTGTGTGATGAATAACAGGGAAAATATTACAAATCATGGTAACAGCAAATGAAGTTTTTGAAAATGTGGTAGAGTAATGCAGACGCAAAATGCACAACAGAAATGATTTTTAGTAGATTTCTTATTACGATTAGTGACTGTTACCATTGTCTCAATAGTGCACTGTTTTAAACAAAATAAAAATAGCATAGTAGAAGTGACGAACACTAACATGAAAGCACATTACAGTGTAATACCTGCAAATATCAGAAAAGGAACTATAAAAATGTCGTAACAAAATAAAATAGTACACACACAAGAAAAAAATCGTAGGAAAGAGAATTCAACAATGTAATAGTGACAGCCAGAGCTCTCACTTAATTGTTACCATGCCTTCATAAATAAGAAAAACAACAGCAACAAGCCAATGCACATGATTTCTGGTCTTCTTGGAGTATGCCTAACTATGCCAAATATAAATATTGTGCAGTAAAACTCAGAAGTAAACCAGAAATCTGTCTTCTAAAAAGAATCACAATTAGTTTTTCCTAGGGATAAAACAATGAACTAGAAAAAAATAACAATACAATTGCATTAGCTCCACAAAATGGAGTATTATAACTTAGACAAAATGCCCAGCTACCAATGGAATGGTTACAGAAAAACAGCTAAAGTATACAAAGAGATGAAGCTAGCTTTCGACAGTGCAAAATGTCTACAATCATAACATAAGAATTATGGTATAATAGTAGTATGAAGAAGGGTCATAAAATTTCCATCGTGAAGATTTCCTTCTGGAAGGAGGTTAATTCTTCATTAAGAAGGGTCAAAATGAAAGAATGCAGCACAATGAAACATCGAAAATGATATGTTTTAACATAATGGTTATGTTCTAATGTACTGCAAAATGCACAGTCAGAATCGTGTGGGTTCTTAAGCAACTGCACAGAATGTAAGCCACAAGGAAAAGAAGTCAACAACATCCCAGATCACAAACTAACAACAAACATAAAAACTCAATTAACATCGACAACATCGAGTCATCATCTAAAATAACAGCTGAAAAACAAATATGGAGTTGAAGTTTTGTTTTACAGCTTGAATCCACAGCTGTACTGAACCAAACGAGAGGCAAAGCAATACCAGCTGTGTTTACATCGTAATAAAATCACTCTCCAAATCAGAAACACTACACGGATCTGTATAAAAAGACACAGCCACAATACGAACGTATACATAAAAAATAAGCAACGTTAGCAGAGGGCACTTATTTGCCACTATAACATCTCAAAAATATACTGAAAGATACACAATCAAACACCAACACCAGGGAGAAAGTCAGAAGCAGAAAGGTAGTAACGAAATGATGCAAGATAAATTAGACAGCACACAGGAAGTTGTTATATAATGCTGCAAACATTTAAATTGTAATACAGCATATAATTAATGTAAAATAGTTCAACAGGTGAGGCACTCATCACTTGATAATTAGTTGGGTAAATTAATAACAGCGGTGATTATTATTATTATTATTATTATTATTATTATTATTATTACTAAGAACCATTAGCTCAAGTCACAGTTTTCCACAGTGAAAACAATGTTCATAGTGAGAGCAGAGCTGAAAGTAATGAATGGCCTTCATTCATAAAAACATTGAGAGTAAGTGTTTCATACAAACTTTTAATCTTCAGTCACAAAAAATAAGAGAAATATACAATTTGAAAGTATAGAAAGTGGGGAAAATTCTTTTGCATGAATTTATGCAGGCGTATACAAGAAGGAAGAACCGTATGGAAGTGAGAAGGAAATTTGTGTTCCCAATACAATTTAAAACAAAATGCCACATGCCAGTCTTTCTGTTTTCATTTTATCTTCTGTTTAAGGGTTGACAAATGTACTATAAAACATATTAAGGGACCATTTGGTGACACCACTAGAAATTTCTGGTATAAGATGCTCACTGGAACAATGACGTGTATGACAAGTAACTCAGCCTGATAGATATGCTGGAACTCACAGCAAGGGTTGGTTTATATTTCACACATGTAACAGCCACAGTATTAAACTGTGCAAGTACTTATATACCTTGTCATAACTGTTGAAAATTTGCTGAAAACAAAATGTTTTAATATTATTTGTACTGTGTAGTGAGGCCTTGTACCTTACAACTCATATAACAGTATATAGTTCAAAATCATGGTAGGTGTCCAAGGTAAACATAAAAACTTGTAAAATACTTGTATAATACAATTGAAGACAGGTCTGTTTTCATTATGCTCCTAACAGTGATAAATCTCTCCTACCCATATGTCATAAGAAACAATTAACAATATTACGAAAAAGATAGACTGCTACTCAGTGTAAAGATGATACACTCGGCTGCAGACAAGCACAATGAAAAGACTGTTACATATTGAGCTTTTGACCAAAGCCTTCTTCGGAAAAGAACGCACATGCCCACGCACCTACACACACACGCCCACACACACACACGCCCACACACACACACACACACACACACACACACACACACACACACACACACACAAAAATCAATCATGCATGACTGCTACCTCCAGCCAGTGTGTGCATGAGATTTGCTTGCTTGTGTAAATGTGCATGTTTTCTTTTCTGAAGAAGGCTTGGGCTGAAAACTCATGTTGTAACAGTCTTTTCTTTGTGCCTGTCTGCATTTCAATGTGTCATCTTTAAGGTATGTAGCAATCTATCATTTTCATAATACTTTTGACATTCCAACCTGGATTTTCCATGATTCAATAAAACACAATTGGTCATTCTATTCATTACAACACAAAAGTACAGAAGCAGTAACATAACAGAGCACTAGGAATCTTCTCATACTAAATTTCAGCTTGAAACATGGCCATCAACAGTTTATCTGCTCAAAGAATACGAACCTTTCTGTGAAACATATGGAAATGAAATGACTCAGCCTTTGCAATCTGTAACACGAATACGGAAGAAACACTGTTTTGGAGCACCATTTGTGATTTGTCTTAAAGGTGTATTACTTCCTTGCAAAGGTAGTTAATTATATTCTATATGTATGTCAGTGCACAATGCTATATAAAAAATAGCATTATTACAACATTACATATAGTGTCCTAGTAATTTTTCAGCTATGTGGGGATCATATTTAGCTGTTTCCATCGAATTATGAACTGTTATAGCCGCTGTACTAACAAAAGATCATAAATTGTTTTCACCATCACTTCTACAGTTTGTAAAAATAGGAAACGAATGTTATCCAACAAAAGCTGCTTTGGTTGTGCGCCAAGCAATTACACGAAACAAAAGGTAAAATCAATTTCTGATTACTTTAGGTTACTTCATGTTTGTTCAGGTGTCGACTAGTGGCTCAAGAGGAAATCACCTTGTACCCGAGATGACTGGGACTGAAGATGCGACAAAAAACCCACACTGCTGGCAATGCAACACAACTACCACAAGGAAAATTCCAAATATTTCTGAAAACTGTAGGAGTTCTCTTTGGGCTTCAAATTGAGATCATAAGAACCATAAGCAACAATATTTTACATATCTAAAAACTACAGACAACTACAAGTGACATATCACACAGGGGAAGTAAATGAACTCTATAAAAACTAAGGGAACCGTTTGGAACATTTTCTATATCTTTTAAGAGAAAAACTTTAGAAAAGCTGTTGTCAAAACTCCACAGTTAATCTGAATAATTTGGCTGCTAAAATTAAATCTTAAACACAGCTGTCCACACATAATGAAGTCCATTACAAAGATATCCAAGCAAAGATAGATTAAGATCCACTTTAATTAATGTTCTTTAGTCTGTGATGCAAACCCTGAATCAATTCAGTAGCAAAAACAGAATGAAGAGATTTTCAGGCCTTGGAAGATTTACTGCTATTGTAAGACATCAGCAAATTTAGTTGCCAAAATAAATTAAGATGGATCACAAAGCACAGAAAGAAACCACAACTGATCAACATTTTCTTAACATTCATAATGTGCAGCAGACCATTGTACATTCTGTCCAGAAGACAACAGCTTATGCCACTGACAAAATTACAATTAACTAAAACTAAATGCATGTATCAGCCTCCCAGGTTAACATGCTAGTAAAAATATGTGAAAATATAATGCTAGTTCTAGCAGGACTCCTTAAAAAATATTTCTAGCGAAACTGGATCAACCATAAAAATTGACACCAAATTAGTTCAATGACTGGAATTGTTAACAGCATAACACTTTTGTTGTATAGTTAACAAGAATTTACAACAGATGAAACTTTAACATTAGGTCAGACAAATTATATGCATGGGAAATTTCTTCTGGTACTTTCATAAATCCAGTGTGCATGCACAAAAAGTAGTGTTTCACTTCAGTGCAAACTTGTTATGACACAGGCAGAAAGAGGGTCACGTAATAAAGTGTACAGTCATTATTTTCAAAATTTTACCAAAGAACCAAATGTTGCTCAGTTATCTTGACATGTAACACACAATTCTACATGACTTGGAAAGCAAGGGGTTTGGTTGTTTACAAATGAAATATGCTGCTGGAATATCATTTTGTAACTCTATTAAGCACTATTGCTATCTGAGGGTAATTCTCAGTCAAATCTCAGTTTTGTCTGATTATTTGAAAAGACATTTGCTTTCATATTCCTGTGTAAACAAAGAAGGAAAAGGTCATTTCCTCTGTTTTGCCAATTGCACTATAAGATACACACTTAGGAAATGATTTCCCCCCCCCCCCCTTGTATTTTTGCACTGAAACAAAAAACCAAAATAGTATCGCAATACCATATTTCATTTGTATACAACAAAAGCTTTCACTTTCCAAGTAACTCACAATAAACAATCATTTAGGTAATGACTGAACTAAGAGCCAGCTGCATGTCAGATAGTTGATTCACACTGAGTTCTCCAGCAAAGTTTCCAAGGAACAATATGGTTCTCTCTTTTTTCATGTCTCTCCTCCAGGGTATATAAAAATGCACTTAATGATTGTTCTAAAATTTTGTAAAAAACATCACAATGATTGTCAGGGCATCACAGTAATTTCCAAATTAAAATTTGTACGTGTTTATTCCTAAGGTAATGTCCCAAGGAATAAACATATACGAATGTATACTTGGATGTTAACCACTGACTCACTATAGCAATGGCTGTAAGGATTCCAGTCAAAATATCAGAAGAAGCATTATGGTTTGGCGGCAGGCCCCAAGTAATTATCAATGTGGAAGCAGACAGTTTCCCAGGATGAAGTCTATTTTGAGTGACACATTAGCAAAGTGCCTGAGATGAGATCTCTATTATCCACATAGCATCTCTCTTCAATCTACGTGATTGAAATCACAGCCCAGAGCAGTTGCTTAAATGTATGCATAACCTAAGACATTAAATTTAAATAGTGTGCAATGCGATCTGTGTGCAATTTTGTTACCAAACGAACGTGAAATATCAATACTGTCAATCATATTTACTTGTCACTCTGCAAACAGGCCAAATGTTAAGCCTACTCCTGTAATGTTGTTAAAGCTAAGAGTGAATAGACAAATGCTGAATTCTTTGCCAGGGTTGTCAATGGACTGATACTGTGGCCAATGTGCCACAGGTTGACACAGTTATGTGCAGCACAACATTATTCAGTTTTAATTTGTACCCTTAGCTGGTTTTATACAACAATAAAAAATCACCATAGTATACTGGTGATCACCAGTTATATTAGTTCATTATTACTATATTAGCGTATTTTATTTATTTTGGTAAAGATTGCACAATTCAATTCCTGGCTAGTATGTGAAATTTTAATTCATTTTTCAAAAGTGAGACTCACTGGGCAATGACTCCAATGGAAAGCTACTAACAGAGAATTTATTAAAAGTATGTATCTTAAATTCTGCACATTACTAAAGAAAACAGTTGAACCCTCATATCTGAGATGTGACCCACACTGTTGCCAACTGCAAGGCTGCTCCAGCTGGCTAAGTATACACGGCAAGAATGAAACAACCAGGGGAACTTTAATGCAATGTCTGTGACAAGAGACAAAAGACCCTTTACATTTTTTCACTCACATTTACATTTAATAGTATGTCAAAACTGAAGCTTCTTGCAATGAAAATAATTAAGTGAACCTGTGAAGTAACCATGAATATTGATTGTCCTGCATTAGCAGTAAATGTTAATGATAAGTATCTCCCAAGCATGCTTGCAGAGAAAATCAGTTGCACACATTCAGATAACTGAGTCCCACCTATTCACTGCACACACTTTTCTACTTTCTTGCTCCTTTCTGTGAGAGTTAATAAGTAATGAAGGGAAGCTACACTGCTAAATCCAACATTCTAATTTCAAACTTTGGCTGTCAAAGCCCCTCTTACCTACTTTCATTCATTTTCCACTTGATTAAATTTTTCACAAAAATATTTCATTCGTTAAGGAATAAAAGCATACATTAGAAACCATAAAAATTTGAAGAAACAAATTTTCCAGTTTTCCAGGTGCTTTTACAGTTGATTCAGTGGCAAGATACTACCAGGCAAAATGATGTTTTCTTGCTTTTTTTTTGTAATGAACAAAACAAACAGGTTTATTCTACACTATCTATTAGAAAGTGTTGAGTCAGAGCCCCCCCAGAAGAGACAACCAGACTTGTGGGCAAAATACTGAGTGTGAAACTGGTACACTCAACTGTGACAGACACCAACACATACATCTTCTATCAATCTCATCAGGAAAACTTCAGAACTCAAATAATGGCTGAGCCCACACACTGTAAACAGTATTTCTCAGTGAGCCTGATGACACACTACACATCGGTAACACTTAATTACAAAATTAATGCTCTCTACAGTCTTATGTCATGAACTACTGCACAATCAACATGCCTTCCAGTTATTTGATATTTAGTAAAATTTAAATTATTTTATAATTCTTCAGTCACTGTTCTCGGGAAAGGCAAAGTTAGTGATAAATCTTTAGGCATATGTCACACAATTTGTCAAATGAATGCACCAAGTGGTATACGCACTACGAATAACCACTTAAGTTGAAGTGCTCACAGGTAAGCACAGTCCATATTTTGATGAGAGAAACTGAAAGCTGAATAATAACTGACATTTAATTCCAGATCACAAGAAAGTTACTTTGGATCTACTAGTTTCATTCCGGGCGGGAAGAAGCGCCTGGTCCCCGGCACGAATCCACCCGGCGGATTTGTGTCGAGGTCCAGTGAACCGGCCAGTCTGCAGATGGTTTTTAGGCGGTTTTCCATTTGCCTCAGCGAATGCGGGCTGGTTCCCCTTATTCCGCCTCAGTTACACTATGTCGGCGATTGCTGTGCAAACAAGTTCTCCACGTACGCATACACCACCATTACTCTACCACGCTAACATAGGAGTTACACTCGTCTGGTGTGAGACGTTCCCTGGGGGGTCCACTGAGGGCCGAACCACACAATAACCCTGGGTTCGGTGTGGGGCAGCAGAGGGATAAAGTGGACTGCGGTAGTCGTCGTAGGGGTGGGGACCACTGCGGCTGCGGTGGGGACGGAGTTTTCCGTCGTTTTTAGGTCCCCGGTTAACATACATACAAATACTACTTGCAATGAGAAAACGGAATGGAAATAACAGACTTTATAACAGCTCACACTATAGAGAGCACTATGACATATAGGTCACGAGAATGTACACAATCTGGGAAAATGTACAGGGAGAAAAGTTTAGTTATTTGTGGGGGACTTAGAGTGATTACAGAGAGGTCAAAAGTCAAATGTTGTACTCACAAAGACAGACACACATTCCCTGCGGAGAGGTTAGCGAGTGCTGACAGTTGCACATTAGGGCTCTCACGATACTGGCTCACCTTACTCACAGCTACACCAGAGCTTAGATGGTGCAAAAAAGTTCAACAACAGTATCTTTGGGCTAACCCACATCCACAGTTGCTAAGAAGCTGCTTAACTCACACAATGTACATTCACAAGCAGTTTTTTTCAGGAGAGATCACACTAGAAACATCTGAAGCTACCAAACTTCACAATACAAAAACTGATAACCACTAACAGCTGACTGCTACTCCCACACAATGTGCTGGTAGACATTTTGGTCACTGAACAGCAGGATAAAATTGTCATCAGCTCAATATTTTAATGGGCCACTGCTCAGATCTACATCATACAATTGCTCGCACTTTCAAATATCAGTAAGAGATGGCTTCCTTCATTCTAAATATCTCAACTGTAATGACAATAAAATATTTACTGATATAAAATGAATATGTAGCAATTCTCTCTGTTTTGTAGAATCAAAGATCTACTGTAACACAATATAATTTGAAAAATTGGCAACAAATATCAAAATGAGTTCATCGTTAGGGTGATGTTAAATGTGTGAACAAGAGAGTTACATTTATGGTGATGGAAAGTCCTCTGCAGAATATAAATAGTGAAATGGTAAAGGCAGCTATGCATCTTACAGTTGGTATGTTGAGTCATCAACAAGCACACGAGAGGGAGGACAGAGAATACTGCAGGCATTTTCATGAATCCTTCTTCAAAACTAACAGAATACACACATAACTCTCCACAATTACACCGTTCCAGATGGCAACATCTTGCTAGCACGGCAGCTCAATACTCCTACATTGTATCAGCACTCAGCAGAATACAGTCAGCTGTGAGAATGTAGCATTGTAAGTCTATGTGTATTTGTATTCTGTTAGCTCTGAAGGAGGATTCAACCAGAAGCTAGGAGCGTCCTCAGCCTGGTTTACGTCCTGTCATTAAGGGATGCCTCTACTATACAGTGAGTTGTTACCTCTTCTCTTTCCATTATTTAAATTCTTATGTTTCTCATAAGTATTATAATAAAAATTAAGCTTCCACTAAAATACAATGATGCATTCTCACTGGCCTATCTGCAGATGTTTAACTTCTACAACAATGCAAGGATTGAAATATATCTTTCCTCCATTGTTTTGACATTGGATCAGTAACAGAAAAAGAGAGTAAATTCATTTTCAGTCTTCTTTGGAAGCATAAATTAAAACTGTTTAAGTGTCTGAGTATTCAAACTATGGAACAGCACTTGAGCTTATAATGAAAGTTGTTACTGCCAATATTCACTAGAATTTTGGGAAGTATCATCTACCCTTGGAACACCAAAAGTCCAAACTGAGCATTTAACATTTTTTTCCTCTACTGATATGTAATGATACCTTATCTAAAGGTGATCCAGATACTATTTGAAAATATGATGGGAAGTAAAGCACACCGCTAGGAAGTATATACATTTCCTGGTCAATATGTCAAGTTTATCTCCAAATTAAGTTTAAAAACACTAAAAGTGTGGTACTGTTAACTAAATATAATAGAAATTAAAACCTGTCTTCTCAATTTTACATTTATACCCTCTTCAGAGGCGGAACAAAGTAGATATTATTTAATAACAATTTCCTATGGGAAGAGATCAAACAGTTCAACACAAAATGTAAGACAATATATCATGTGGCTTATAACTTGTGCAGAGCATTCATATACTGTTACTTCTCTGCTGTGCACAGAGCAGTATGTATTACAATAATGTCACAAGAAAATAATTATTACAATATTGGCTAGCATTAGAAAGAAAACTGACAGCATCATATACAACAAGCTACATAACAAATTAGCCAACATATATCAAACTGTGCTTCTTCAAACTACAGGGACAACTGCTCATTTATCATTTGTCCTCTGAATACACACAGCAGATAACTCTGAGTTACTTTTGCAGGTTTTCCAAAAAGCAGTATGGCAGTACCATGGTCAAAGTGATGAATAGTTTACAAAAGCATTTTTTTCTTTTTAGTAACAAAAATTCAGATACTACAGTGATCAGATTGCGAACTAATCTAGCAATGTGGCACAGACAATTGTGCACAGCTCTGAAACACAAAAGCATTTTTTTCTTTTTAGTAACAAAAATTCAGATACTACAGTGATCAGATTGCGAACTAATCTAGCAATGTGGCACAGACAATTGTGCACAGCTCTGAAACACAATCACTAGCAGCTCTCACAGCTGATATGCCTGCAATTACATACATCTCCTTATACCACTTCTGGTTTTCTGTATTAGATGTACATAGGAAGTTCTCAATTGTTACGAAAGACACACTTGACCATCCACCATAAAATCTGCCTATCATTTGTCATTTTGTGGAATGAAGGGAACACCATGCTGCCATTTGTATTCTGTTCACCTATACTGGTAAAAGTGTGAAGCTACCAACTTAGATGCTACCATTCTGAAGGTTTTTACTAGCTCATGGAGAGTACCCCTTACAGCCTCACACACCTATCCAGCACGAACAAAGTTTAACTTTGCATAACTGGTACCATTACAACAGCTTTCTAATTTTAAACTTGTTGTGAATGTGAAGCCATATTACAAATTCACTGAATTTACTGTTACTCTAATGATCCATAAAGGTCTGATCAGAATACAATGTTTATAAATCTTACACAAGTACTAGGTATAGTCAAAATTGATCCTATTTCATGTATCAAGGATAGTTTACTCTGGTGAAGAAATCCCACTGGTCATTTGCAATCTCTGCCTCTGGTAAGAGGGAATTAGAGAAAGGACCTCCTCCGAGCATAAACATTTCATAAACTTACTAGTTCCTACCAGTAGGGGTATAGAGGCATCTTTTGCAGCTATTGAAAATATTGTTATGAAAATATAAGAAAACATCTGACTTTATTACTTTGAACAAGAATAAGAACATAAAAGTATATTCCAAATGTGTTTGCAGCCTACCAGTGCAGTTCTAACTGAAAGAGCTAGGACTGAGTTGGGATTTCTTTTTCCTATTTTGAACGTGAAAGCTTTGTATCCATTGGCAATATTGTATGTTCATTTACAACAGATTACAAAGGTAACCAAAGATGACAGGAAAATATCTGTTAGAGAAACACAATTTCTTATGTCTTGCAGTTTCCTGATGTATAGCAGTTCATTATTTCACATACAATAGTGGTCAGTCTGCCCATATTAATAATTTTGTTGCCCACAATTGCTTGCTTAATTAATTGTTCTGGACAATTTTTCTTTTTTATCATGTCTGCCGTGCTTCAGCAAACTTTTCATCACTATGAACACAGTACACAACAACAGAGACAGATGACTCGAAATACATGTCCTTTTAACAACTGCCAACAGTATGACACCGGCCGAGTAAAATACATTTATTGGATAGGTAGTCACAAAAAGCTTAGGAATATTGAAACAGAACTGTACTGTGAAACAGGTAATACTGAAAGTAACTCTTAAATCTGTCTTTATTTCCAACATGCAAATGCATATCATGGCACTCTAAAAACAAATGTCAAAATTCAAAAGCACTGAGCCTGTAAATTTTCTTAAGTACACATGAACAAGAAACCTGGATCTGGATCTGCAGGGTGTGGAAACAGTGATTTGGAAGACGACATGACGTTAAAAATGTCGCGACAGCTTTGAGATACAATGAACAGAGTCCAGCATTCAATCACATCCAAATGCGTTCATTCCTTGTCGAGAAATGTTCCATACATGCGATTTCATTTCTGTTCTGACAAGGAGATTCAGTCGCTTTGTTGACAGTGGCAATTATCCAAAAAATGTGTACAGTACTTAACAAAAGCACTAAATTGGGAAATCGACTACCTCAACAATTCGTCAGTGAGGACCTCGTAAATGTAGTTGCCTGTTGTGCTTTTAACTGAGTTTTCCAGAAGCAGACTGGAGAGGAAAATGGGAAATGGGCAGGTAGAGCATAGGACATAAACAGTAGAACAGCAAAGTATACATAACAAAACTGTTAATAAACTGTACAGCGGCACTCAAAAAAAATCACAAATGCACTTCCCAGTTTCACAAGCTACAGAGACAACAGAACACACCTATTATATTCTTCAAGCTTCTGAGCAAGTTTAAATATACTTCACTTAAAACGAGGAATAAATTAAAGCGTGTGTAGTTTGATTTGTTTATAAAAGCCTTTGTCAAGTACATAAGGGTAACAGTTTCTTTCTTTGACATTTTCCTGACTTATTATTCCTACACTGAAGGTAATGAGGCATTTTATAAGCTGTATTAATATTTTCCTCTTCTACACATCCTCCTACAAGTCTCCTGCAATAATTTTACCACAAGCACAGAAACGGGCCATTCGTGAGTGCACAGTGTGCGGGTGTCGATCTGGGATGGAACGAGTAAAAGTGAAGAGCCACAGCCGTCCCTCCGAGACGGGAAGCAAAGCGGGAGAAATAAAACCCGAGGAAGTGACACCCACAACCCACGGGGTGCCGGTCAGCCACTTCCGAGACGAGGCTAAGCGGTCGGAGGAGGAGAGGCGAGGTGGAGGGAGGGGGACATCGAGGAAGGACGACACCGAGGAAAGCACGTCCGCAGACTTTCGAGGGCGAGGATGCGGAAGGGGAGACAGACGCGAGACGTGGGCCAGGAAAATGATACGGGGTCACCACAGTGCTGCAAATTTCTTCCCTAAAGGACAAAAGTCGGGGAAATAAAAGGGGGAGGCGATTTTGCAGTCACAGAGTGGCGGAGAGCACAGTCCACAGCGACTCGTCCACCCTCCCCTTCCCCCACGCCACAGTCGGGGCGCACGCGTCCTCCGGAAACTACAGTTCCGTTTTTCTTTCCTACGGTAAAAAAAATATATACGCCGCAGCGGCAGGCGGCCGAGCACTAAGAAGCAGTAGCCGTTAATGGCTGGCGACCGGGCTCTGCCGGACGCACACGCCAACCATCGGGCTGTCGTCCCGGTCCGGCGCGTCATCTGCGGCGGGTCCCGGGACAGGCGCGACGGGTGGAGGGGGCAGAGCTGCCGGGACGAACCCGCGGTGGTACGCCGACACCGGTGCTGCGACGCCTGCGCTGTACCCGCCACCCCGGTGGTGGTAGGCCACCGCCACCTGCTGCTGCTGCGGCTGTGGCTGCTGCACGACTTGCAGCGGCTCGCCGGGCGCATAAGGAGGCGGCGGCGGGCCTCGACGGTGGCGGGGATGGTAGTGGCGCAGCGCCGACGCCGCAGGGGGTCCCGAGATCGGAGGACCGTCACACTCCATCGGCAGCACTTGCTGCTGCTGCTGCTGCTGCTGGTGGAGGGGCGCCGGGGGCGGCTGCAGCGTGGGAGGGCACGCTGCGACTACGTGAGGGTGTCCCGGCGGTGCGCCCACTCCTGTACACGCCACCGGATCTGACCGTGCCCGGACACCTGCCGTAAAATTACACCGGTATTCACAGGCTACCCTATGTGGTGTTTGAAGACATATTTTGCTCTATTAATAGTGTTATGATGAGCTGTCAGTTCCATTTTTGTGTACAATTTTTCAACAACTGAACCAGTCATCATCTGGTGCTGTGAGCTGCACCTGAAAAAGGCAACCGGACAGTTGTCAAGATAATGTGCATAAAAATGGAACAACATTTTGGCTGAGCACCCAAAGACAGAGCATTAATCTGTCACATCGCAAAAGTACAAGTTTTTCTGTATTTACAGACTCTGAAATGATCTACCAATGTTCAAATCTGGAGGAATATCAGTTTTCCAGGAATTAATGTTCCTCTTCTAGGATGTATGGAGGAGCCAAAGAAATTCACAGAAAAAAAAAACAATTTAAGCAATTAAAAATTAGTCAAGTTGTGAGACTTTGTGCTAAATACAGCAAACAGTGTAAACTCTTCTGCCATACAAGCTCTGTAATGTACTTTACACACAGACGTTTGGTATGCTGTGTCCATGACTGTTTAAAACACAAAGAAAAACAAAATGTAACCAGTCACTAGACTTAAAGCTTTATTTAAATTTTTTATTTATTTATTTTTTGGAGATGTTTTGGAGACTACATTCCATCATGAGGCAGCAATTCTGGCACTTAGCTGAGTTGCACTGCTCCTGGGAAACTGATGGTGTTGAAGGACTACAGATATTTCTACACTACTGGTTCAACTGCCATCTGATGTGGTAAATAAAAAAACTTAAAATTACAAAATGTACAACGGGTTTTTATATATATTCCATAACATATATCAGTGTGACTTTGGCAGCAATTTGATGGTCACTCAACTGAACTGTTGTGTGGTTAAGAATAAACACTTTGGAAGTTTGGCTGAGCAAGTAATGTGAACATTAATTCACTTTTTAAAGCAGTTTACATGGAAGACTCCCAATACTTTAATCTCCACTACCTCTGAGGACTTCACCAACAGTAGAGGAACAGCATATGATAAAATGTCAGGCACAAAAATGTATTTTACATCAAGGCTTAATTTTCAGAACATACTGAAATAATTGGTTTGCAATCTTACTGCATGCAACAGAAATACAGCTAATCTTATAATAATTTGATGTTGCAGAGTGGATTTAAAATATGAGCAAATCTCCTTTGCCTCTTTTGACAGGAGCAACCCAGATCACAGTGAAGCAGTTCATTCAGACATAACAGGATTGCAGTGATGGAAATAAATGCCCCTGTTGAAAAACAGCCCAGTGCTTACTGCACAGCAAACAGTATGAAAAGCAAATGCAGTTTACGAGAACATTCCTGTTACTGGTGCTGCATTATTTTATGAGAGGTACCCTTTAAAAAATTATATAATTAATTCTTTGTTTGCAGGTACATGTATGCAGTCCTTGTACACATTGTCCTCCCCTCTGTACATCGCTAAAAGAGGGGTGGCGGAAGGGGGGGAGGGACACCGACAACAGCGTGCGGGTTTTCACTTTATGATTACCTCTTGTAATACACCATGAAGGTGGTTTGTAAATGGGCGCACTGTTTTATCATTTGTTACAAGTTAAAACTCTTTGTAAGTTGTGGACTCATCCAAGGACCATACTCTTATCAAACAAACAATATACTTAATAAAATATTGTATCTGGAAGAATAGTCATCCACACAATAGATGACAACTAAATGGTGTAGATACAGTGTTCGTAATGAAATGTTTGATGCTGACATAATAGTTAGGATATAAAGGTAAGCTCTATTATGTCAAGTGACTAGCAAATGATTTCTTGTTACTAACAATTCACACTGACATGCCTATTACGTGCTGGTAAAATTCAATACATTAAATAACACACATACCACATCAAATCAAATATTGCATACCAAATATTGAGGAAACCTTCCTATATACAATCACATTTGAATAGGTGATCTTTCTTAAAAATGATGACCACTTCTGTCACTATATTCTTGTGCACGTTGCATCATGGACAGGCCGCCAGTTGTTATTTTGTAACGTGTAACAGTAATATGCGCTATTACATCCTCCACATGCCATATTTGTAGTGAATAACCATCTATCTTTTTCCTTATGTTGTTGATATTCCAGTGCAAGAAATTCAGAAGGGTCAAGTATGGCTGTTGTGCTGGAAATTTCTGAACAATAATACCTGCTCCAACCTTCCAATAATGAATTAATGGTTTGACATGTTTCTTGCTAGTAGTCTATTCGAAATATCAAACCCATCTCATCCAAGTCACACTGTTGGGTGCATATTTGAGGATTACCTTATAATAATGTAGATTATCTTATAATAAAATGAATATAATAGAGGGAAGCATCCCATGTGGGAAAAATATATCTAAAAACAAAGATGATGTGCCTTACCAAACGGAAACGCTGGCAGGTAGATAGACACACAAACAAACACAAACATACACACAAAATTCTAGCTTTCGCAACCAACGGTTGCTTCGTCAGGAAAGAGGGAAGGAGAAGGAAAGACGAAAGGATGTGGGTTTTAAGAGAGAGGGTAAGGAGTCATCCCAATCCCGGGAGCGGAAAGACTTACCTCAGGGGGAAAAAAGGACGGGTATACACTCGCGCGCACACACACACACACACACACACACACACACACACACACACACACACACACATATACAGACACAAGCAGACATATTCAAAGACACAGAGTTACTCTGTGACTTTGAATATGTCTGCTTGTGTCTGTATATGTGTGGATGGATATGTGTGTGTGTGTGTGTGTGTGTGTGTGTGTGTGTGTGTGTGTGTGTGTGTGCGTGTGTGTGCGCGCGCGCGCGCGCGAGTGTATACCTATCCTTTTTTTCCCCCTAAGGTAAGTCTTTCCGCTCCCGGGATTGGGATGACTCCTTACCCTCTCCCTTAAAACCCACATCCTTTCGTCTTTCCCTCTCCTTCCCTCTTTCCTGACGAAGCAACCGTTGGTTGCGAAAGCTAGAATTTTGTGTTTATGTATGTGTTTGTTTGTGTGTCTATCGACCTGCCAGCGTTTCCGTTTGGTAAGTCACATCATCTTTGTTTTTAGATTTATCTTATAATAAAGTAGATTTCATTACTTATTATTTTTACATGCTAAAAGTACTATAAATAAATAAGGGGTAAATGCAAATTTTCCAATTGTGTACAGACTATCTACACTGTCAGTGACTGAAAATCTGACAAAACAACATGATAAGTTGGGTGCCTCATAATGCTATGACAAAAATTTTAATTCTAAACATTTGGCATTAGTACTAACTACAGATCTTAAATGCTAAATAGGAAAAAAGGTGTTTACTGGAAACACTTCAGATTCTTAAACCATTGGTCTATCAGGAAACATTACAAGTAAAACATTATTTACAGGACATATAGATCAAATGCAACCATATTTACACAGAACAGGAATTAGGATGTCAGCACACAACATGTAGAATTGCAAAATTTCTGAAGCTATTGTTTCACTACACTATCTGCAAAATGAAGAGACACACAGTCTCCAAGAAGCAAAGTCTGTGGAGATCTCAGTGTTTGTGTTACTAAAACACACACACACACACACACACACACACACACACAAGTACATTACTGAATGTACAATCAAATCATAACCCAAACTGTTCATGAGAATGTGAGAGCAAAGAGAACATAATGTTCAACTCGATCAAATGGTGCTTTAAAAGGGAAATATATGTTTACTTCTAAGGTTAGGGGAAGGAGCTACGATCCTCAGTACAGTGGAAATACATGCAGAGAAGTGAGCATTCCTGTAGGAGATATAACCAGCTACAAGAAAATGCTGGAGGTGACTAGAATTAAAACTACAGAGTTGTGGCACTTCTGTCACAAAGCACCACAGTTACCAGCTACCTGAGGAAAGTTACCACTGTCATCCACAGGTGAGGACCGGCAACTACAATAAAAAATGCAGCTTCCTTTCGAAGTGAGCCATACCAGCACTTTTCTCTACGAACAAGAGCTGATGCGGGTGGCACTGTACAACATTGCGATATCTGATCAGAAACTGTGATGAAGCAATAATTACGGTCAGTTTCATTCAGTGGTACTAGTTTTCTGGCTGTATGCCCACCTCACAACTTCTTACATTAACAACACAGCTTTGTGTGCAACATTTCCTTCGTACATTTTCTGTCTTTTGTCAGTCTTCAGTTGTAATCCTGCTCCCAAAGTGTGTGTGACTACACTCCTCAATCAACTGCTATTAAAACAAATATGAAAATGGAAATTTCAGGATGGAATACAAATAACAGAATGAGTAAAGATAGCAACTCAATGAGTGGACGAGGCATTGAGTGGTGACGGTCACACAAATGTTGCTTAACTTTATGGCGACATCTTCCTTCCGAGCATTATACGTCCGAGTTATAAAATTCATTTAGAGTGAAAGTACTTTGTGAACTTTAGAAATATAACTGAATATACTATTTTAAATTCCAGATGAAGCTCCAAAGACAGAATATTCCTTATATTGCACAAAAGAATATTTTTCTCTTGCAATACTGCTATGGTTGAAATTTAACCCCAAGAAATACAAGCATCAATGAAAATTACACACAAAAGTTTTCATTTATTGGGAGTGAGTTGCAACACACAAGAGGTGATCAAAAAGTTTCCATTCAAAAGCCGTATAGTTCAGAATCTGTGTGCCAAACAGACAAACTCCCTGAGAGCATTAAGATAATCATACCACTGATGCACCAAGTTGAAGATATCCCTTTGGTAAAACACCAAATCCTGCTGCGTCAAAAAGTCCGTAACTGCCCGCTGCACATCCTTCGACGTTTTAAGGTTCCAAAGGCACGAGAGTCACACGGGGAGCCACCAACTTCTGTATTAGGACATTTTTAATACGGGAACGTCTTGTGTCGATTTGTGACCAGCGAGTAACTTAGCACACTATTCTACAATGGAGGTTTTCAACAGATATGCTGCCCCTTACACTTTACTCAGCCTCCAACAGGTGTCTACTGGTGTTCGTCCTCTGGCAGCTGTGGAAAGAATAACAGCACACTGGACCTATTAGGACAAATTTGGTTACAGCGTCGCAGCAGTGCACATTTCTGCAGTTACCTCACGTGTGTCAGAAAGATACAAATGCCACACTAATCCCTCGCCTACATCTCCTTGCTCGTACAGCCACATCGGAGTTACGCTATGTCGTACACGTGCTGCAGCCCCACCCTCAAATGGAAACTTTTCGATTGCTCATTATATAAAGATGCTTGACTGTCAACTAGATTCAAGCTGCAATATCGTTACAATGGAGTCAGCTGGGAGAATGGAGCTGAGTGTGGGTTAGTTAGTTCTCAAGAAAATGTCATCCAAAAGCTTAGAAACAGTTTCAGTCTTTTTGGTGTGTGTATCAAATACTCACTGCCTCAACTACAGGGTAAATTGTTACCTTCATATCTTCCACTTTTTACCATTAAAACAAATTTATACGACGGTATTTTGGAAAGTAAAGATACACCGTACGCCAGAGGAACAGAAGAGTTTTGGCGAGCAAATTGGCAACACTGGTGTTAACCTTGAACCGTTAACTTTCTCCTCGCAGTTGTTCGGCAGTTGAACGTTGCTTCTGGTTGGAGTAGGTCGTGTTTAAAATGGCTGCGCCAATTCAGAATGCCGCCAAATGCGAAGTGCGCTCCGTCATACGTTTTCTTCATGCAAAAGGTCAGCGACCAGTGGATATTCACAAAGAAATGGTTTCTGTTTATGGGAACATTATGAATCGACAAAATGTAATGAAATGGTGTAGTCATTTCTCTGAAGGTAGGACTGATGTTAATAACGAACAAAGAACAGGTCGGCCATCTGTGATCTCTGATGCCCTTCTTTGGAGAACGGAGGAAGCAATTCGTGCGAATAGACATCTCACATTAAAAGAATTGCATCAGATCATACCAGACATGTCAATGACAACTCTTTATGAAGTTGTGACTGTCAAGTTAGGGTACAGGAAATTGTGCGTGCGCTGGGTTCCGAGACTGTTAACGGAAGAACACAAAAAGAAAAGGATGGGCTTTGCACGCGACTTCCTCACACGCTATGCTGAAGCAGGTGATGAGTTCCTTGATCATATTGTGACAGGTGACGAGACGTGGGTTTATCACCATACACCTGAATCCAAGCAACAATCAATGCAATGGCACCATTTGAATTCATCAAAAACCAAGAAATGCAAAACGTCGATTTCAGTGAAGAAAATCATGGCTTCTGTTTTTTGGGATAGACAAGGCATTCTTCTGTTGGAATTTATGCCTCCTGGAATGACAATTAATGCTGCTGCATATTAGCAGACTTTGAAACGTCTTCAAAGGGCAATTCAAAACAAGTGCAGGAGAATGCTGACAAGTGGAGTCTGCTTGCTTCATGACAACACTCGGCCTCACACAGCAGTCGTAACCAAAGCACTACTCAAACAATTCAAATGGGACGTATTGGACCATCTGCCACGCAGCCCAGACCTCGCGCCCACCGACTTCCGTGTCTTCCGTTACCTGAAGTCGCATCTTAGTGGAAAATCATTCCACGATGATGAAGAGATCAAAGATGAAGTTGAAATGTGGTTCCGATAACAGGTGGCAACCTTCTATAACTGTGGGATACAAAAGCTTGTGCACAGACTTAACAAATGTTTGGATAACGGGGGTGATTATGTTGAAAAATAACAAATAATCCAGTTAATAAGATGTAACTGACATTTTCTAAATAAATGTTCTATGTAAGGACTGCGAGCCATTGTATCTTTACTTTTCGAAATGCCCTCATATGTAAATGTAAAAACATTGTGCAGACTTTTTTCCAAAATCCTAAATATCCTTTTCTTTAAGGTAATTCAGAAAGTTAGTTTTTACATCAATATTTGCTAGTGAAATGTCACGATTCCAGTGCCAACTGCATATGATGGAAATACACACTCAGTTTCTTCAGTCTCGTGCACCTCTAGCCACTTTCGTGGACAATGGAAATACACACATTACTTTAATTGTAATGAGAGTCACAGCAGAAATATTTATTCAAGTCTCTCCTCATCTCACAACATTACATTCAACAGTTTCTGATCAGAAACGCTTTTATGACCGAAACTGCACAACAAACCTTTACTACACAAAGTAGAGTCACAAAAAGTTCAGTATGCAAGTATCGGTAGCATCACGTGTTTACAGCTTTCGGAGGAGCTGTCGTGCGGGACTCTGGGTACTACTGGTACCTGAGGGGAGAACTAGAGGTGTGCTGGCTAAATGCCACCAATGCAAGAGGAGGGGGTAGGTGTGATGACAAATTATTCTACGTGGAGTGAGTAACACAATGTCAGTCAACAGCCAGTATGTACAGTGTGTTGGCTCTCATGTTACACATGCAATGCAAAGGACTTACTGCAGTCAGCACAATTTTCACACACATACAGGGTGATTAGAGTGACTACTGGTACTGTACTAATGTATTTTTGCACTGTGTTCACTGTTAACAGGCTTCTGCTGATATTTAAACTGGCATACGGCGTGTAACACAGAAGTTCTGGACAGACAAATATACTTCTTTCCCATTTTTTGGAGAGGGCACGGCTTGTTTCTGTCTCATAACACAAATCTTCATTCTATCACAATTAATCCAGTATGGTGAAATTACAGAATGACGACAATGATTTAAGAAACAAGAATAACAGATTTAATTAATGACCATTTTCAAATGTAATGTGGAATCAACATACGAGTAAACGTCCGTTGAAGGCGTGAGGACTTGTATCTCTCCATACTGTCTTGCTGTTTAAGCTCTTATCTGCAGTATTCTGACAGGTTATATGTGGCCCATCATGATTTACTCTCCTATGCCATCCTCTTCATCTCAGATTACCATCCGCACCCAATTTTCTCAATTATTTGTTGGATATATTCTAATTATTTGTCTTCCTACATAATTTTTGTCCTCTGTGGCTGCTTCAGTACCATGGAAGTTATTTAAACATTTTCCTTCCTTTGCCGGTTCTGTGGAGAAACCCTCCATATCCGATCCTATCAAACCATCTAATTTCCACCGCCCTTCTTTAGCTCCCCTTTGATTCTCTTCTTTTTCGGTTTTCTTGAGGCCCTCGATTCATTTCTACAAATACGAAAATTTTGAAAAAACAATAAGGCAAAATTAGGGGTTTTTAGCAAAATAACATGAAAACAGCGATTCTTACGAGATACTGCAAAATTTGTAATTATATCTTATAAAAATATTACAAACCTGAAGACAGCAGTTTACTAATATTTGTAACTGATAGTTATTGGAAGTTAAAACTGCATTTTTACATCTTATCTCCTAAAGACTGAGGTTCCTGTATAATCCTTCTTGTATTGACTTAAAATAACAGTGAATTTCTAATGTAATGAATTTTGATGTGAGAACATAAACAGCACTGAAACTGCCAAAAAAGCGCAAATAAGAATACCAAATTTGGGGAAAATACCATGGAATTTGGCAAAAAAGCAACACAGTATTTGATAAAGAAACCTATATCAAATTTGGCACAAAATGGCACTGAATTTGGTGAAAATAACAAATCTGGAAAAAGACATTGAATGTGGCAAAGCAACTAAATTCAGCATTAAAATAACATCAACTTTGGCAAATATTGGCAACAACTGCAGTAAAAAATAACAATGGATTTGGTAAAAATAGCAAGTAATTTCACAAAAATAACACCAAGTTTGGCAAAAAATAATGAAACTTTGGCAAAAAAATAACACTGGATTTAGTCATGAAATAAACCAATATTTTTTCTGTCTGTATTCATTGTCATACAATGTTGTGCTTCAAAGGTATGTTGTCATGTCATCTTCCTCAAATCATGACCTATATATGTATATTTGATTCTAGTACTATACTTTTAGCAAATAGTGTCCTCTTTGTATGGGCTAGTCTGCTTCTTATTACCTTCTTGCTTCATCCATCATATTATTTTGCTTCCATGGTAACAAACATACTTCCTTCACTTTGTCTACTGTGTGCCCCCAGTTTTAATGTAATCTCATTTCTACTATGCCCCGCTACTTTCGTCTTTCTTCAGTTTGCTATCAATCCATATTCTCTGTTTGTTATACCTTATGTTATATTAAACAGATCCTGTAATTGTTCCTCACTTTCACTGATGATAGCACTGTCATCAGAAAATCGTATCACTGATATCCTTCCAACCCGAATTTTAGTCCCACTCACGAGTCTCTCTTGTTTTGCATCACTGCTTCTTTGATGTATAAATAAACAGTTAGTGCGATCAATTTCATCCCTTTCTTATACTGTTTTTAATCTGAGAACTACACTCTCAGTTTCTATTCTTATCCTGGCCGCTTGGTTGTATGCTACCCATCTTTCCCTACGGTTTTACCTATTTTTCCAAGAATTTCAAACATTTTGTATTGTCTGACACTGTCAAACAGTTTTCATAGGTTGTCAAACTGGTGATAGAGCCCCCCCACATCATTAGGTACAACATGTCTGTTGTCTTTAACTTGCCTAAAGCCAAACTGATCATCATCTAAGACCATCCTTGGGCAGTGTAAAACTCATTCAGAGTTGGTTACTTTGGTCATGCTGTAATAAGAATCGCAAACCACACTTGCTGTAATCAATTACAACTGGGCTACATTCCAAATCCTAATGGGATCAAACAATATGCATATGAGCAAAGAAAATGTTGATCTGCAACATCTGTTCCCTTTTATAATACATTATCCACAGAGTACAAATATACCAATTATTTGCTGCATTATTTGCGAGAACTCAAATTTGTATATTTCATACAAGCACAGTGTTGTCAAAATGGCACAGTTTATACTTTTAGAATGTAATAAGATAATTAGAATGATGGAAACAAGAAAAAAGGTTTTTATTTTAGCAGAGTGATTTTCATTAGTAAGAACAGTTCCTTCCAAAGAATATTTACAAATCATACCTCAAAATCAAGTACCAGTGATTACAATAGACTACAAATGATGCAGATCAAACAATTATTACAAGATCCAAATACATGGACTCTTGCCCAACATTTTTAGATAGTCATATTTTTTCTGCAGGGGTTCCTACAACTGTGGACTAAGATTTTCTGGATTCTCTGTGTGCAAGGTTTCAAAACTTTATTAACTTATAATCTTTGAAAAGAGCTGCAGGAAAAGCTCACTGGAAGTATCTGAATCCTCTGGAATGTATTGGTTGCAGCACACCTCACATATTATTGACATTTCAGCTTGATAACGTCTCCTGAGAACACAACATTTTGGTTCTGAAACATAGTTCACCATATTTCCCATGAAAACTGAATTAGGTCTTACTCTCTATGGGTTTGGTAAATCTGAATGATCGCAAGATACAGATCGCTTTGCAGTGACACAAGAAATCAGTGTTTCTTCAGCAGTCACAAGGGAAAAAAAAGATCCCCCCTCCTCTGATGTCAGTAATTAAAATGCAAGCACTTTAACTCATTGACACACAAAAATAATACAACTATACAGTGGGGATTTCTGGTTTCTCAGATGTGAAAGCTCTTTGGGAGCACAAGTTAATCATTGCAGCCCACCCTATTTTTTGGCTAATTGGTACAAAACTGGAATAGCATCAAACATTCTTCAATAATATGTGGACACGGAAGTACTAAGACCCTTGTACCCTGTCCTCAAATTTCTACACTATACTTCCCAATATTTCTTGTGACAAAGCTGTAATTTCATCAGAAATGTCAAGTTTAACCTCATATCTTTTATGAGACTCGTGGTACTGCAATGTAATGCAGCTCAGTCCAGTCTCTCTGGGATTTTCTAGCATTATTCTCTCTATCTTTCCATTAACACATTTTCCTCATTTGGAACATTTCCTTGGCTATTCTTATATGCTGTCACTTTTGGTCTGTTTTCTCAGTTTTCTTCTCAAATTTCTCATAGTATATTCAATTTTATTTCTTCTGCCATCTAGTCTTTCTTCTTCTACACCTCTTGCTTTTTCCCCTCATACTTCTCCAGAAGAATGCCTAACGAGTTCCACTGAATTTCTACATTCATCATCAGACAAGTCACTATACCTTGTGTTTAAGATTTCTTCCATCATTCTGCATGCAAACAGTAAAACAGCATCCTTAATTCAATTAATTTCTTATCTGGGTGTCCTAAACTTATCCTCTTTGTAGAATTTCATTCAAATTTTTTATAGTATAACTGTATAATATGTTTGTTCTTAAATATGTGTGCATTCTTTTCTTTATCCACACAATCTTTCCTTTGACTATCGCAGAGAACAGTCTGCATGTCTCTTACATGTTGCTTTGAAAGTATTCTTCGACCAGCAACTTCCTAAGCTCTATTTAGAGGCTCTGGGACAGCTTCATGCACTTCCAAAGTACAGGTTGTTTATAAATGAATATCGGGGTTTTAACACTTTGTACTATTTATTACATTAAAATTACAGTTATAAATGAGATTTCAAATGAAAGAGTAACTCAAATAGTTGTGTTTGGCACCACAGTCCGCTAGACAGCGGTAGTTGCGAAGATGGTGACTAGTGAACAGAAAACGTTTTGTGTTTTGCAGTTTGCAAAGACCAAATCTGCAGTGCAACGTGCATTCCGGCTGAAGTTCGGTTGTGATCCTCCACGTGATGATAACGATCGTAGATGGTATCATCAATTTGAAGATACCAGTTGCCTTTGTAAAGGGAAGAGCACAGGACAACCAAGAGTTAGTGAAGAAACTGTTGAACAAGTGAGAGAGTCATTCACTCGTAGCCCAAAGAAATCAATCTGGCAGGCTAGTCGTGAATTACAAGTTCCCTTGTTGACTGTTTAGAAAGTTTTAAGGAAACACATACAACTATGTCCTTACCGTTCACAATTATTACAGGCTCTAAAGCCAGCAGACCATGGATTACATGCCAACATTGCAAACGAAATGTTGTTTCATGACGACAAAGATTTTCTGGATCATGTTGTCTTCAGTAATGAATCGACCTTTCACCTTAGTGGACATTTTAACACTCACAAAGTGCGCATCTGGGGCTCAGAAAATCCTCACGAGGTGGTACAAATGCAACGAGATTCCCCTAAAGTGTTTTTTGTGCCGTATCCCGGCGGAAAGTTTATGGGCCTTTCTCTTTTGGTGAAGCTACTGTAACTGGCACTTCCTACCTTGATACACTAGAGCAATAGCTCTTCTCTCAATTGGAAGAAGATGAGCCAGATAACTTCATTTTCCAGCAATATGGTGCACCACCTCACTGGCATAGCAAAGTACGCAACTGGTTGAACTTCACTGCACCCAAGCACTGGATAGGACGCAAGGGGCCAATGACAGGGCTTGCTTTGCATGACCTCCACGTTCACCCGACCTAACGCCATGCAATTTTTTCCTTTGGGGCTTCATCAAGGATCGTGTGTACGTTCCTCTGCTACCAGAAAAACCTCCCTGAATTAAGAAACTGGATTGAAACAGCTGTTGCTACAATCACTGAAGACACACTTATCAACATTTGGGAAGAACTCAACTATAGACTTGATGTGTGCCGTGTAACAAATGGTGTTCACATTGAACATTTATAAGGTTCTTGGCAAAACTGTTTGAGTTGCTCTTTTATTTGACATATCATTTATAAACACGCTGTATTTTCGTGGTGCAGGTAAGGTCGGTCAGAACAATTACTTGTCTCAGTCCATCAACACTGTGTAGTGTGCTGTTCATACAGCTCCTAACTGGTAACACTTTGGCAAAAATATATACATCCATTTATGCAGTTTGTAGTTAACGACATGACTCAATAACAATAATGTGCAGCAGTCACAATTCCCTCTCGGATAACGCTTCCTTTTACACCATACAGGAAAGTGTGCACTACCCTACATATTTTAAGGTCACTGGCTCCTGTAAACACACAAAATATACATTACTTTCACATACTGTGACCAGATATTAAAAAATGAAATTACAATGAAAGCCAGACCATTTGCTCCTTACAGGCGTTCATAAATATTAACGGGAAGAGTTGTAAATGTGTGCCCCGACTGGGACTCGAACCCGGGATCTCCTGCTTACGTGGCAGACGCTCTATCCATCGTAGCCACTGAGGACACAGAGGATAGTACGACTGCAGGGACTTATCTCTGGCACACTCCCCGTGAGACCCACACTTCCCACTTATGGTCCACAAACTACGTTCGTAGTGCACCTGCCCACTATAGTCATTACTTGCGGCAGTCAATCTACTGAGTCCTGTAAGAGTTACAGCAATGTGAGTGCACCCGCACTGAAGAAGATCATTGGCCGGTAAGCCTTATCTATACGAAGATGGCAGCTGTTCTTTCGGACATGTCCATGCTTCCATCAATAATTTGCGTTCCAGTACAAGGAAAAAATTTCAATGATTGCAGCTGTACTTTGACAGAAACTTTTCAAGCAGAGATATTTCAATTACTTGTTTCAGATTTGGTTCATAGACTTTTGAAATTTCTTGAACGACAATGTTTTTGCATCCAAGATTGTACAACTGCATTTATGAAAACCATTATTGGCCAGATTCCGCTATACAGCCATTTTAAAATGACAGAGTCCACAAATAAAGATACTACAGTATCCAAACAACCAGGGGATCCAATCCCACAGTGAATCACACAATCAATAAACATATAAGCATGAGTCCTACAAAAACATACGTTCCTTTGCAAACAGTATCAACTAAACCAGATGCACTTCATAGTATTAAGTAAGTTTGTTCTGTTACGTACTAAATTACAATGCTTGGCTAGGCAACAGATCAATTAGTTTTCTTGAGTTTGGTTTTACAGCCTTTGAAATTTCTTGACAGATGACATTCCGCAGAGACTGAATGTTTGTTTTTAAAAGACTAATCACTGACAGTGATTTAAAAGAATGCAAATAATATGGCAATAATGTTATCTTTCAAGCAAAGACATCACAATTTAATGTAACACAACTGTTTCTACTTAATACATTTTCAGCTGTCTAAACATTATTATGACGTCTGAATAAAAAATTCACTATTATCACTGTCTTTATTTACTGAGATGATAAATTATAGTATGTAAAAAAATGCATTTCAAAAGAGTCAGTATAAACAGCTTATGCAATCTAAGAATTTACTTGTGAAGCAACTTACACAAGCTCTACATTTTTCTACAATGTGTGTGTATGTGTGAAGGTACACAGGCGGTCACACATGTGCAGTCGGTAGATAAGTACAAACCGAGAGCCCATGTGCTAGTCGGAATAGGGTAGATCTAGCTGAGAGCCAACACACCATGCAGGCTGGTTTCCAGGGTAGGGTTCGCTAGGGTAGGGTAGGGTAGGTTAAGACAAAAGTCACTTACTGAGCAGACTAAGGCGGGGCTGGAGCACCTCAACAGTTTGCTGGGCTCCCAGACAGAGTTAGTCATCGAGTCACATACTGAGCTGGTATTACGTCTGCTGGCCGGCAAAAAACAGACAAGCAACAATGACGCAATCACAACAATCTGTAGCAAGGAAGGTGTAACAGGGGGTAGGGGAGGGGGGGGGGACCTTTCAACACAAGTGGGTAGGGGACAGGGGAGGGGTGGAGTGCACACACTGAAAGAGGTCACAGAATTCACTATTATTGTGCGGAGCACATTAGGGGCGAGATTATGGGTATTACAACATAAATAATATGTGAAGAGAAACTGTTCATTAAAATGATTAAAACAAGAATTATCTAGCATGAACAGGTGACAGAAGGAGGCAAGAACATGAAAACGTCAGCAATAGGTTGTACAAAAAGGAATTTACAGATGTTCACCGGGACATATTACGCAACAGTTGACAAACTAAAAGTCAAGGAGGGAAAAGTCTTTTTCTAATAAAATCAAGAAACAGTAGGGAACATAACAACTATTTATGATTTCTCTCAGAGGGGAGGGATACTGCACTTAAATCAACCAGACACCAACAGACAGTCTGCAAGAAAACTGTACTTGTTAAACAAAGAAAGAACACTATTTTGTCAGTCTCATACATGTAGCTTTGTGGGAAAATAAATCTTACAAATAAATTTTAAAAATGTATGTATAGTGTTATTTTGCACTGCAGTTTTGGTTAAAACTATCCTTTGTCAATAGAAAATCAAATAACAAAACATGTTTTGTATACCTGCAAAAAGTGAATGTGAAAACAGCTAATATTAGTCTTATGGCACATGTACAAAGGCCAAACTGGCAATAATGTATTCGATAAATTACTGTGCCTCAACACCGCTGGTATCTGGTTGCTGAATTCTATACACTGAACCACTCTAAATAATTAAAAAGCATTTCCAAACAACAAAGACCAACTTGCATCTCTTACAAACTAAACATTACTGTGACTGTCAACCACAGAAAATAATATACTTTATACACTACTATATCACAAATTATGATTTTAAAAAATCTGGCACTGCTGGCTGAGAAGTTAACTCACTGCCTCTCTCAATTAAAATTAAAAAGGTTGCCAAATATTTCCAGATGCAAACCAAGACATATGACACAGCTTATAAAGTAGATTTGGAGATCATTTAGTATTCCAACAATATCCTGAATTCTGCATGTATATTTCTTAGCAATGTTGCTAGCCATTCTGTAAGCACAGACTGCAATCCAATGGGATGTCAAATCATTGGCCTGCTACAACACAAGAGTACTAGGACATAGCGGCCAAGACATTTACAATCATCATCACTGCCAACAGAAGATTACAAATATGCAAGCAAGTTGGCTACTTTATTGTTTGGTTCTGTCTTAAATGCTGTACAGAAAGAGAGGCATACCTAAGGGTTATTTGACAATGTACTACCATAATACCACTAGGCTAAGGCGTTTCTCTTCTAAAAGTGCAGTTGTTAGGATAAATATGGTCATTTTTACATGGACCTATGGCAAACATACACACAAATGAGTAGAGTCTCAGACAGACGGAGTAAGTTACAAAAAAATAACTGCAGCTGATCATTGGCGATCTGATTATTTACGATTTAGTTTAGTTTCCATCATGTTCCTATACTACAAAAGTCTAAACTTTTGTTTTTTCTATATGATTTAGTGATTCTCTACACATGTTTATCATCTTTCCTTTCAGTTTTTCATGAACGAAGGTAAAAAAAAAATTTATCCTGTCATCTACATAAATGATATCACATTATCAAGAGTTTTGCCCAAAACACTATTGACCCATTGCAGTTTGTAACTGGGAATATTTTTACAGTATTGTTTGAAATTTCATAAAATATTCCTTCCCTGTAGAAGGAACTTTTTATCACTGGCTAAATCTTTTCAGCGCTCCTTCCATCGCCAATATCCAGGTAGTTCATGCCACTCTCTTCTGTTACATTTGAGTTACATGGCCCCACTTCTATCACATGGAATTACCGAAAAATGTTTGAAAAAGCTTCTACATCTCTATCAAATCGTAGCACTTCTCTTTTACACAGTGGTGATGATCTGTCACAAGAAATAAGACAAATCAGGCAATAATAACACTACAACATTACACTTAAACACAGTCTGGTAATAGTCTGTTCTGGAGCATGCCGGTACATGAATTAGACAAAAAGCTGAAAAATGGAATTTACTGTTAGCTAAATGATTCATGGAATGTTGCATCCAATCACAGCACCATCAAATACATTGATATTTCTGCAAATTGTGAATCTTAGGATGTGTATGGAATATACTGTATCAATCAATAAACCTGCTATCTGCAAATGAGCATTGTCATTTATTATAAGGTCTGAATATTGTTAAGTTCTTTATTACCACACAGTATCAGACGATGTTACACAAATAAAGGCACTGTCACTTCCACAGTCCAAGCTGTGAGCTCTTCCAGTACAGCAATAGCGGAAATTAGTAAGTGGAGAAGCAATTTTATTTGATAGATTCAGAAAGCATATGTGATTTAATCAAAACTATAAATAGATCATTTCAGACTGGTACCATAAGCGTTACCAGCTTTCTACAGGCAGGTGTTGCATAATAACATGCATTTTAAATGCTGTGTGACCAATATTTAGCCACTTCATAGACTCCTCGGATAGCTGCCATCAGTTCTTTTAGAGAGTATGTAGTTGGACACATCTTCCAGATGAGGAGTCGATACACAGTCTGCTATTCTCCGAATTCACACAGGGTAGATTCACAAGAAAATTCCCACTTCTTCAGGTCAGCATTACACTAGCCGACCCTAGATCATAGCCTCTCGAGTGTTTTCCATGTTGGCCAGCTTTCTTCATGGCCAGAAGGTAAGCTGTCACATGGTACTACCCATTCTGTGATGTTGCCATCTTGATTCCACATGGAATTTAGTTTGAAAGCTGAATATTGTTCAGTGAGGGTTTCTGTAGTACGGAGGAAACTTCGTCTTGATTTGGGTCAGGCAGTTGCTCGTAGGTACCCATACAGAGAACGGGTCTCTAGATTTGTGCATACAATGAGAGCTTTCACAACTGAATGTCATATTTGCTGATAGGTCTTCTGGGCTGTAAGCCTATGGTCGAAAGAACTTTTCAGTTCGTGATTTTTCGTCCAGAGCTGCACTGGACATCTTTGGAGGTGTTCATGGCAATGTCGAATCTTCCTGACCAATGAGTCGGGTGTGTAAAGCGGGCATGGTCAAGTTCATATGCGATCAGCAGAGACAGTCTTCATCAGAGATAAGTGTTAAGCACTGATTGTCACCTGTCAAGGATAAAGACTTTTCTATCAATTCTGGAGAGCCATTACCCACTTATCTGCACATCAGAACACTTGGGCACTGAATTAAAACATCTATAGCAAGAAGAATGGCTATTCAGGCAACGAAGTAAATAGGGTTCTGCAACTGAGTAACAGTAGGAAAAAGGACAATGATAAAATACAGCAGTCAGCAAGTGGAGTGTACGAGACTGAATGAATTGATGCAAACAAGAAGAATGGCTATTCAGGCAACGAAGTAAATAGGGTTCTGCAACTGAGTAACAGTAGGAAAAAGGACAATGATAAAATACAGCAGTCAGCAAATGGAGTGTACGAGACTGAATGAATTGATGCAAACAGTCTGATTATAAATCTGGAAAAAACTGTTGCAATGGATATTTTTACCACCCACAATAGGATACCAGCTAATCCTTCCGGAGAAATAAGTGGACAAAAAATTGAAAAAACAGAGAGTACAAAATTTCTCTGTATACGGATTCAACAAAAGATGAAATGGGATACACATGTGGACTATGTGAACAACAAACTGAGCAAAACACGTTTTGTAATGTGTATCGAGTGATATCTCACGAACACATATTTTGCTTGTGTTCATTCAGTATTGAATTACGGTGTACTGTTTTGGGGAAATTGTGGAGCTAGTCAGAAAACATTTAGATTGCAGAAAAAGATTATTACACAAATGAAACGGTTAGATCAAAGATCATCATGCAAGCCACTACATGGGGAAAATAAAATGCTACCACTTCCACGTATTAATATACTTGAAAATGTAATTATTATAAAAGAAAAACCCAACAGTGGCATTCCAAGCATCACCCGTAATGAACCTGTATATAGCTACCACACAAGACAAATAGATAATGTACATGTACAACAGACAAAC
The DNA here is from genome assembly GCF_021461385.2 of Schistocerca piceifrons. Lineage (NCBI taxonomy): Eukaryota > Metazoa > Arthropoda > Insecta > Orthoptera > Acrididae > Schistocerca > Schistocerca piceifrons. The sequence continues at coordinate 203,443,131 of NC_060146.1, read as the reverse complement.
ACAGCATTATTACAGAAAGGCATACTCCACCCTGGCATCAAATTGTACAATGCATTATCGAAATCAAAAAAATAATAATGGACTTAAACAAGTTCAAATCAACTGTGAAGGATTACTTAGCCGAGCACTGCTTCTATACAGTAAGGGAATATCTACAAAAACAAAACTGCCTCACCGATTAAGACTTTTTTTATAAAATGTGTAGGGTAAGAAAATATTGTACAATTTTATCTTTTGTTAAAATGATGTCCGAAGAAAAAGAAAAAAAAAATCAAGGAATTGTAATTAATGAATGGTCCAATACCTTTTCTACACTGTACTGTCCAAGATTCACAGGACCAATAAATAAATAAATATATAAATATATATATAAAACAAAGATGAGGTGACTTACCGAACGAAAGCGCTGGCAGGTCGATAGACACACAAACAAACACAAACATACACACAAAATTCAAGCTTTCGCAACAAACTGTTGCCTCATCAGGAAAGAGGGAAGGAGAGGGGAAGACGAAAGGAAGTGGGTTTTAAGGGAGAGGGTAAGGAGTCATTCCAATCCCGGGAGCGGAAAAACTTACCTTAGGGGGAAAAAAGGACAGGTATACACTCGCACACACGCACATATCCATCCACACATACAGACACAAGCAGACATATTTGGTCTTTAAATATGTCTGCTTGTGTCTGTATGTGTGGATGGATATGTGCGTGTGTGCGAGTGTATACCTGTCCTTTTTTCCCCCTAAGGTAAGTTTTTCCGCTCCCGGGATTGGAATGACTCCTTACGCTCTCCCTTAAAACCCACTTCCTTTCGTCTTCCCCTCTCCTTCCCTCTTTCCTGATGAGGCAACAGTTTGTTGCGAAAGCTTGAATTTTGTGTGTATGTTTGTGTTTGTTTGTGTGTCTATCGACCTGCCAGCGCTTTCGTTCGGTAAGTCACCTCATCTTTGTTTTATATATATATTTTTTCCCACGTGGAATGTTTCCTTCTATTATAATAAATATATAAATACATACACACACAAATAAAAGTCTTTGCTGATAAGGAAAACAGATAAATCAGCTGTAGCAGAACACATTCTTCAGTCAAGAAATCATGAAGTTAAGTTTTCCAAAACCAAAATTTTATCTACTATAACAAACTATTATCTATGACTACATATAGATGGCGTCGAAACGGTGGTAATTTTAACATAAAAGAAAAAGCCATGAAACTCAATGATATATGGGCAGTGGCTCTGCAGAACCGATAGGTAAGTTTTTATTCTTGACAGGTGACAATCAACAGTTAAGTTTTATTTCTGAGAAAGATTATCTCTGTTGATCATTTGTAAATTTGACCACACCCACTTTACACAGTATTTATGTCACGTTACAATGCCCGTCTTGTCAGTTGGTAATACTCAGTTTGCCAGGAGCACCCGCAAAATACATCCATTGTAGCTCTGGATGAAATGTCAGGAACTGAAAAGTTTCTTTGCCAGTGGCCATACGGCCCAGAAGGTTCACCAGCATTTTGATTTATTGCTCTATTTCTTTCCAGACAGGCAGTAGACTCACTGCAGATATCTAGGGGTGGGATACCTGCTAGAGATTAGACCTTTAGGGCTGGTGTCATTCTCAGGGAGTCTACAAAGATTCTGTAAGCAACGAGGCTAGTTCTCTCTCCAAACAGCAAAACCATCTGAGTATCAGCAATCTGTAACTCAGTTACCAAACATCTGACTCTGACAGATGCTCCAACATTCTTTCTCTAGTTACCTAACAATCTAAAACATTGTTGTTGTTGTTGTTGTTGTTGTGGTCTTCAGTCCTGAGACTGGTTTGATGCAGCTCTCCATGCTACTCTATCCTGTGCAAGCTTTTTCATCTCCCAGTACCTACTGCAACCTACATCCTTCTGAATCTGCTTAGTGTATTCATCTCTTGGTCTCCCTCTACGATTTTTACCCTCCACGCTGCCCTCCAATACTAAATTGGTGATCCCTTGATGCCTCAGAACATGTCCTACCAACCGATCCCTTCTTCTGGTCAAGTTGTGCCACAAACTTCTCTTCTCCCCAATCCTATTCAATACTTCCTCATTTGTTATGTGATCTACCCATCTAATCTTCAACATTCTTCTGTAGCACCACATTTCAAAACCTTCTATTCTCTTCTTGTCCTAACTATTTATCGTCCACATTTCATTTCCATACATGACTACACTCCAAACAAATACTTTCAGAAAAGACTTCCTGACACTTAAATCTATACTCGATGTTAACAGATTCCGTCAGCATCACCCGACTTAATTCGACTACATTCCATTATCCTTGTTTTGCTTTTGTTGATGTTCATCTTATATCCTCCTTTCAAGACACTGTCCATTCCATTCAACTGCTCTTCCAAGTCCTTTGCTGTCTCTGACAGAATTACAATGTCATCGGCGAACCTCAAAGTTCTTATTTCTTCTCCATGAATTTTAATACCTACTCCGAATTTTTCTTTTGTTTCCTTTACTGCTTGCTCAATATACAGATTGAACAACATCGGGGAGAGGCTACAACCCTGTCTTACTCCCTTCCCAACCACTGCATCCCTTTCATGTCCCTCGATTCTTATAACTGCCATCTGGTTTCTGTACAAATTGTAAATAGCCTTTCGCTCCCTGTATTTTACCCCTGCCACCTTTAGAATTTGAAAGAGAGTATTCCAGTCAACATTGTCAAAAGCTTTCTCTAAGTCTACAAATGCTAGAAACGTAGGTTTGCCTTTCCTTAATCTTTCTTCTAAGATAAGTCGTAAGGTCAGTATTGCCTCACGTGTTCCAGTGTTTCTACGGAATCCAAACTGATCTTCCCCGAGGTTGGCTTCTACTAGTTTTTCCATTCGTCTGTAAAGAATTCGTGTTAGTATTTTGCAGCTGTGACTTATTAAGCTGATAGTTCGGTAATTTTCACATCTGTCAACACCTGCTTTCTTTGGGATTGGAATTATTATATTCTTCCTGAAGTCTGAGGGTATTTCGCCTGTTTCATACATCTTGCTTACCAGATGGTAGAGTTTTGTCAGGACTGGCTCTCCCACGGCCGTCAGTAGTTCCAATGGAATATTGTCTACTCCGGGGGCCTTGTTTCGACTCAGGTCTTTCAGTGCTCTGTCAAACTCTTCACGCAGTATCATATCTCCCATTTCATCTTCATCTACATCCTCTTCCATTTCCATAATATTGTCCTCAAGTACATCGCCCTTGTATAGACCCTCCATATACTCCTTCCACCTTTCTGCTTTCCCTTCTTTGCTTAGAACTGGGTTTCCATCTGAGCTCTTGATATTCATACAAGTCGTTCTCTTATCTCCAAAGGTCTCTTTAATTTTCCTGTAGGCGGTATCTATCTTACCCCTAGTGAGATAGGCCTCTACATCCTTACATTTGTCCTCTAGCCATCCCTGCTTAGCCATTTTGCACTTCCTGTCGATCTCATTTTTGAGAAGTTTGTATTCCTTTTTGCCTGTTTCACTTACTGCATTTTTATATTTTCTCCTTTCATCAATTAAATTCAATATTTCTTCTGTTACCCAAGGATTTCTACTAGCCCTCGTCTTTTTACCTACTTGATCCTCTGCTGCCTTCACTACTTCATCCCTCAAAGCTACCCATTCTTCTTCTACTGTATTTATTTCCCCCATTCCTGTCAATTGCTCCCTTATGCTCTCCCTGAATCTCTGTACAACCTCTGGTTCTTTTAGTTTATCCAGGTCCCATCTCCTTAAATTCCCACCTTTTTGCAGTTTCTTCAGTTTTAATCTACAGGTCATAACCAATAGATTGTGGTCAGAGTCCACATCTGCCCCTGGAAATGTCTTACAATTTAAAACCTGGTTCCTAAATCTCTGGCTTACCATTATATAATCTATCTGAAACCTTTTAGTATCTCCAGGGTTCTTCCATGTATACAACCTTCTTTCATGATTCTTAAACCAAGTGTTAGTTATGATTATGTTGTGCTCTGTGCAAAATTCGACCAGGTGGCTTCCTCTTTCATTTCTGTCCCCCAATCCATATTCACCTACTATGTTTCCCTCTCTCCCTTTTCCTACACTCGAATTCCAGTCACCCATGACTATTAAATTTTCATCTCCCTTCACAATATGAATAATTTCTTTTATTTCATCATACATTTCTTCAATTTCTTCGTCATCTGCAGACCTAGTTGGCATATAAACTTGTACTACTGTAGTAGGCGTGGGCTTCGTATCTATCTTGGCCACAATAATGCGTTCACTATGCTGTTTGTAGTAGCTTACCCGCATTCCTATTTTCCTATTCATTATTAAACCTACTCCTGCATTACCCCTATTTGATTTTGTGTTTATAACCCTGTAGTCACCTGACCAGAAGTCTTGTTCCTCCTGCCACCGAACTTCACTAATTCCCACTATATCTAACTTCAACCTATCCATTTCCCTTTTTAAATTTTCTAACCTACCTGCCCGATTAAGGGATCTGACATTCCACGCTCCGATCCGTAGAACGCCAGTTTTCTTTCTCCTGATAACGACATCCTCTTGAGTAGTCCCCGCCCGGAGATCCGAATGGGGGACTATTTTACCTCCGGAATATTTTACCCAAGAGGACGCCATCATCATGTAATCATACAGTAAAGCTGCATGCCCTCGGGAAAAATTACGGCTGTAGTTTCCCCTTGCTTTCAGCCGTTCGCAGTACCAGCACAGCAAGGCCGTTTTGGTTATTGTTACAAGGCCAGATCAGTCAATCATCCAGACTGTTGCCCTTGCAACTACTGAAAAGGCTGCTGCCCCTCTTCAGGAACCACACGTCTGTCTGGCCTCTCAACAGATACCCCTCCGTTGTGGTTGCACCTACGGTATGGCTATCTGTATCGCTGAGGCACGCAAGCCTCCCCACCAACGGCAAGGTCCATGGTTCATGGGGGGGGTCTAAAACACTAACCAGAATAAATACAATTACTTTTCACATTAGTATAATTATACACAAGCAGATACATAATGTTTGTCATTCAGATGGTAAACACACATTAGATAAACCTGCACTATTATAATTAACACAGCTTGCAAACAAGCTCAATGGATAAAATATTAGACACCTCCCCCCCCCCCCCTTAAAAGAGCCCACCTGTCACTTCAAAGTGCTATAGGTCATGTAGAACTGGTGCCAGGCAGTAACGTAGTCCTCCACCACTGTGGGGGTAGTGAAGTGTGTGTACGGGATCAGTATAGTGAGATGAGTCAATGTGGCGACTTGACAGAATGGTAGAAAGGAGTACTCGGGTACAGTGACCACAACACAACTGAAGTTCCTCGATTTATCGGTGTATCAATGCGGACTGCCCAATGTGTCTACAGGGAACGGTGTACCGCTATCAGACGTGAAGCGTGATGCAATAACGGTAGTCGTGAAAGGACCTGACCGAGAGAGAGAGAGACCAGAGACGAGTCTCTCAGCTCGTCAACTACAATCCAATTCGACTCTCAGTAAATGCTGGTCCACCTCCACCAGCTTTTGAGTAAACATTCTGAAGGGAACTGCAACAGACATTTGGAGTCAGGTAATTCACAAAAGTCCATTTCCCACAATTTCACGTAAACCTGCACTTCTTCCATGAGAAAAACAACACAGATACTGGACAGTAACTGACTGGAGGCATGTAGTGTGGTCAAATGAGTCACAATTGTGGCTCGTTTCAAACGGTGTGAGGTGCCGCGTGAACAGGCAGCCGAATGAGGCATGTAACCAGCAGCATGTGGAATGTGTAGTTCATGATGGAGGTTGTACTGTGATGTTTTTGCCTACAGTGACCTGGGCTTATTAATTGAGATTACCATGAACATGAAACACAACATTTATTTCATGATTCTCAGTCACCATGTTTTGCCTTTTCTTCTACACCTTCATGACGAGTGTACTGTGCACAGCCCTGTCTTTCAAGATGACAAAGACCACATTCCCAAGATCATATGGATATGTTCCTAGTTTGAGAAACACTCATATGTTTATCTGCAGATATATGTTTCAAGCATTAATCAGTAAGGTGCAGCAAACACTCAGGTCTTCCAAAAGCAACAACTTGGTAATGTATATCCCCAATGCAGACAGTTTGTCTGTGTCTATAAATCACTAATAGAATTCAAAATGGAGCTCACTTTGGTTAGAGGTAGGCCTCTCTTACGACAAGATCAAATCCCTTAAGACCTACGAAAACACTTCATCTGGCATATTTTTTTACAATCAATACATATTATCTTGAACCCCGTTCCATCTGCATTAGAAAGAGTAAAAGACTGCAGGCTGTAGAAATGAAATATCTGAAGTCAGTCCCCCTGAAGAAACATGAAAAGATAAGACCCAAAATGAAAAAAACCTGCCAAGAAATACAAGTGAAATATCACTATGTGAAAGCGTAAGAACATCGAGACTGAAATGGTACGGACATGTTGAAAAGATGGTAGAAACAACAAAAGCAAGTACACTGCTCGAAACAGAAACTGAAGGCAATAAACATAGAGGCTGGGCCAAGAAATGGTGCATCACATAAGTGAAACAGGATCTGGAAGAAAGAAGTGGAAAGGCACCAAGTGAAGTGAGAAGAAGTGTACCTCGACAGAAAAGACACAGAGCACTCTTACGTAACAACTTGGGTAACTGGAGACATTTAATGGACGATGACGACAAGCACAAGAAAGGTGTCCCCGAAAGCTGTGCGTACCTTGCTGCGGACCGCCTCCGCTGCCAGGACTCGGGGCGGGCCTGTGGGGGTCGGGGGGTCCCGCTAGGGGCGGCACGAACACCGCCGAGCTGCTCGCGCCTGCGGTGTTGGGCGCCGACCCGCTGCCGCCCGTGTTGGTGCCCTCGTCAGCTGTCCTCTTGAAGAAGTTGTGCTGCAGGGCGTAGTACGGCGTCACTCTTGTCTTCGGGTCGAAGTCCAGCATACGGAGGATGAGATCCTGAAACACAGGCGGCAGAGCCTCAATACAGCTGAGTCACGCTCACTTTACAATTATCACTCGTGACGTGTGCCTGTGATATGTCTCTATGTGCCTATCACTGGAAAAAAGAGACACTGAATACAACAGAGGCTACACTACTTAGCTGAACAGCCTTCCACCATGTTTTTTTAAGCCAAAACAACAGCCATGTGGTTAATAGTACATTACGCTGAAAGGAATGATGAAAACTGGCATGGTGAAGCTGGAGGTGTGGAAAAAATGCAGTTTAATTCTTATAATACAGCAAAAATAGCAATCAGCCACTGTTAATAACACTATTTATTAAGAACAAGTAGCACTGTTGCCATTTTTGAACAGGCAGGTTCATCATCAGCTGGCTCTTCATGTTTCAAATGTACACGTGGCATTGGATTCCCCCCCCCCCCCTTCCCCCCTCCCCCCAAATTGCTGGGGAAGTGGCACCACTGAAAATCATGCTTCTTTCTTATATTAATTCAGTTTGCCATCTGTGTTCATGTGTTTTAGTACATTCTTTTCTTCAGAAAAAAAATCAAACTCTGCAATGGATATATGTAATCAGTCACTTCAGAAACGAACACAGGGCTCAGATAGAAATATTTTACAAAAATCTTACTTTTATTTAACAATATTATGAAAAGCATAGTTGCTACCCACCGCATAGCGGAGATGTTGAGACACAGGTAGGCACAGCGAAAAGACTGTCACAAAATGAGCTTTCGGCCAACAAGGCCATTGTCGAAAATAGACAACAGACATACTAATGATAACACTCCTGTAAACACATCACACACACACACACACACACACACACACACACACACACACACACACACACACAAAAGTGCAGCTCACACGTACATGACCACAGCCTATGGCAGCTTAAACCAGACTCAGTCACGCTTCAGCTGTCATGGAATGTGGTCGTGTGTGTGTGTGTGTGTGTGTGTGTGTGTGTGTGTGTGTGTGTGTGGGCGTGCGCACACACACATTTGTTGCGTTTACAAGAGTGTAAGAATGTGTATGTCTGTCATCTATTTTCGACAAAGGCCTTGTTGGCTGAAAGCTCATTTTGTGAGAGTCTTTTTGCTGCACCTATCTGCGCCTCAGCATCTCCGCTATGTGGGGGGTAGCAACTATCCTTTTCATAATACTGTTACTTTCCATCCTGGATTTGTTTGCTTAAAATACAAAATGTTTAAATTTTTGTTCTTTCTATATGTGTCGTATATGGAATGTAAGTAGTAGGCACACTTCTGAAGGCAAATTATATAATTCTCAGTAATTACACTCATCAAGAACTCAAGCTGTGCCTCTCTCACATTCAAAAAAGTAAATAATAACTACATAAAAATGGTGGCACATGGTACAGTATCGCATTGCGGAGAATACTGATCAATGTGGCATAACTTCTCTATGTATTCTATCCCTTTGATTTAGTCTGGATGTTCCAATGCTGTTATTTAGCAAAAAAAAAAAAAAAAATTACTACATAAAGAACGCACAGTTGAAGGAACTACAAAAGTTTCATGTTAGAATGTTACAAGTGACATGTGTGATTGTGTTACAAACAGAGAGATTTTTAATTGTATCAGGTCCCTCTGTAATGGAGAACACCATCCACAAGATCATTTTATACAGGAATTTAATATCTTGTATCATGGTTTAGCAATAGCTTTTCTCCCCTTCTTGTACCGTCAGCAAAACTGTGTATCTTTCCTCCTTACTGCAACAGGACAATAAACCCATTTCCAGCACAATTACCTAACCACTCATCCATGTACATATTTCAGAAGACTATATGGAACACAGTGAAGTTCAAAATGAAAATATTTTAGTAGAAGAAAAAACCTTCTACAACACGCTATGACATTCTCAGACAAAGTCCATCATGGCTTCATCTCAAAGAATCACTGCTTTATCTACAAAGTGAAAATCTTCAGTGCCAGGAAAAAGTGAAAAGCCTAACTGAATTCTGTCCACGGACGTAAAAAAAGAAGGGAGCCACATTAAGTAGCCCAGAACATTAAGTTTGTTGCATTCGTACCTCCACGGTTCACCGCTGTGACACTTCCCCCGGGCGTCATTCCAATGCAGCTGTGTCCGTGCCCGCACCCAGTTTCGACCATATTGGGTGTTTTGATTCTTTGGAGACATAGTTGTTTCATAAAGAATACCAGCTTGCATTGTTTATGGGTGTAATAATAAATCTGAGCGTAGTCCATAGTTTAAAGGAATCACATTTCATTCATAAGTGGAGCCATTCCAGCAATATTTTCTTTTGTATACATGAATTATGGTTAGACTGTGTTCCTTTATTGTAGTGGTTTCATTTCTGTCATTTCATTTTGGATTTGCCTAACTTTATTCAGTGTACATTCTCTCTCTTCTTTCCTATGTTTTTCATTGCTTTCCAAATCGCAAACGCTCCGACATCCGAGCCACACTGCACCGATGGTCTCGTCCCCACACGACTCATAGCTATGTAACTGTGCTGATTGTTGGGGCTGCATCTTGTGGTCTAAATTCCTTCCAACAATAATTATTCATTGTTCAAATTTCATTCCCCTTTGAAAAAGATTCTGGCTAGAACAGGCCGAGACCGAGGTCATGTGCGCGTGAGTTTTGTGTGTTTTATTGTAGGAATGTGTATGTGCACTGTGCTTCCTTTCTGGAGAAGACTGTCTGAAAATTTATGTGAACACTCATTCCGTCATACCTGCTTTGTGCTCTGCATGTGAGTAGCAATCTATCCGTTTCACAGTGGAGTTATCCCCTCATGAACTCATGAAGTTTGTTGTAAATAATCCACTGCACTTTAATAGGAATAATGATGTACACAATTAAAATACTAGAAGAAAGAAATGGCATTCATTACGCCACATTAAGGTTGTCTACACCACAAACAGGAGTTCACAATGCTGCAACCAGAAGTTTGGATCATTTACCCATAGATATAAAATGCCTGACAGACGTAACAGTAGTATTTGAAGTGAAACTGAAAACATTTCTCTTTGATAACTACTCCTATTCCACAGAAGATTATCTATTACTGTAATGTGTAAATGCTGATTAGTAGGAATTACTGATTACTAACATCTGCCTGTCTACAACTAAAAAATGAAAAAAAAACTAAGAAATGATCAGCAGGGAGGCATATTTCCAAAAATAAAAAAAACCTCAAACTTGTTCAAAATCATTATGAGTTTACTTTTGAATTTCAAAAGTAAAATCAAGCAGATGATCAAAGTAGATGTACATTCCAACTGTGCCATGTTTGGTTATTCCCAAAAAAGTGACGGAGTTACTGGCAAGAAATATTCCGGGAAAAGAAGCAAATAGGCTACTGTTGAAAAGGTAGGCCTATATCTTATTCTGGTTACGCAATCACAACTAAAAAAATTACTTAGGGGCATGTTAAAGCAAAATATCCATTTTATGGGGTCTTAAGCTTTTGAGATCATTCCTTGGTCACATTTATAGAAGTCCACAATGCTGGAAGATTTTTTAAAAATTATACCTTTTTGTACCCTGTAAATTGCTATTATATGCCACACACTGGATGAAGAAGCATCATAGCAGTGAAACTAATGCAATTACAGTCTAATAAAACAAGAAGAACTCTATCCTGCATGGATATATATTTCTATGCAGTTCTGTTTATTGGACATTTCAATAATCATTCATTTTTACTGACATGCACAAGATACGAAAGCATGCCTTGCTTCTTTCTCATTCCACACATTTGTGGGCTAACTAAGAACATGTAGGTAAGTTGCTTTTTTTTTTCAGGCATGAGCACTGAAAATGTAGTGCATACAAGTTGAAAATCTGACTAACACAAACCAATACCAGTAAGCAAACATGCATTAGTACTGGAGTTCCAGCCTCATTTGCTATCGATGCAAATTTAGTAAAAGTTGAAAAAAATGCACTATGGAAGCATCATTATCGTGTCACATCCTTCCCTTTTTCATTATTTGAAATGCACCAAGAAAAACAAGTTACATTAATGAGGCCAAATGCATCAGTTAGCAAAGCAAATATACATTCAAGAACATAAAAACGTTCGAAATTGTCTATGTTATTCATGCATGTGCTATATTTTTAGTGTTTAAAACAGTTATTGCACGCACACAACATAAATAATGAACAATAGGCAATTGTACACAGTAGTCTGCTAACATTTTGGGCTACTTAAAATGGTAGCAGGTCCCGCCCACTCTGCCTTCAAAACAATGTACAGTGTAAGTCTGTAGTACCATCTGCCTTCTTTTCCTGCCTCCACGATTTAGCCCCTGCATCCTTGACAGACTAACAGAAACAGCTGACAGAAGAAACCATTGTGGTCATCTAGAGCAGCACTAATTTGTCCCCTCCCATTTTTCTTTCATTCAACAACACTTCTCATACTTGGCACAAAAATGACCCACAATATCTATTACTTCTTTTGAATTATTGTAACTATCAGATACAACAACAACAGTAATAATAATCAATAGAGAATCTCCTTTGTGCAAATCGTAGTTAATTTATTTTAATTATCATTCATTTGTATATTAAAAGCTGGTGGGAGTCAAAAATTACAACTAGTTTATAAATAACCACAGCTGCATGTGCAGTTACTGTAACTGAGCCAGTATTTGTATTTCTCTAAATACTGTTTCGCAAATTAGATAAAGTTTTACTGCTTCCATCTATATTCCTTTTTAATTCATTTACAATGTTTTAATAATTCAAAGGTGATGACACAGAAATGATGATAAACAATAGTCAACATTTAGACACTAATTTAAAAACTGTTATATTCAAACTGTTCATCCAATAAGGACATAAATATGACTAAATATGTACACAGATGAAAATTCAGAAATTTTCTAACACCTGCACATTTAGCGTCGTGTGCAAATTCACGCTTACAGCCGCTGTCGAGACCAACGTTTCATCTTGGTTAATGCCATTGAAGAAAATGCTTGCTCACGCACTTAAGCTGATGTGATAAATAATTGTTAAACTGTAATGTTCCTGCAGGATCTGCACTCAGACATTTTCAAGAGACATAGACTTAAATTCATATCAAAGTGTTCTATCACTTAAGAGTTGTAGAGTTGTATTAGCTGTTCCTGTTCTACTGTCGACAAGTAGTATGTTACGACCAAATCAAAAGCATTGTGGATCCAGTCATTCTCAGATGCAGTATCTGAAAATTTATCATTGAACTGCTGACAAAGAATTTTTAGATGTATTACACCAATTCTACTAATCCTACCTACACCCAACTCATTTTACTTCATGAAATCATCCAGAGAAGAAAACATCTTGCAGTTAACCCTGGGTTTTCCAAAGTCCGCGTTTACTCTTGAACACAAACATTTTCTCACTTAGCAAAATGATATTACTATTTTGGCCTCAAAGTGATAAATTAATATAATTTAGTTTCTCTAGTGTCAGCCAAGTAGCACAACATTACAAGCCATTTCTCATCCAGAAACAGAGGCACGACTGTACGATTGCTGTTCGGCCCCACAATGTGACGAAGAACTTTACCACAAGACATCCAATGTACTTACATGTGTAATACAGGACCATCGATTAGTACAATCTATCTCCTCATGAAGAATACAGAACATCCTACATTTTAAAGCCCATGCTTTTACAAAATTTACAGCACTGACTGCATCGTTCATCACTTTGTTGACTTTAGGTTGTACTACTTTAGAAGATAATTCCTCCCATAGGATCACGGGATGTGTGAATTTTACAAAAGGAGAACAGCACATTCACGTGTCATGAAGCCTTTTTTAATTCAAGTAAATTAAATGCTGCCTGCTGCCGCATCGATACATATACCAACACTATTTGTCCGTGACAGATTCTTCTCAACAAAAGAAGACTCTCCAGAAAAATAAATAAAATAGCTTCACCTGTCGTCCTCCCTTTCAGAGCTTTACAAAGTAAAAAGTCCTCATGAATCTCATTTTCATAACAGTAGTGTACAAAAAGAAGAAACTGAGTGAAGATTTCTGATACCAATACTGGTATGAAGTTACGGTGCGAATTTCAAGCTATCGTAAAAATGGGGTAGCAACTGATTTTTCATGTCAGTGGCTACTGCATCAATACAATGAGCCATGTATCATCTAAGAGTGAGACTGACTTCAGACTCTCACCAAACTTTTCTCCGTGCACAATTTCACACATTTTGGCGGCTGCACGAAAAAGTGATTTCTCGCCAATAATGCGTAGTGATCTGGATTTCACAATTAAGTAGGATACCTCTTGAGATGTTATTACAGCTTTCTTAGGAACTGATACTTAGTTTTTTGTTTGTTTGTTAGGAATGTGACATTTACTTTTAGTTTTGCTTATGACACTTACAAAATTCGATAGATTTACTTATACGGTCTGAATGTCTTGTCTGCAGGTGTATATTTAGTTTTATAGGCTTCAGGATATTTTTGGCTAAAATGTCCAAACAAAGAACACATCACGGTTGTTCCTCATTATTCAAGAGAATGCTGGTAAAGCCTAATTTCAGATAATTAACTTCATATTTACACATTTTGATTCTGTGTTTATAACAAATATTGCTGATAGGAACTGAGAAAGACACAAAAGAAGAACGTACTTTGTTTAAATTTGAATCTTTTTCCTTATTAGAAATGCATTCTTTTGAAGGACAACAGAAACTTGCTGAATAGCTTCCACAGTATCACTTGTTACCATCGGGAATCTGCCACTCATACATGGGAATGGCAGAATTTGTATCACTTTATTTTAAATCTGGTTAACAACTTCCTCTGAAGATGCACAAGAATTTGGCTTCTAGTTAACTCAGTTCCTTTGAAATGACTCCAGAAATCGAGAGGACAGTCACAATACCTGTGATTAATAGTCTTGTTTTCCTAGCCACTGTTGCAAGGAAGTCACGGCCACGTCATCTAGTTGCTTGTTGTCATTAGCAATTGTTAAATGTTTGGTAAGTAGCTAACCCTGTGCACGATACGAGACAGGGGCAGTGTGATGGAATATTACCCTCGGCTTTTCTTAGCATTCCTGTTGACAGGATATACTGGTCACTTCTTGTGAGATACTACAACAAATTAATGATGGGGGAGCTTTCTAATTTGGTTCATGGAAATAAGCGTCTGATGCTAGAAATATTTGTTCACCAGAAGTCTTTTTCTTATACTATATGAAATATAAATATTTCAACAAAAGCTGGTGCACCCCCTCAGGCTCAGGGAGGTGTGTCCCCCACTTTGAGGGCAGCTGGTCTAGAGCAATGAGATCATACACATGCTCCATTTGAAACCTTGTGAAACTGTTGTTAGTGTGAAGTAATCTTCAGAAAATGCTATATTCAGTGTTTATCCCAAGCTGGTATGTAGCCTTTGCTTTATGTAAGCTCTAATCACTCAAAGGTATCCTTTGCATTTCCACAATTTCCTCACAAACTAAAACATCGAAATATGAATGAGAAACCTGACGCATAATCTTTCCACATAGAAAGAATGCAGATGGTGTTACTCCAAACTGCTTCATGGGGTCGCACTGGAATGCATACCCAAACATTTAGTACAACTTGTGACAATGTGGCTTTTGTAGCTCACAGCTTTTACTGGTGCTGCAGTTTGAATGCTCGGCCACGTACAATTGCAACTCACCTTGAACTTGAGGTAGTCACTGACAGAGTGGCCCGGCTCGCCGAGCCTCCGACCCCCAGGCCCGCCGTTCTCCACGCCGAGCACGTCGTGTAGCCGGCGTGAACCTGGCGGCCGGTACTTGCGGCCATCCTTCGGCCTACGTAGCACGTAGCTGCCGTCGCCCGGCAGTTTGTCAAAATACTTGCGCGCTTTGTGCGCCTGGTCGAGGAGGTGTTTTGGTGGCATTCCCAGGACTTCGACGATTTTGTTCATTTGATCCACCTGAGAAAGAAGTTCCCATTTGTCACAGAATGAATTTCAATGAAAACAGAACATTTTGTATTGCTAATTAATTAGGTCAGAAATGCAAGACCACATTAGGACAGGTCTTAGACCCCTCTTTGATTTTTTTTTTATATATATATATATATATATATATATATATATATATATAAAAAAAACAAAGATGAGGTGACTTACCGAACAAAAGCGCTGGCAGGTCGATAGACACACAAACAAACACAAACATACACACAAAATTCAAGCTTTCGCAACAAACTGTTGCCTCATCAGGAAAGAGGGAAGGAGAGGGGAAGACGAAAGGAAGTGGGTTTTAAGGGAGAGGGTAAGGAGTCATTCCAATCCCGGGAGCGGAAAGACTTACCTTAGGGGGAAAAAAGGACAGGTATACACTCGCACACACGCACATATCCATCCACACATACAGATCCTTAAGGTAAGTCTTTCCGCTCCCGGGATTGGAATGACTCCTTACCCTCTCCCTCAAAACCCACTTCCTTTCGTCTTCCCCTCTCCTTCCCTCTTTCCTGATGAGGCAACAGTTTGTTGCGAAAGCTTGAATTTTGTGTGTATGTTTGTGTTTGTTTGTGTGTCTATCGACCTGCCAGCGCTTTTGTTCGGTAAGTCACCTCATCTTTGTTTTTATATATAATTTTTCCCACGTGGAATGTTTCCTTCCATTATATTGAATCATATATATATATATAAAAGTTCTTTTGGTGCCTGTTACTACGATATATATCTTCGATATGCTAGTGTACTATGCGCATGTTAGGCAGCTGAGGTTTCACAGCAAGGCGCAGGGGAGGACAGATGCCACGCTTAAGCATTCTCCATCCCCACCTACGAAAGTAAATAAATTATGATCTTCACAAGTGAAACTCAAATCTATCACACAAACAGACATATCAACATAACAGCAATCTCAACAAGTGGATATCAATGAATGACAAGTGTGTTGAGTAATTGTCAATGGCTCCTACACATCTATCCTAATAAATAGGGCCTGAAGATGGCACAACGAAGTGCCGAGACTGGTAGCCTACACAATACAATAAAATAACATCTGAAAGTACATGGCTGTTGCTGAATTTTATTGACATTGACAATTACTTCACCAGCCGACAACCCCTGGCCATGCTGGACCAACAGACTGAGTGCATCGAGTCGTGTGTGTGTGTGTGTGTGTGTGTGTGTGTGTGTGTGTGCGCGCGCGCGCGCGCGCGCGCGCGCGCGCGCGCGCTTCCGCACACATGTGCGGGTGCAGGATTGCCTTCTAAATGCCTGGATCAATTTCAAATTATTTGTCACAAGAACAGCAGACATCACAAGTAACAGTACTATGGGGTTTATAACCTCCTAGCACCAACATGAGCAGCGAAATGGGCAAAAACATATTTTTGACAGCCCCTGGCATATAGGCTTCCTGCACTTCAGGCACACTGTGTGATAACTAGAGGTCTCAAAAATATGGCATTTGGCTTGCTAATACTCGTTTGAGCCCACCATGCTTGGGCATGGCTTCCCGAGTATGAAAGCTTGAAGCGGGCAGGCTGCAGTTGAACAAGGCGCCGTGGGGAGGGGAAGGCAGAGATTGTCTGGTCCTCTAACTGCACTGTTGTAGTGACTGTTTTAGTAATAGCTCTTTTTGTCTCAAGCTAGTCTCACGTCTGACATATTGCCACCAGCTGATGGAACTACACTCAGATCAATTTACTTATGCTGTAGACATATACTTGTGGGTGGAGTGTCTAACCACGGTATCATTGTGATCCAAAAAGAAAGTAGCTCGCTTTACACAATTATGAAAATTAGGAGAGAGTTTTGAGCTTCACAGGACAACTATGCAACTACTGACTTTCATAACGATGGTCTGTCTCATAATGAAAAATCACATTGCCGTTTTTTATAACTCCATCTGATTTATTGATTTAAATATACATATGTGAACTTGATCACCTACAAAAGTAGACATCTGACAGAAATACAATGATCTCCAATTTATTCCCCGAATGGCTCATTTTGGATCAAATTTGCCTCGTCCATCAGAGACAATCTTCCATACTGCACTAAAGTCTCTTTTACTAGTCACATATAAGGCTGGAACACAAAACATTATTTTCGCTAAATTACACAGCTTACGAAAGAGACTATGGTTACACTTTCACTCCTCTAGTGGATCTTCGTCTTCACTAAAATCCATTCAAGTCAAATGCAAGTCAACCTAATACTTAGATTTAATATGACATGGCCCACAGTATAGGCATTCCAAAAACAGACTCAATTTTTTTGGCTGATGAGAACGATTGACATTCTCTCAACAGTCCTAAATAAATATTTACAAGCACCATAAAAACAGAGAAGATATTACTGCAATATTATAATTTTGTTCTAACTCGCCAGTAATTGATATTTCAGCACCCATTTGACACTAAGTATTTAGCGTCTCCTCTCTATCAGAAACAGACATCATTTCCAAATAATTGTAAGTGCAACATCCAAATTTTAACTTTCTCATCTTAGTATTTACAGTTAATAGGTGACAATATGACACTGTACTGTCAAAATACCGGTGACACTGAAACTGGTGATTTGCAATTAAGTGCAATTTTCATTTGCTGGACACAGTAATTTCAGTGTGCCTCTGCACCTTCAGCCCTGTATTACAATGACTTTTCAGTTTGTGCACTCATAATGAAATGAACTCAATTGTTGGAAACTTCTCACCTTTCAGCATTCCTAATGCATCTTTGAATGACTATAAAAAATGCCACAAGTTCTTTTACAGTGTTGTTGTCGTGACCAGTAAGTTTTTCACAGATACCTCTCTTCAACACAGCCTAACTACAGACTGTAGCATTCTAAACAAGCCGTTCCAGATACTATCTGTTTATTGCTTCACGTTTTTCTGTATCAAATTTATGTCTTCAATTTGTTCATGAAACGGACAGAATCTTTGGCAGCAAAACTTGCAGTATAAGCTGCTAAAACTCATTTATCAAATAGTCATCACTCGATGTGCCATACCGTGTTTCAGGACTGGGTAATGCAAGCATAATGCTGAAGGGATTTCAATGCCTTGCATATTTTACAGCCTTGGTCAGTGACAAATTAAATCTTATTAAAATGCTGAGGATTTACTACTACCAATTTGAGTAATGTTTCTTCTAAGTAGTTCTTAATATATTTCCCAGATTTTTTTCTTCTCAGAAAAGGGAGTTGTCACCAATACCACATTTTGCAGTGCCTAATCTTGATGAGCAAAGTGTCCAGTAATAGAGATAGCTAACACATTTTCCAATATGTTGGGTTCCTATATCTGCTGGACACCAACAAGCAATCTTGCCTATGGTCTTGATAATGCTGGAAATCATACTCACTTGTATTTAAATGACCTGACCTTCAGTGTTTCATGCTACTGTCATAGGATGAAGCCAAATGTTGGAGACACCTATATGTCCCAAATTGGAATTGACATTACACGCTCCTGACATAAAGGGCAAATTGCTACACCTTATATTAATGTAAATGGACAAAGATCTCTGCACACATATCCACACAACTTGTTAATTATTGTAGGTTTCACTGAAACTAGTAATACTTTAGAACCTACACTTCGCTACATTCTGTAGTGTTCTGCAGACATGTGCCTTCAGATGTGAGGTGGCAAATCTGTAAAACAGGAGAGCAGAGCACTTGGCGCAGTACATGTAACCGATATCCTTATCAGTCACTAATGAAAATATATCCTAAATATTGTTACAACCACTGTCCTTTGGATTCATTCCTTCAAATCAAGTTTCAAGTTCAGACTCTCCTTCATCTCAGCTTCATGTGCCATGATCCTACAGTGGGTGACTAACTGGCACTACGGTAACTACAGCAAATGGTCGGGCAATTCAAAAAATACCCAGAACTATGTTCACAACTTGAGTGAGCATAAATGTCAGATGAAGACCTCTAGTGGCAACAGTATGGGTTTGCCAACTCAACCTGTTTTGAAGGGCAGTCTATATGTCGGGCAATAAATGGTTACAGGGTCCTGACATGTAGGCTGCCCTGCATGACACAAATATTGTGTTAAATTGGTACTAGTCTACTTTATCAAGCTGCTTTGCATGTATGTTAAACAAATAAATTATTTTCAAGGCCCTACTGCACTGCCCGGCCTGCAGGACAGATGTGCTGTGATAGTAGTATCAGCCTGCTTTACTGAGCTGTACTGCAGGGGTTACCCAAGCCGATCAGCACAGTTGGAGACAGACTGAGATGGACAGAGGAGGGGACGAGGGAGAGACGCACGATGCAGGAGGAACACGAAGAAGGGTGGTGGACAGATGGAAGAAGAGGAAGTGGAGATGAAAAGAGAGAGGGGGAGAAGGAGATAGAGGGAGGAGGTGGATGAAATGGGCTAAGAGAGGGGGGAGGACCAGATGTAGTGTGGGGAACAATGGAATGAAAACAATCAACTGAGTCAGTTGCTGGAAAACAATTGACTCGTACGGCTATAGCTTTACATATCAGTTGATTTATTCATTCATTCTTTTGAATGAGTCCTGCCTGTGATAGCAACAGAATGGAAACAAGTGAATCAGTCAGTTGTAGCTTTACATGTCAGTTGTATTAATATGTTTCATTTCTTTTGAGTGACACCGGGAACAAGCAAATGAAAACAGTCGACACAAACCAGTGGTATTTTGCATACTGAACAAGTTATTCATTCTATCTTTTCGAGTGAAACCGTCTGTAATTTTTCTGTCGGTTGACACATGTATTCATTTGTTTATGAAACTGAAACCACTGTTTAGTCATTTAGTTGACTGATTTATCCAGTTATTCTTCCGAGTGAAACCATTCTGTAGTGCTTTTATCAGGCTAAGTACAGCAATGGTGTACAAAACAAACTGGGGGTACATATACCCTCAGAGGGTAGCCACAATTCCAGGCATACATGAAGACATCTCAGTGGGTACACCAAAGTTAAAATAAGCACTATAAATACTCATTTAATTACGTACTGAAAGACTAATTCTTCTTTCCACCAACTGAAACTGATATACGAACTGCTGTGTATTAAATTGTTCCACGTGCAATTAACACCACATAACTAATAAAGCTTCATAGAGAGTACAGAATTGAGCAAGCACAAAGGTTCTGTGAAGAAGAAAGGATACATGCCAGATTTTTGTGACTGTTTGCATCCTGTTTTACTGAAAAGATGCGATGACGTCCATTAATTAATTATACAAAAATGTACTTAGCTAGCTAACCCCTAAGCATCCCAAATGCCCCACATAAGCATTCTGCTGTTGCCAGTGCCAGGGTTCCAGCCGGTGTAAGGAGGTGGCGCGGCGGCTATTCGCTGCTATCACAGGTCCTGGCACTGTTACACGCCACTGTTCCAGCTTTTGACGCCAGCTGC
Source organism: Schistocerca piceifrons (assembly GCF_021461385.2). Classification (NCBI taxonomy): domain Eukaryota; kingdom Metazoa; phylum Arthropoda; class Insecta; order Orthoptera; family Acrididae; genus Schistocerca; species Schistocerca piceifrons. Next base: position 203,422,773 of record NC_060146.1, on the reverse strand, counting down.
AACCTCGGCACTGGCAGCAGCAGGGAGAGGCTATAGGAGCAGTACCACATGCACGCCCCAAAAGCCACCCCCCCCCCCCTCACCCCCCCCCCCCCCATGGGAAAGGGTGTGAAAAAAAGTGTAATCACTCAAACACAGAGACTGAATGAAAACATTCATATAACAGCCACAGTCAACAGAGGCTTGTGTAAGTTGGTAGTCTCATATTGAATGAAACCATTCAAACCTGGTCAGTGAGTGAAAACATTCAAATAACGGCCAAAACTAACAGAGACTTGTTTCAGGCAGTTGTCTCACAAAGAGAAAGAGAGAGAGAGAGAGAGAGAGAGAGAGAGAGAGAGAGAGAGAGAGAGGAGGAGGAGGAGGAGGAGGAGGAGGAGGAGATACACAGATAGAGGTGGGAGAATGAGATGGACAGACAGAGAGAAAAAGCAGTAGATACAGAGAGGAGGAGGAGGAGGAGTGTTCAACATACTTGTCGAGCATACACCTGGATGTAGCCACAAGGAAAAGGATAGAGTAAATATGAAATGTATTCTCAAGTATCTGAACAGAACCTATCTAACAGCAAAATAGTACACAAAAGTCTCATAAACACTATGTTCTATCAGTTAAGTGGCTCCAGAAAGTTTCAAATTCAAGGAACGTTCAATTTTTACTTGTTTGCATTTTAAAAATCTACAGTCATTTCCTTTCAAATGATATATAATTATTCATTTTTGAAATATGTTCTGCATGGGTGTGATCCACTATGGCACTGTTAAACTGCTATCAAGTTTTGGACTCATGAATCTACATGCTCCTCATGTACATTTTAGTGATGTGAGAGAAAATAAGCATTACAAAATAAGTATTGTGGTTAACTTGTGATAATTCCATACACATCACTCACTCGATTATCATACATTTCACGTTTATTTACTCTTTCGTAATCCTGAAAATATTCATAGTGAACTCTGTTCATCGAAATCTCTGTTTTATTGAAGGAAAATCCTGGGTAAATGTAGAGTGACTAGAAATCCTCTGAAGCCTTTCAAGAAAAGGAGAAATTTTGGAAAGCCAAAATTAGGTGCTATTACTATAAACAATAAAGACGATAACTGAGCATGTGAACTTAACCTTACTGGTACACCTGCCCATTTCAGTGAAAGTGAGAAAGAAAGTACTTCATAGAAGAAGCTTGGGTCAGTTACCGAAAAATATGAATTTTTTTTGGGCGAATCAAATGGGAATGAAATACTTGATATGTCAGTTCTCAATGGAATTTCTGCAAACTGTGTAGATGTACTCAATGTAGTGAAGTCAATATGGATCTCTATATAAAAACTGACGTAGGACTTGCCAGTGATATGGAACTTAACTGCAGTAAGTGTTCATACGTGACCACCTTTTGGAAGTGTGTTGCAGTAACTCCAAATGAAGAAAATGGTAGCAAAATCTATGAACACAATATTAAATTTTTTTACGCCATGTGCACAGTTGGTAAGGGTGCTACTGCAGGTGCAGTTTTCTATGGCATGATGACTCTTGCAAATCCCACAACCAAGTTTACAAACTACAATACATTTACAAGTTTACAAACTACAATAGATTTATAGGGTCTAAAGTAGTAAATGTTTGTATAGAATCAACAAGGAAAGCTGTGGAAGAGGCAGCAATAGAAAACAGTGGTAATAGAGACTTGACTGAGCATTCAATGGTACCTGGCATAACGGGGACACATATCTCTTCATGGTGTAGTATCAACTGCCAACACATATACAGGGAAAGTTTTAGACGCAGCAGTAATATCCAAATATTGTTAAGTATACACGAAAATAATTGCATAGCTAACACTTAGTGGCAGTAATGGAGGAAGGGAAGTGGCTGGTGTTTCTAGTATATTTCAATGTTGTGTGATAAAGTGTGATATGTGAATTACCTTGGTGACGGTGATTCTATAAATTTCAAACATATTCAATAACTGAAGCCCTATGGTGATGATGTGGTGCACAAATTTGAGTGTATTGGACACACAGAAATGAATGGGATCAAGACTTTGGCAACCGAAAGCTTCATACAAAAAACAAAAACTCAATGATGGTAAAGGGTTGGATGGGAAGGGACGATTAACTGACAGTGTAGTTGACAAAATACAAAACTATCATGAAATAGCTATTAGACAAAACGCACACAGTGTCGATGAAATGAAGAAGGCTGTTTGGACTCTTTTTTTCAGCTGATGAAATTCCCCATCATTACTTGTGTCCCAAAGCAGAAAACAGTTGGTGTAAGTTCAACATGGGATTGCTAACTGGTGAAGTGTACACTCATAAACACAGTCTGCCTGATGCAGTAATGGAGGTAATATAACCTATTTTCAGAGACTTAGCAGCACCTGAGCTACTGAAAAAGTGGGTTCATGGAAAAACTCAAAACCCAAAAGAAAGTGTAAATAGTGTTAAATGGTCAAGAATCCCTAAGACTGTGTATGTTGGGATAGAAACACTTCACTTTGGTGCATATAATGTGTTGCTACTTCCAGTGATGGCAACATTGTAAGGTGCAAAGTATTTTGAAATATGGAAATGAAGATAGGTTTCAACATGGTACGAACAATGCTTGCTTTAGACAAGGAATGTCTTCCAGCTGCTGACAGGGCTGTAAATAGCCTAAAAATACAAGCCAGAATAAACTGGAGGAGGACAAAGAGTAAGCTGGAGGAGGAGTTTGCAGAAGATAAAGATAATCCATCCTATGGACGTTGAATGCATAAAAAGGTAATCCAAACTTTGTCGCTTGATTCCCAAAAGTTTCATTTTTTCATACAAATTACGCGAGTTTTCCCAGGATCTACCAAACCAATTTGCTTCAAATTTTCAGGAAATGTTACATAGACCCTTTTGCATAATTTAGCACAGCCTTTTTCCAAAAACCTGTATACTGTTGAATTTATAAACAAAATATGGCACAAAAAAGTAGTGAATCTTCATTACAATAGCAAAAACTAATCTCTAGGAACTGAATTAAATTTTTAAAAAAACCTGTGTTAAGTTGTAGCCAATACTCCAATAAATAACCTGTAAAAATTTCGACTTCCTAGCTCAAATACTTTCTGAGAAAGCGATATTTTAACGTCGGAAAGATAGTACTTTCTGAAGCTCATTAAGCACACTGTACTTGTAAATAGTAGGCACTTTTTATAAATTGGTAATATTAATACCTTTGGTGATTAATAAACACAATTTTTCAACAATTTTTAATTTCATTTTGTAAAAATTAAGTTCTTCATTTCCTACACAACACACACACACACACACACACACACACACACACACACACAAAAAAAAATTACTTCCGGATATTGCTATGCCGGTTGACACAACCAGCTAAGCAGTTTTCAGAGTTTTCCAAATGCCTGTCTGCTCCTTTATGTATATAGTTTACCCTCGCACACATTTCGTAGGCTTTCATGGATTCTTTATCAATGTGCTTCCTTTGTCGTCTTTTTTATGAAGTGTCACCAGTTGTTTACATTTCTTTTATGCAACATCTTCATTTCACTTCCCTAACCAGTAGTACCATCTGCGTACCACATCAATGGCAGCAGACTCACCTCGTTGGCTCCACTGAAGAGTGGCTCGCCAGTGTGCATCTCGACCAGAATGCAACCGAGGCTCCACATGTCGATGGCGAGGTCATATGGGATTCCTAGGAGCACCTCGGGCGACCGGTAGAACCGAGACTGGATGTACTGGTATATCTGAAAGTCACACAACAATTTTTGATATACATATGAGAAAACAGTTTGTGTAATTAGTTTCAGGAAAAGTATAAACAGTAACTTTTATGATCAATACAAAACAAAATAAAACTACTGATCACTAGATAAGTTTTGCGGAATTAAAGGAATATTCCACTGGTGAGCTCGAAGAAGAAAAGCTCTCTGTAAAGAGTGTGAACCAGTTTACACCAATCTTTAGCTTCTCTGCATAATGACAATGGATACAAGGGAAAAAACTGACAAACCCAAGAACTCTGTATATTAAACATACTATTAGAAATGTATTGTTTATTACTCTTACTCACAATGTTAGCAATGTTGTGGCAATGGACAGAAGTTGAAATGATTATGCTTCCTTGCACTGCTACAATTAATATAGGACACATACTTATCCAGGTACACAATGTTTCTCCAGAAATCAAATACACTTCTGTCCAGATACTATACATCAAGACATGAATTTCAGTCTGACCTTAGTCTATATTTCAGAACATTGCCTCGTTCATCTCTCATCTTGTCTGTGCCTACAACTGTTCCCTCCCAGCTCTTTCCAGAGACCAGTTAATTGTTCCTGTACGTCTTATTTTATGTGCCTCCATTATGTACCACATTCATGTTTGTAACATATTAGGCTTTCCCAGAGTGAATAGCAGATTTTGTTTTCAGATCTATAGGCACACAATTTCATTTTTAGTCACGATATCTGGGTGACTCTTGCAATCATTTATTTCGGATACAATGAGTAATGGAGAGACACATGTTAAAACTGTCACCGCAGTGTCTTACAAAGGTGATTGAGCAGGTCATTGAAAAAAGAAAAGCAAAGTTCCAGTCTTAAATGCCGGGTAGTTTTGAGTAAGAGAAAGGAAGATTGGGATTTTGATGTGTCGGCAGCTGGGCCAACACCTTGTAGATCGAGATGGCTGAAAATGCACGCTAGACTAACGCAAACGGGCGTGAAGTACTGGAACAGGCTACGTAATTAATGCTACGAAGAAAAGTACGTAGCTGGATTAATACTTATCTTTAATCAATCATTGTGGTACATCGCTCTTGACAATACACAGGAGACTTTAATTACAATCACTGTAAGGCTAATGGCGCCTTGCTAGTTCGTAGCCATTAACTTAGCTGAAGGCTATTCTGTCTCTCGGCTAATGAGAGAGAAAGGCTTCGTACATCTAGTCGGTAGCTAGGTCGTCCGTACAACTGGGGCGAGTGCTTGTTCGTATCACGAGACCTGCCTTGTGGTGGCGCTAGGTCTGCGATCACACAGTGGCGACACGCGGGTCCGACATGTACTAAATGGACCGCGGCCGATTTAATCTACCACCTAGCAAGTGTGGTGTCTGGCGGTGACACCACAGATTTAATGTCCTGTAAATGTTGAGATTATTAGAGAGTGAACACAAGTATGGAGAAGGGCATTGGCTGTGTACTTTCGCAAGAATCATCCCAGGATTCCCCTTAAGTAGGTGATTGGTAGGTCAGGAATTTTCATCACTGTCCTCCCAAATATGAGTCCAGAGTATCACTCAGTTTTGTGAAGAACTAGAGCTTTTTATCTTGCTGAAGTTCTCTCTCTCTCTCTCTCTCTCTCTCTCTCCCTCTCTCTCTCCCCCCTCCGTCCCCACAGACCCATCAAAGTGTAGTTCTCTGCCTTTTCTGCATTTCTTCTTTCATTCATCAAATGCAAGGCAAAGATTTCATTTCTGGTATCACTTTCTTGGAACCCAAATACACCTTTGTACCTCTTCCATTTTTCTAATTTTTCTAAATGTTATTCTGACTGGCAATCTGTAAACACGAATATTAAAATGCTTATCCACTGCTGCTTTTTTAACACGCTCTTATTTCTGTTCTTGAAGCGTAATAGTACTTCCAATGGTCCTTTTTGACACCAGCTCAAACACCCCTTACTCCTAAAAAACTTCCTGTTTCTCAAAGTGAATTTAATAACTCCAAACCCAAGTCTCAATTGATGCTGACTTGCTCAAATTCAATGCATCCAGGGCTCTTGCAAACTCCAATTAAGGCTTAGCTTACATTATCCAAACTCTTTACTAGGCACGACACTTGTCAACAAATTGGTCGATCGACTGACTTACCCTCTGGCCCAGCTGGCACGAGCTGCCGAAGTCCACGATCTTGATGGCGGACCTCTTGGGGTTGCACAGGAGGATGTTCTCCGGCTTGAGGTCACAGTGGATGATGTTGAGCTCCGGAGTTGACAGGAAAAGCAGTGCCGTGCACAGCTGCTGCGCAAACTTGCGCGTCAGGTTGAGTGACACACCGCGGAAGTTTGTGTTCCGTAGCAGGTCGTATAGGTTGTACGACAGCAGCTCGAACACCAGGCACAGGTGGTTGCGCCACATGAAGTGCCTCTTCAGTTTCACTGCGGATTACCCAAACACGTACTTACTCAGATTGCTGTCATATACGTCACTGCAATATTTAAACACAGGCACTGTGGGCTGCTACAGAAACAAAATACAGCACGATTCTGATTATACAGGTGCCACTTGCCTGGCTTATGGATTACCCATGCATAGTTTGGCAATTTTTAAAAAATAAAATAAGAACCAAGCCTTAAGTACTCTATTATAATTAGGGCAAATATTTTTGTTTAGAGTAAGAATTCCTGATTGTAGCAAACTTGATTATAAATATATCCACAAGTCGTTAAATATCCAAGTCTATGAATTCGTATTTGAGTTGCTGAGTGACAAAGCTATAGTGAACAAAGTGAGCTCCACTGAAGAAGAGAGCATAGAAGAGGTGATTGAGGAAAGCACTGTCACACACACCAAGGCCCTGAAATGCATATTTCTGTCACTAAAGTATACAGGGCAAAATTTGTTTCATATGCTTTGACTCAAAAATGAGAACTGTCATCAGGAAAAACTAAAAGAGAACTGTCATCAGGAAAAACTAAAAGAGATCAGAAACAGGAAAAATTGGCCAATTATTTCTTCAAATTGAACTGAAAGCAAGTGATATGAAATACAGTGTGTTTTTAATGTAATTCTGTAAATAAGTCATCAGTTTCTGGCAAGTAGTGAGTACAAAAGGCAGTCAGCTTTCAAATGTGACATGTACCATGTTTTGTAAATACTGTAGATAGCAGATTCTGAAAAATGTGTATTTTGGATTATCTGTGTCTTTTGGTGATCTGTGTGGTCTCGAGTCTCTTTTATCCACCATAATCGTGGGTCTGGTGTACCAGTAGAAACAAAGAGTACGTCAAAAGCTATACTAGGGACCATCGAAAGCAGTAACAGAAGGGTAGGTCACTTCTCCCACTCCCAGTCTCCCCTCCATTTGTAACAACCAATCAAGCTTTCGGCCTAGTCTGTGACTAAGCTCACTGTTGACACAGTGTTATTTCTGTCAAGGGTGCCATCCCGGTAACGTATTAAAAATAAGCTCACTGTTGACACAGTGGGGTGGCATCCCGGTAACATATTAAAAATAAATGGTTACCAAACAAATACCCATCATTAACACAGTTTATGAGGAACTACTGCACTTCATTCATGCTGCTGCTGGCACGGCTATGCAGCTTTGTTGCTAGCCACTATCCAGCATTTTTTTATGTGTGCACTGCACAGAAGTGTATGTTTGGGAATAGAGCAGTGATTCTCATCTGGTAGTATTGCTATTTTTGTTTGTGAGTTAAGATGACTGAGTTTCATAACACACACAGAGCCAAATAAAGGACATCATATACAAAATGTATGAATTTCCTTGTGATCTTAAAGACAGTGCCAGAAGAGACGAAATCTTATTGTTACCGCTCAATGTAACATCTAAGGTGTGTGGTATTTCACTTTGAAAGGAACAGAGAATATTTGCAGGGGCATGAGAAATAGAAACTTGTGGGTAAGAAATGAAGCTTCACCCTCCAAGAAGAGATATTAGTGGAAGTAGTCAAATTTTATGACCATGTTGAGTAGCCTACAGTGCAAAAGGGAGCAGACATTTTAAGCAGCAAGGCTGCTTTCACACAGAGTTGCCATTTGAGTGGAAGAATTCTGACATCTTTGGGATTTAGGTACAGAAAATTCAATGATGGAAGACACATTCTGATGGAGAGACAGATTGCAGCAGCTGGGCCTACTCTTCTGAGAAAAAGTACAGCTTCAGAAAAGAAAATCATTGTCACCCTATTATTTATCTTGGTGAGATCTGGCTCAATATAAATCACACCAGAAAGTACTTCTGGCAGGATTGAAAAGGCAATGACAAAGTACTGAAGGGCAAAGGAAATAGATTAAGATAATTCTCATTTATAGTTCCATCTCAGTAGCACATTTTAAATTAGATTACATGTTTCAATCACTCTGGATCATATGTGGTTCTGAGTAGACACGACAGGTTGCTCACCCAACTACTTAAATATGAAGATGATCCAGAGTGATCAAAACAAGTGATTTAATTAAAAATGTGTAACTGAGATGGAACAATAAATCAGAATTATCTTAATTATCTAAAAAGTTGCTGCATCTCTAAAGATGATTATGATGACTATAGTGAAAGGAAATAGACTTACTCTCTCTCAGGTAGTGTCATCTGAATATGGCTTACCAAAATAGAAAAGATAATATTTACATCCTGTAAATCCAGTGATTATCATGAAGAAATGAATAGTGATGTACTTAAACACTTTTAGATCTACTCTGTGGTTTAGAAGAGGATCGTGCGATCATCATGGATAATGCCAGTTATCATTCAAGGAAAAAAGAAAATTCCTAATTTTGCAAGAAACTGCATAATGTCTAGAAGAGAAAAGTGTTTCAATTTCAGGCTGCTACACAAAAGTGGAGATGTTGGAGCAATCACTTACCACTGCCAATATAACACAATAGAAAATGTGGGGGCCATACTGAAAGGAAAAGTCGCATCCAGAAATTCCACATTCAGAATGAAAGATGTACAGAAGAGAAAGAAATTAATGATGTCATGATGGAAGACTACCGTAGATTAAGTGCATACGTCATGCAAGAAAATGACTTTCAGCACGTAGGCATCGAAGAAAAGTTTGTTGAAAGAATTGTCATTACTTCAAATAACACTTCATGTAGTAAAATTCTGAAGGAAGGCATCCACGGGTTCACTGAAACTGACATTTCTCCACATTCATGAAATTTGTTCATCACTGTGGAATCTTTCTGACGTTAGGTGCATTAGGTATGAAGATATTTACCTTTTGGTGAGACACGAAAATTTATGCTGGACCGAGATTTGAACTCCTATTTCCCACTTGTTGTGAGCGGTTGCCTCAACCACTTCGGCTATCCTACATGCCTCCAGGCCAACACAAACTTCTATATGTCACATTATCTATGATCCCAATGCTCACAATATTTCTTGGATTAACGCCACAGGGTTTCAAGAGTACAAATGCATTCAACTGTGATTAAATTTCATAAATTTAGTAACGGTGTTTCTGCATACACTGCTTCTTCAAATAACTCCTCTGATAATAAGACTTAAGAAGAGGACACTTAAATTGAACTCTATTGCATTAAATATTGTTTGTTCCCTTCCCTTCTCAAAGCTATGAGTGCAATTTCCTGATTCTACTCTATTTCCTTGTCACCTTCCTTTTCCTCTCCCCTCCCAAAAATCTATCAATACTGGACAGAACAGCCACCGCGCCTAAGCTCGCATATTAGGAGATGTTACTTGTGGGGAACAGGATACCCATGTTTTCGGCTTTGTACCAAAGTTAAGACTACATGAAAATATAAGGAATGCTTAAAACTTCACATAATCAAAACTGAAATAGCTTTAGAATTTAGCACATGAGCATTAATAATGCACTGGTGGTAAAATACCTTCTAAAGCACATGAGTATACATTAATTTGGAGAGGCTGCTGTTTCCAACAGCATTTTCCTGATGTATAGGTTTGGAGCCATAACATCACTGCCTGTTTCTGACTACAAAATGTTTATTGGAATACACTACCGGCAAGTTTCGGTTATCGTGTGATTTACATGTGAGCACCTTGTGATGCGCTAAGCATTCATGTGTCAGATGGCATGTCCGATGGCATACTTCGATGGGTTGAGCTCGACATGTGAAGGCTGAAGGCTTCTGATTTGTGGCACCTGAGGTATCCCCATACACATGAATGGGGGCAATGTGCAGACAAGGTGAAGGGCAAGCCTTCTGCTCTGCCCCTCCAGATACCACTTTCGCTGCGTGTTAATAACTTGTTTAAGCTATTACATGTGCCTATGCAACTCTACATATAGATTATTGCATGTCAAATAGTCTGGTTTTACAGATATTCCCCACTCCAACATCTCAGATTTTGTTTAAAATTCATATACTTGTTTTCTAAATGATTAACAGAAGATACAAGAATTTCCGGCCTGCAAAATAAATACTTTGTGAATAGGAACCTCTTAAGTGATAGGTGACAGAATGATGACATTTCAAAAATTCTGACCAAGTTTTAGGTACTGTATTTCAGTCAACAATTGTGGTATAGTTTTGAGTACTTTTTCCCTTGCGTTATAGGGTTCTAACAAGTTGTAAACATACAGAATAATCCAAATTCTTCATTTTTCATTCGAGGCTTACTGAGTTATGCATTTACTACTGCTTTCCAAAAAAGTGTGTGATTTGGAACATGTTGTTATAAAATAGGGAAATGTATGACAAACTTCATTGTATTGTTGTAAACATTCAGGGAAAAATGAAATCATGTAGACAAAAGAATGATCTTTCCTATGGTTGTTAACATAAGTTAGGATCAGCTGTTCAGCCTGAGAATTAAGAAGCTTCTACTCAAATCATTGAAGTTTGCAAGCTAGAAATTTATGTACTTTCCTCTAATCATTTAGCAAACCTGCACATAAAAGCTGAACAAAATCTGCGACAGCTGAATGGCAGCCCCTAAACCACTTCACATGGAATCATCCACACACTTTTTTTCCCCTTTGCTCTAAACTGGCCCTGGTAGAATGAATGTTTCTTATTACCACAAAATTCCTTTCTAAAACACTATGTTGATTCACTGAAATGCTTGGAATAACTTTATGATGTTAATCACAGCATATAACAACACAGCAAAAAGATTCTCAAATGCCTCATTGCAGAGCTGTTTCTGGGTGAAGTGAACACAGTACCTGTAAAGTATTTAGTTTTGTAATTCAGATTCAACAAGCACAGTGATAAATGATACCACTCCACACTTCCTTTTTGTCATGCAAATATTTTAATTAAAAAACATACAATATTATGATGAAAATCCTCAATTTCTAATGTGCCAACACATACACTCATTGTTTCTGTTTCTTATTGACACACACTGTGTTGTGCTTTATCAATTTGACTTACATTTGCCTACAGGAGGAGGAGGAGGAGGAGGAGGAGGAGGAGGAGAAAACAAGCAACAAGAACACGAACATAACACTGACCAGAAATGCTTCTGATAACGTGATAAAATGTAGAATAACCATAGGCGTCTCAAAACACACAATACATGAACAATTTGTTAAAAATTTATGTACGAGCGTAATCCCAAAAGTAAGGTCTTCTATTTTTTTATAAGTACGTGGACCTGTTCATATCTACAATGGTTTATATCAGTTTACGGCTTGAACATTTAGCTATTTTTCGACATAATCACCATTTCCGTCAATGCATTTTTGTAGACGCTGTGGCAGTTTTTGTATGCCCATGTCATACCAGCTCGCCACCACGCTGTTCAGAAAGTTATGAACCTCTTCTTTCACCTCGTTGTAGGAGCTGAATCGCTGGGACCACAATTAAAGCTGACAGGTACTGTGAGACTCTGAACAAACTCAAACGGGCAATTCAGAACCGGAGAAGATGAATGTCGAGCAAGGGCATACACATTCTCCATGACAACACTCGCCCACATATCGTTCGACAAACCGTTGCTCTCCATCAACAGTTTCAGTGGAACGTAATCACCCACCCACCCTATAGTCCTGACTCGGTGCCCAGTTCCCTAGGTTAAAAGAACATTTGGCCGAAAAGCGATTCAGCTCCGATGACAAGGTGAAAGAAGAGGTTCATAACTTTCTGAACAGCATGGCGGCGAGCTGGTATGACGTGGGCATACAAAAACTGCCACAGCGTCTACAAAAATGCATAGAAATGGTGATTATGTCGAAAAATAGCTAAATGTTCAAGCTGTAAACTGATGTAAACCATTGTAGAAATAAACAGGTCTATGTACTTAGAAAAAAATAGAAGACCCTACTTTTGGTATTACCCTTGTAAGATAAGTGAATTGTCTATGTTGAAAAACAGTAGTTATACAAAATTACTGGACAATATCAGTAGCTATTGCAAATTTCTCTCTCTACAAGAATAAAGCTATGCATTTACAGAGGCAGATATTAAGATGGTTGGAAAACTTACCTATGTAATACTTGTTGTCTGCATCTGCTTTGTTCATCATTTCCAGCAGCTTTACCTCGATCTGTGCCTGATTGAGGAAAGGCTTCTTATTTTTAATAATTTTAATGGCGACTTGACACTGCTCCTCGTGGTCATACGCTTTGACAACCTTAAATAAGAGAAATGACTATTTGTAGCACAGGAAAGGCTCTTTGGTTTCACATTTGGACTTTGGAAAAAAAAGACACTTAATGTGAAGACTTTCAGAAGTCAGAACTTACACAGAACTCTACAGTACTGGGTAGCAGCAACAAACAACTATGAAATACGTAGCCTGATGGGGATACATGTGATATTGCTACACGTTTGCCTAGCTCTAAGTTCTGTAATCACTTCTAAATCCCACATAGTCACATCTTCATCAGAAATCAAAAATAAACAGTCTCACTAAGTAATAGAAACAGAACACAAGCAGCAATTTGGTTTTACTACACTCAAAGCACTGTCATTTTGTGTAAAGTACAGGAAACTATCAAAACGCAAGGCAGGAAGCTCGACACTTACCTGTCCGAATGAGCCCTTGCCAATGAGAGAGTCAATCTCATAGCGGTCGAGGAACTTCTCGCCATTCTTGATGATGTAATCGTGGTTGTCGTCATCATAGCCGTCGTTGTACAGCTTGCGCTCCTTCTTGTGCGAAGAGTCATCGCCCTGCGTCTGCTGCGCCCGTCGTTTCTTCTTCGCGTAGTACACCTGGGAACAATGGAACGCACTTGTCACTCTTCTGCTTATCTCCCAGATACCAAACTGTCTAACACATTTGTATCAGGCACAGTGTGCTCCGCACAATACAATACACGATTACATAGGTATGATAAATATTCAACAGAGATATTTCGAAACCTGTAAAAAAAAAAACTTCCATCAAAGCTTATACATTTGCACCCAATTCGTATTTGCTATTTTTACTGTTGATTTTAAACTAAATCATGTTTACTTGAAATTAGTGACAATAAGCATTCTGATATCCTAGTTTATGTAAATACTGAAATGCTAAATGAGGCAGGAATGAAAGCAAACAAATGATACAAATCTACATTTATTTTTATTTTTTACAAACCTGGAAATAATGTGTTGAACTTTTAAGCACTCCACGAGGCTCACAGAAAATACCTTGCATTCGTGTTTCGCACAATACAGTACCTCCACTGCACAGGCTCAAACAACAGCATTACTTTCTATTTCCCGAGTAAGACTACCTACAGTAAAGACAGCTGGTAATTAACTGAGTTAATTCTAAAGATTTCATAAAATTATCACACAGACAGCCGAAAAGTAGTGAAACTGGTGGAGAGATTAACTAAGTTTTTTAAATTTATTTTTCTTGAAACTTCCTGGCAGATTAAAACTGTGTGCCAGACCGAGACTCGAACTCGGGACCTTGGCTTGCACGGGCTAGTGCTCTACTAACTGAGCTACCCAAGCACGACTCACGACCCGTCCTCACAGCTTTAATTCCGCCAGTACCTTGTCTCCTACCTTCCAAACTTCACAGAAGCTCTACTGCGAACCTATTTTTCTTGCATTTTTATTATGTGGTGTCATTCAGCCTGCCCTGTAGTATAACATTACGAGGCAGGAACTAAATTACATTTGAAGTATTTCACATAAACATATAGCTTATCATTACACAACGTAACTTTAAGACTGAATACACTGATCCTCTTTGTAATTTAAACTTACTTACTGAAATAAAATACAGTACTCTGCTGTGTAGTGTTTCGATTAAAGATAAGTTGTAACACAATATAAAACACTAAACTCCTGCCATACGGAGAAATAATAAAAGCAATTACAACAGCTAAGGGTAGACGCTAATTTTACCTTGGTTAGCGTCAGTTCCAAAAATGATAAGAGTCTCTCAATACCACAGGATTGTCTGATGATTATCGGTAGCAACTACTTAAATCAATAACAACAATAACGTTTGTACAGTGTCCGTCTTGTCAAACTCCCGATAGTAGCCCCCTCCCCCCTATTTTCGTTCTAACGTAAGATACTTCCTACTATGTTTGGCGCTACACTGATTTATACGATTTTCACATATTTTATATGCCATACCGGATATGTCATTAGACACGGAACAATAGGTCAATTTTACTAACAATACGCTTGTGAAGACATTTCTTCTGTTCTACTACTTTTGTCTTCGTGATAAGCTGTGACGATCTTGGACGTGTTCTGTCCGGATCCGTATTTACGATTGTTATCGCCGATATTGCGTTATGTTTTGTTAGCATAATATTTGTGATTAGACGTTTGCTAATATTACTCTCCTTTGTGAACACATTCCCTTGAGAAGTAATGCAGCAAAATACTAAAAAGTTACAGTTGTTGTCAACCTGAATGTTGGTTTGCCAATACCACAGTGCTTTTTTAAGCACGATCTTTTCGGAGGGTATGTCCTCTGGTTACCTACTATCGTCGAACTGACTTACACAGCCAGTTATACGAAGACTTGCAGTTTTAATGTTGGCTCCGATGCACACTGCAACTCGGCATTTTTACATAAACACGAATCTGTTCAAATAAAGGAAAATGTGAATTCTACGGCTGTTTTCGCAAACATAAATCATAGACAGGGTTGCAAGAAGTTAACTGACAAAAAAATCCTCGAGTGTCAGAGGACTCAACATCAGACTCTGGAATTGTAGCCAGACCGTTGCTTTACAAGATACATAGCTACGTTTACTACAAATATATGGAGTAAAGTTGCAAATAAACTATATAATCATTTAATTATATTATTGGGCGAACAGCATGACAGACACACGATATATTTAAAAAATAAAGACGATTCTCTGTTGACTGGAGCGTAATCGATTACATTTGAAGCAGTCAACAGGGCGGCAGCACTGGAAGTTGTTCCGTCGTGGGCACGGAACTACGTCATAACCCAGCATTTTCCACATTGACTAACGTTGTCAGAGGTGAAAGAAGTGGTAAATGGCACATAAAAATCCTAGGACTGAACAAGGGTCGATCCCCAGAACTCTGAATCCGTAGTCTGCCATGGCAGTGGGCCACTGATAAGATGATATTAAAAGGAAACAAATCATCAAAATCAATGTCTATCGATTCCTCCATCTAATCTAGTGTAAGCAGCGATCACACAAAAAACTAACCCCCTTCGCACCTAACGAAAACAAATTCATTCGCCGAAACTGCACGTAAAAACCGACTCGTCAAATTGGATGAAAATTCAGAAACAAATATTTTATAAGTGAACCCGACAAAAAAGCTCTGAAAAATGCGTAAGAATCTTTCGTGAACACGCCTAGAAATGCATTCCCCAACCCCAAATGCCTGCACTACTTTTATTGAAACGATTACATCTTCCAGCGTGTGCGAAATAACTGTCCCAAAGAGCAGGAGCTTCTATATATCATTTTAACGAAAGAATTTCCACACAAGGATGTTCTCTATAAAATAATTTTGGCGAGCAATCGGCAACCTGTCGCAAATTAGATACCCAAGACGCCCCAGAAGGCTGTTATTAATCCCGAATCTGGTATTGACGTACCGGCGGAGAGGGGTGCACTTACTCAAACCGAGAGGGGGTTCGTCAATGCGAGATGTGTGCGGCTCCCGAGACGGTTAGGAAGTATGAAAAGCAACGGCGCCCACGTGAAACCGCGGGGAACACGTGACGCAAGGCAAGGCAAGGCAAGGCAAGGCGCACTCCGGCCGGGAAGCCGTGAAGTCGGCCGCCGTGTCGGTCGCAGATGCAGACCGCGGCGGCACGGCTGTTCGGGTGGTACACAGCAGCAGTGTGGGACGGGACTTGGCTGCTGCCGCTGCCGCCGCCGGGGTCCGTGACCCCGCGCCCACCCGCCGTGACGTCACGCGCCTGATCGATGACGCAGCAGCAGCAGGCAGGGAGGGCAACGCGCATCTCGGCGGGGAGGCGACGCCGACGCCGACGCCGGCCGTCAAATGGGGCGACTCTCTCGCAGCCCGAGTCCGACGTCGCGAACCACCTCCGCACTGCTTTTTCACTCTGAATGCCAAATACAGTAAATGTACGCTGCATCCACAAATACAGGGTGAACTGCCCTAACTTGCACCTCTGTATTTCATGAACGGTTCACGATATCGACGCGAAGTTTTCGGCAAACGGTAAGAGGCAGAGCAGCACCTAATTTTGTTGTATGCGTAACACACTGAACTACTATATCAACCGAGATACTGAAGCAAGAATTTTTTAAATGAAAAGGTATACTTCTTTACGCCATTCTGAAGCACTTGAAAACGCGAATACGGTGATACGGCGCTTGTTAACGTTGGCGTCGAAATTTTTACTAGAGTATTAGAGGAATGCGCCAACACTGAAAGGAAAGGCAGCCGGAATCAGCCAAGTGGCGCTCGCGCACTAGGCTCAGTCCTGTACACAGCAAGACGAGAGGCCTATGCTGCTAAGATTAACAACGTACTTCCTGTTGGCCCTATTGTATACAACACAGATACCGGTTCAGCTACGATTGTGGTACCTGGAACTATGTGTTACCTTCTAGGGTATCAGAAGAGGCATAGGAAGACTGCATCAAATTTGTGTACATATTCATGTTTAAGTGGACAGTTTTTTTGAAGACAACCAAACAGCGGCACGTCCAACAGCAGAGCCTGGAAAAATGGAACCCCGCAATTGACGCTCTATACTCCGCAGTAACAAACCGCAGCAAACAAGCGTCGCTCCTGTCTATGTTTCATAGAGTATGTAAATCTATGCATTGAGCATGGTCTACCGCGCACGTTCTCAACATCAAACTGCCCTAGTCACGTGGTCGGGGACGGTGCTGCTTGTCTACAATTCACGGTAATAGCGAAACTTGAATATTGCACATATTCGCCTTTCTTTATATACTTCTGCACACGTATCAGTTTTAGTAACAGCTATGCTGTAGTGATGTCGTTTCTACGTTTGTGCCGGCCGAAGTGGCCGAGCGGTTCTAGGCGCTTCAAGTCTGGAACCGTGCGACCGCTACGGTCGCAGGTTCGAATGCTGCCTCGGACATGGATGTGTGTCATGTCCTTAGCTTAGTTAGGCTGAAGTAGTTCTAAGTTCTAGGAGACTGAAGACCTCAGATGTTAAGTCCCATAGTGCTCAGAGCTATTTGAACCATTTTCTACGTTTGTAAATAGAAGTGTGTGAAAGGAAGACCAGTTACTTTTCATAGGAATGTACAACAAATGCATAACTGCAAATGTCATATTGATATGAGGCACTTTGTATGTTGAAAAATATCGAGACACGGTGTTATATAGTCTTATATTGTAGAGGTAATTTCTACGATTTTATGGCCATGTGTTTATGACACAAGTGCTAAATAAATTTGCAAGTGTGTGTGAGTGAACTGCCAGTCCGTGTGTACATATTGGTGCTATGTTCATATGCAGATAACATTTATACGTAACAATCTGATTAACTTCCTCGAGTTTATGCGCCCTTGTGTGTAAGTATCTCTGCACGAGACAGCGTCCTATGTAGTGTCACTGTAACGTAATTAATTATAACAGATTCGACAATCTGAATAAACGCAATAGAAAACGTAAAAAATATTGTTGGCTGCCACTTCTTATCCCGTCACCGAAAAACCGTAAGTAAAGCGGAATATGAGCTATGATACTGTGGTGAAAATGTATAATACCACTGCTCTTCACCTATTTAAACCAACTTCAAATCCTGTTATTAAATTGTTAGGATGTCTGTAAAACGAGTATTCAAGGTTTCAAGGTACTCTGGAGGTGATCCACTTGTAGCAGCGAAGTAGTAACACTCAAATTACGCCGTCCCAAAGTCACGTGGCTTGAGCCGTAGGAGAGGTTGCGGACAGCATTCTCGTTCTAGCTACGTGATGATCCAGACTTTCACCGACGAACTTTCGCAGGTTGTTGAGTGATATCATCTAAATGTGCTCGGTTTGTTTCCTCGACTGTGTTAAGCTGCTGTGAAAATAGCTTCAAAACAGCTAAAAAGCTGGAGGTCTGGAGAAAAGTCAAAGTTCTGACTCATCCAAAAGTTGTTCCACAGGGCTCAAGTCGGAACTCCGCTCAGGCTACGGGACCGTATCCTAATGTGGACGCCGCGTCGAGTTTCATTGCTTCAGTACAGGTATCAGTGTTTCTAGAACGGGTGTTCATTTATTTAAGTTTCTCACGACAGCCAAAAATCACACTTTGCGTGTTTTATTGACTGGGCTCATTCCTCAGTTTAACGGGAGTATCATTGGAAGCTCTGGAATTTACAGTTTAAAGTACAGTAGTTGGCTGTTAAAGAGCGAAACCAGTAAATAAAACATACTAAGTAAGACTTGTGGCTGCCCTGAAAAAATTTGAACAGTCGCTGTTTTCCCTGTAGGCAGGATCTACTCTCGCTAAGGGTGTGTATACGGGGTGAGTCAGGAGGAAAGGTACATTGCTTTGGGGGGTGATAGTATTAGTGATTCTGAACAAAAAGCTTCATATAGACGTATGCCCTATTGCGAATGGTTTCTGAGATAGAACACGTTTAATATCACTTCTGTACGTTTTTCTTGGATAACTCAAAAACCGCACCCTCCAGCGAAAACGTGTCGCAGTACAAAATTAAACTATATTAAATTTCCTACAAAAAAGGTCCTATTCATTTTTGTCTCTAGAACTAATGATTTGTGGGAAGAGAGGGAGAGAATGTTGAAAAAGTCGCTGGACGCGCCTGCGCTGCAGCTTACGTAGTTTTATAGGCCAACTTGAGGTAGCATATTGGGGTAGGAAGTTGAGACGAACAGTTCGATACGGCACAATTGTAGTCTATCAAGTCGGGAAACTATCTCAAACTGGCCTACAAAAACTACAGCGCATGCGCGTCGAGCGAGTTCAGCATTCTCGCGCTCTTCGTACAAATCATTAGTTCTAGAGAAAAAAGATGAATAGGAACTTTTTGTAGGAAATTTAATATAGTTTAATTTTGGACTGCGACACGTTTTCGCTGGAGGGTGCGGTTTTCGAGTTATGCAAGAAAAACGTACAAAAGTGATATTAAATGTGTTCATCTCAGAAACCATTCGCAATAGGGCATATACGTCCATATGAAGTTTTTTTTATTCAGAATCACTAATACTATCACCCCTCAAAGCATGTACCTTTCCTCCTGACTCACCCCGTATACTGTGTCAACAAATACTGAAGTATTGAGTAGAGTCTGGACGGAGCTTCAAGTTGATAAAAGTTTTACCCTGAACGACAATGTTTATGTTGCCCTACGAACTGCGATTATACAAAGAAATTAAAAAGATTACACGCTTGAAGGGAAATAAGGGAGCCAATATAAAACAATCTGCACGATGTGAAAAAGAAAATGGAGGCTTTATTGACATAGTTTCGCAGTGAACGACTGACCACTAATCTTTCTGCTGCAGGTACAGCTCTCCTTAAAGAGGTGCCCCCTT
The DNA here is from genome assembly GCF_021461385.2 of Schistocerca piceifrons. Taxonomy (NCBI): domain Eukaryota; kingdom Metazoa; phylum Arthropoda; class Insecta; order Orthoptera; family Acrididae; genus Schistocerca; species Schistocerca piceifrons. The sequence goes on along the minus strand of NC_060146.1, from coordinate 203,403,139 downwards.
TGGAAATTTTAGGACCTACGCGATTCAATAACAATTCCAAACCTGCAGCTTTCATTCGCAAAATCATAGCCAGTAGACATTAATTTTCTCCCACAACACTGCTCCCTACTTTTCAAAAGAGGGGTCCACGACCAGCGTCGTTTCTTCTGCATTTTTTCTGATGATCTTCTTCTCACACTAAAATAAATACTGCACATGCACAGCTACTAAATGCTCTTTTTCGATTGTAAAATCTGGCGGTGAAACTGTAATTAAAACGCTACTTTATAACAATACAAAAAGAAGAGCAACGTCAGCAAGTTATCGGAGCCAACTGCGATTCCACATGGCTCAGTCCTCTAGTTCCGAGCCCCTCGTTTGGTGAGAAGCGACCAACGTTTGGCCTAATCGAGTGTCTGTCGTATGTACGCACGCGCCTGTACATCTTCAAGAATCCCAGGCGTTGGCGCACTACTTCCGGGGCTACAATCCTAGCAACTAGGCACATGTATCAACCGGAGACTCATAAACTAGGCTCTTCACAATCCCCCAGAAGTAGTATATTTCATTACTGTCAAACCTGGTGCCCAAACTGGCCACGGAACACGACTACCGCGACTAATCCGTTGTCGTTTCAACGAAATACAATTATTCTGTAACGAGCCAATGGAGCCTTCGAGTATATTATACCGAAATACTAACAAATTATTCCATAACTACGAAATTGCCGGCCGCTGTGGCCGAGCGGTTCTAGGCGCAACAGTCTGGTGCCGCGCGACCACTACGGTCGCAGGTTCGAATCCTGCCTCGGGCATGGATGTGTGTGATGTCCTTAGGTTAGTTAGGTTTAAGTGGTTATAAGTTCTAGGGGACTGATGACCTCAGATGTTAAGTCCCATAGTGCTCAGAGCCATTTTAACCATTAACTACGAGATTTGTTGCTGGACTGAGGATTTTTAGGCAGGGAGCATGCAGCACCTTCTCTTGGGTGGAATGTTACGTTATCGACAAATGTTCAAGTAACTTCAGGCGTGCAGAAGGGAACTATATATCTTCTAATTCTACACCGGGTGCTCCCCCCCCCCCCCCCCTTCCACCATAAAAGCAACAAACTTTAGGAACAGGTTTCTCATATAGAAATAAGTAAAATGTGTCGAGTAAACATGGGCTTTAAAGAGCATACCTTAAGAGATATGAGCACTTGTTCATCTTCGATATTATGAAACACATTTCATCTACTGCAAGCTCTATGCTTTTCGTAAGATGGGAGGAGGAAGTATTGACCAAAGCAAGAAAAAGTCTAGTCAGCATCGGGTCTAAAATTTATCTCTGAAGAGCTCTGAGCACTTGTTTAGTATAAGATATGTTTTTCACAGTAGTGAAGGTAAACAAGCGCTTAAGGTGTGTATTATAGACCCTTCTTTGAGTCAATACTTCCTGCTTCCAAAATATGCAAAGCGAAGACCTTCAATAGAACAGATCCGTCTCATACTATTGAAGATGAACAAGTGGTCATGTTTCTTAAGGTATGAGTTTTAGAGCCCTTGTTTACTAGATATTTTTTACTTATTACTGTATAAGAAACCTGTTCCTAAATTTTGGTTTCTTTTTTTTGGTTGGGGGGGGGGGGGGGGGGGCACTCTGTATTATTGACCTGGCACACAACGTTAATAGTAACCTCAAAAATTTTGAAGATGATGCAGTTACCTGTAATGAAGTACTATCTCAAAAAAGAAGCTGCACAAATATCCCGTCAGATCTTGATGGATTTCGAAACAGCGCAAAGATTGGAATTTTGCTTTCAATGTTCGGCAACAATAAGTCACTGATGGAACCACTCAACACACACAAATACCTACTAAATGGAACAATTTGCAGGGAGATGACACGGAATGGCCATATAGGCTCAGTCGTAGTTAAAGAACGCGGCATATTTTGGTTAATTGGTAGAACAATGAGGAAAGGAATGAGTCTGCTTTACCTTTCAGCGTGTTTTAGGCATTTGCCTGTTATTGATGTCCACCTTTTCCTAGCTTTCCCGCCGGCCGGAGTGGCCGAGCGTTTCTAGGCGCTACAGTCTTGAACCGCGCGACCGCTACGGTCGCAGGTTCGAATCCTGCCTCGGGCATGGTTGTGTGTGATGTCCTTACGTTAGTTAGGTTTAAGTGGTTATAAGTTCTAGGGGACTGATGACCTCAGTAGTTAAGTCCCATACTGCTCAGAGCCATTTGAACCTAGCTTTTCCTAAAGATCTTCAGCCCACTGGGTAAATAATTCATCGTTAGTTTCGGCATTTTGTCGTCTTCCATTCTGGTAACACGATCCTTCCAGTTGTTCCTGTATTCTTTAATCTGTTCATTTAAGCTCTTTATTCCCCACTCTTCTCTGATGTCAGCATTCCTCCAGTGAGTACACAGCTGCTTCCCTCGGGATCGCATCTCCGCTGCTTGCATTTGAAACGCACCAACATATGATCGTTATGATAAGTGTCACACGAGGTGTTGACCCCAGGTGTCAAGCTGTCGCATTTTCAGGCTTTTATAAATTTTGTAACACTCTTATTTAATTTATCTGGTAATTTTAGAAAATTTATTACACTGATTCAAATTCTGTCAATTTCGTTTCGGGGTTTATATATATCCTCTGCGCTGGGTTGCTTTGTAATTCCAGAATACCTTTAAGGAGGAGTGAAACTAGCTTTTCATAAATATTTATGGAATGAACACATGCAAATGTCAGGAACATTTCCCGACTTCTTCATGATGTAAGCAACTTCATATCTGTGTAAAACCTTATGTTGCAACGTGAGAGAAGTGAACTAATAAGAAATTTCGTCATGTCAACCTGTATAGACCGGCATATTTTTGATTGTAATTCATAAATTTTCTATTTCTCATAGTTGGTGACGTAACTAGCAATTGCTAAAATAATACATAAGGAGTGGCGAATCAATCACCAGAGTCTTAGTTTACCTATAGTTTTTTGCGAGCCAGTTTTGTAACCGTATTAGGCAAATAAACATGTAATTCTGGAAGAGAACATCGTGTCAACCTAAATTTCCCTCAACACTGCCAAATCATTAGCTACACCGTAAATAACTCAGCAAATTGCAGCAAATTTTGGTGGAGCAGATAATCGCAAATTCTTTTACAGCTACTGCAGCATCGGAGATCACCGAGAAACAAAGGTGAGTATTTACTAATTAACTGTTACATCTTGTTACATTTCACATTCTTTGTTGATTTCTTTTTGTTACAGTTCACGACTCACTTTCGTGTTTCATGGTTGGTACTTACATCGTTTTGTACACCTTCAGTAGAGTTCCCTTTCTTACCTTGGTTCTGAGGGTTCTCTAAATTGTTCCGTTAAAGTAATTACATCTTCTTTCTTTTGTATGTCCATATCTGTCGTGAATGAGACGGTATTTTCTAAGAAGTTGAACTAGTTTAGTCTTTCTATTTTCTGGTCATATGGCAATAGGCAACGACTTACTGTAGTCAAAGCCCGCCTGGCTAGCCGCGATGTCTAACGCGCTGCTTCCCGAGCGGGAAGGCGTGCCGGTCCCCGGTACGAATCCGCCCGGCGGATTAGCGTCGCGGTCCGGTGTGCCGGACAACCTGTGGATGGTTTTCCATCTACCTCGGCGAATGCGGGCTGGTTCCCCTTATTCCGCCTCAATCACAGGTACTGCATAAACACTGTCTCCACGCACGCGTACACCACAATTACTCTACGGCGCAAACATTTGGGGTTACACTCGTCTGATATGAGACGTTCCCGGGGGGTCCACTGGGAGCAGAGACGCACAATAACTCTGGGTTCGGTGTGGTGCGGCGGCGGGGTCGACGGACTGCTGTGGTCTGTTCTGGGGTTGTGAACCACAGAGGGCTATGGCGGGACGAAGCCTCTCCGTCGTTTCTAGGTCCCCGGTTTAATATATACATACACAAACCAAATTACAAAGCAGTCAGAGCTGCACTGGACGACTTTATAATTTCATTCAGCCATAACTTTTGTTTACTTTGAAGATACTAATACATTATATAAATTAGCTGTTGTAGATAAAATACACTATTGACCATTAAAATTGCTACACCACGAAGATGACGTGCTACAGACGCGAAATTTAACCGACAGGAAGAAGATGCTGTGATATGCAAATGATTAGCTTTTCAGAGCACTTACGCAAGGTCGGCGCCGGCGACGACACCTACAACGTGCTGACATGGGGAAAGTTTCCAACCGATTTCTCATACACAAACAGCAGTTGACCGGAGTCGCCTGGTGAAACGTTGCTGTGATGCCTCGTGTAAGGAAGAGAAATGCGTACCATCGCGTTCCCGACTTTGATAAAGGTCGGATTGTAGCCTATCGCGATTGCGGTTTATCGTATCGCGACATTGCTTCTCGAGTTGGTCGAGATCCAGTGCCTATTAGCAGAATATGGAATCGGTGGGTCCAGGAGGGTAATACGGAACGCACTGCTGGATCCCAACGGCCTCGCTCACTAGCAGTCGAGATGACAGGCATCTTATCCGCATGGCTGTAACGGGTCGTGCAGCCACGTCTCGATCCCTGAGTCAACAGATGGGGACGTTTGCAAGACGACAACCATCTGCACGAACAGTTCGGCGACGTTTGCAGAAGCATGGACTAACAGCTCGGAGACCGTGGCTGCGGTTACCCTTGACGCTGCACCACAGACAGGGGCGCATCCGACGAACCTGGGTGCACGAATAGCAAAACGCCTTTTTTTCGGATGAATCCAGGTTCTGTTTACAGCATCACGATGGTCGCATCCGTGTTTGGCGACATCGCGGTGAACGCACATTGGACGCGTGTATTCGTCATCGCCATACTGGCGATCACCCGGCGTGATGGTATGGGGTGCCATTGGTTACACGTCTCGGTCACCTCTTGTTCGCATTGACGGCACTTTGAACAGTGCACGTTACATTTCAGATGTGTTACGACCCGTGGCTCTACCCTTCATTCGATCCCTGCGAATCACTACATTTCATCAGGGTAATGCACGACTGCATGTTGCAGGTCTTGTACGGGCCTTTCTGGATACAGAAAATGTTCGACTGCTGCCCTGGCCAGCACATTCTCCAGATCTCTTACCAACTGAAAACGTCTGGTCAATGGTGGCCGGGCAACTGGCTCTTGATGAACTGTGGTATCGTGTTGAAGCTGCATGGGCAGCTAGCTGTACCTGTACACGCCATCCAAGCTCTGTTTGACTCAATGCCCAGGCGTATCAAGGCCGTTATTACGGCCAGAGGTGGCTGTTCTGGGTACTGATTTCTCAGGTTCTATGCACCCAAATTGCGTGAAAATGTAATCACATGTTCAGTTCTAGTATATTTGTCCAATGAATACCCATTTATCAACTGCATTTCTTCTTGGTGTAGAAATTTTAATGGCCAGAAGTGTACGAGCATCTGTTTGGAATGTGTTCTCGCCGTCAGCAACCACAATTTGATCATCAACAAGATTAAGGTCATAAAATAATTAATCCTTTTCATTGAAGTCACAGGTACAAGTAAATTTTGTACATTACCTCCGCACGTAGTCAGTAACAGTATTAAAAAGAATCGTCAATATTAATGGAATTCTCCAACAGCCGTATTACTCTGAAAAGACCCACTATATACAGTTCAGAACCAGTTAGAGATTTCCTTCCAGAACGTGTATAGAATATCAAGACATGCAGATCGAAGAGGTTGACAGTCTTAAATTTCTTTGCAACTCGACAATAAATTCAGTTGGGAAGAATTGCTGAAGCGTCTAAACAAGTCTGTATTTGCAGTCAGAATAATGTCAGAAGTAGGAGATATTGATGTAAAAAAACTTGCATACTTCGCTTACTTTTAGTATATTATGTCACACTGTATCATTCTGGGATAACTCATCAAACCGAGCAATGTAATAAGAATCATTTAAGGTGTAAACTCAGGAACATCATTTAGAAACCTGTTCAAAGGAATTTGCATTCTAACCACTGCTTCACATTATATTTAATCCTTAATTAAATTTGTTGCAAGTAATATATCTCTATTTCCAACAAATAGTCCAATACACAGTATCAGTACTAGGAATAAGAACAATCTACATAAATAACTAAAATCACTTACCTTGATCCAAAAAGGGCCCAAATATTCAGGAACACACATTTTCAATAAATTGGCAGCAACCATTAAAAACTTGGTCTCAGATAATGCACGGTTTAGAGTTTGAACGACTTTTTGATAGGTAACTCCTCCTACTCTATTCATGAATATCTTAACTTGAACTGTTTGACCAGCTTAAGTAAAACCGTCTGTTAGATTTCAACTTTGACAACACTCAGTCACAACAGTCAAGAGTAGGTATTTTGTGTATGATAAATTTATTAAAAGTGCATAAGTATGTTTCATTCTGACAGTGTATTAATTATGTAAATATTATCAGTTCCAGTTTACAGTAATGTATTCACCTATTTTGATAATGTCCTGACAAATGATCATAGTAGTAAGAATTATCTTCAAATGTTTTACGTTTTTTATGTTATACTTTCTGACATGTTCCAAACGCACGAAAATCATCTCATTTTTTGGGGCTATGGAGCGGAAACTATTTTATTTTGACGAAAACCAGTTTCGGCATTCCACTATGCCATCTTCAGACCCCATATGCATCTCTCAAAATAAACGATAATGCCATACAGAATTCAAACCGTTGCAAAAGTGTTTCATTCGAAGACTTGGTAGCAACTCCTGAAGATAGCATAGTGGAATGCCGAAACTGGTTGTCGTCAAAATAAAATAACATCTTAGTTACACGGCTGTTGGATAATTTCACTGATATTGACAACTGCTTAACCAGCTGATGTCCCCTGTCCTCGATGCATCAACAGAGATTAAAAAGAATCGGAGACATAACGCAACCTTGTCTGACTCCTAAATTTGTGTTGATCTTAGATTTTCCATTTCCTGCACCAATGATTGTAATCCTCGGTACCTCTATTTACGTGTAGAGGTATTCCTCTTTCTGTTAATTATCTGCCATAGCTTTTCTCATTTACTTTATCGAAAGCTTTCACACAGTGTATGAACAGAAAATGAGTGTCTCTATTGAACACACCGTGTTTCTCAATGATTTGGCAAATTACAATTATTTGTCTGAGGCGAGAACGGAGACTGCTTACAAAAAGGCGGAATTAAGTTGGGGTAGGGGGTTTGTTTATTGGATGCTATCAAGCAGTAAGACCTCCCACAGCGCCTTGGCAGAACCACTGCCCGCACTACGAACCGCCAACACAATTGCCTTCCATCCACGCCCCACAGACAATGCGGAAGGCTTCCTTGGCGCAGTCTGTAATTTATACGAAGCAGATCAAGAGAGGCGCACACCAACTCGACCAATGTGAAGAGCTCATGCGAAACAGCACTGACATTGTTGCTCGATAAGAGTGGTATGCATCATCAGCAACAACTTTTCTTTCCGCGACTCTCACTAGCGCATCTCTACCGCTAAAAGTCTACGAAAACGATCGTCCGCAAGCTGTAGATTTAGATATAGTTTCCGACAGTGTTGACTGGAATCGGAAGTACTCAGGAATAATAATAATAATAATAATAATAATAATAATAAAGCATGTGAGAGGTTATCTGCAGCTTGTACAGAATCCAGACTCCAGTTATAAGACTTTGTAATGGTACTTGAATTACGTAACCATTGCAGCACCTCACCTCAACCTCTCGATACCAGCAATATTCTACTGTGTTTCTGTAAAATAGTTAAAATATTTCTGTGACAACATGCAGATTTGATTTCATAAATGTAGAGGTACTTTGATACATCGACGCGTTTATATTGCAATGATATTATTCTTATGTGTATTCTTTCTTTTGTCACTATCATCTTTGACGTACTTGTAACTCGGATTTTTGGACGCGTAAGCGGTTATTAGAGAGTCAAGCTTTGGTCGTCATGTTAAAAAGACGCAAATTGTAGTCAGTTTATGAAATGTGAACTTTTAACAGTGAGGAAGATATTTTTAAGTATATTTTATATTGTGAAGTGGTGTTTTGGAACGAGTTACGTGATATTGCAAGAAAAGTAATAAAAAAGAAGTGTAACTTAAATTCGGAGTGCTGATTACTTTTTTACATCACCATTGTCCTAACTTGTAAGAGTTTAATCTTCAAGAATGGTTTATGAAACACATCTATAAAACTTTTGAATATCGCAGAGTAACACCTAGGCCTCTTTGCATCCGAGCTTGGAATCATCACTACCTAGATTTTCGACGATTGAGCCATCAGTTCACAACGAGATCGGCGTGGGAAACACGAAAAGGTGAGTGCCAAGTTTATCCATTCTTTCAAGAAATGACTTTATTAACTGTGCTCTAATGACACCTGCCACATAATATAACTTTGTTGTTGCCCGAAAATGCAATATTTAGCAGCGTGAGCAACACTACAATTATAATTAATTTTTGACCTTTGTTGTGGTAGGGTTGTTAGAACTCGATGGACACGAAACGGAGGCAGTAACTGAGAAGCGGGTTAGAGATGTTTGTTACGGTTTGCCGATGTCATTCCAACTCTCTGCGAGGCAGCAAAGAACTTAAAGAGCAGTTGATCAGAACTGATTGCGTCTCGGAAAACAGAACATAAATTCGTTAATACAGTGTACTCAAATTACGACCGGCGAAGCTGAGGGAATTAGATCAGCAAATGAGACACTAGAAGTAGCAGACGAATTTCGCTTTTTCTACAGCAAAATACCACACGATGGGCAAAGCACAGAGGATATAAAACGCACACTGGCAATAGTGAGAAAAGCGACTGCGAAAAAGGAGAAATTTGCTGTTAACACTTGGTATGAATGTAAATATTTAAACTTGCCATCGTGATTAATGGAAAGTTTAAATATTAATCACGATGGAAAGTTTAAATATTTACATTCTTACTTACATATTCATACTTAATTGGCACCCTTAATATATTAACCCTCAATGGAAAAATGGAAGAAATGACAGATGTACTAACAGAGAGGAAGTTAGATATATTGGACTTAAGCGAAACAAAGTGGAAGGGAAAAGGTGAGAAGAATTTGAGAGGAGGAGGAAAACTGTACTGGAGTGGGAATAAAAGGTCAGGAAGAAATGGTGTGGCAGTGATGGTGAATAAGAATGTACAAAGCTGTATCGAAAATGTGCGATATATATATCAGACAGGATCATAATCTTAAACCTGAGATTCCAAAAAGAAACACTAAAAGGAATCCAGATTTACGCACCTCAAGTGGGATGTAGCGAAGAAGAGAAGATGGACTTTGAAAATGTGTTAGAAAACCATATAGAGAGTGCTAATATAGTGATGGGAGATTTTAATGCACAGGTAGGCAAAGACAGAAAGGGATTTGAGCAAGTTTTGGGATGTTTCTGATATGGAGGTAGAAATGAAGAAGGGGAAAGACTCCTGGATTTGTGCCAGAGGAATGGAATGAAAATAACAAACAGCTGGTTTATGAAGAGAGAAAGTCATGTTATCACCAGATACAGTTGGGGTGGAAGAACCAAGAGTGTAATTGATTATATTCTAGTAGATAGAGAATGGGGAGAGAAAGTAATAAATGTGAAGGTAATTCCAAGTGTGAGTGCAGATGGAGACCCTAGATTACTGGTGGGACAATGGAAAATGAATCAGTGTGTGAAAAATAGAAAACAGAAGGAAGTGATGAGGATACGGGATTGGAAACTGAAGGAGAGTGAATGTGCTGAGAAGTACAGAGAATTAATCACACAAAAATTTCCAAAAGAAGTTTTCTGCGATGTAGAAAAAGAATGGAGTTCATTCAAAGACACTTTAGTCGAAGCAGCACAAAAAGTATGTGGCAGAACATCTGGAAAGGAAAAAATAAGGCAGACAAGTTGGTGGGATCATACCACAATCCAAGCAGTTAGAAGAAAAAATGGAGCATGGTTAAAGTGGTGGAAAACTAAAATGACGAAGACCATAAAAGATGTATAGAGGAAAAGAAGAAGTGCAAAGAAATAGTGGAAACAGCAAAGAAAAAGGCATTGGAAGAGTTTACAAAAAAACTTGAAGAAGATGTGAAGAGCAATAAGAAAATGTTCTATAAAATGATGAAAAATAAAAGGAAGGCTTCTGAAGTACCAGTAAAGATGGAAACAGAGGACGGTACCATTATTGAAGATCCAGGGAATATAAAAGATCTCTGGAAAGAACATTTTAAGAAGCTGTTAAACGCTGAGGAGCAGGTACATGAGGAAACAACAAATAGTGGAGAAATTGAGAGAAGTTGGGAAGCAGAATTAGGACAAATTACATGGGAAGAAATGGAAAAAGCCAAGAAGATGAATGGGGGGAAAGCCCCAGGACCTGATGAAGTATCAGTGGACATGATAAGAGCAGCAGGTTGTAAGTGGTCCGCAGGCCCTTACTACTAGGTTTGCACTCACACATGTCGACAGGGCAACTATCGATTAGTGTGTCGGGTCGCGAGAGCGAGAGTTGAGTCAAGTCAGTGCGTGTTGTAGGTTCCCGCGAGGCGGGCAGAGCTGAGCAGAAGCCAGCAATTGATAGAAATTACCGACAAAGGGAGTGGCCATCGCCGCGGTTCAACCCCTTTGTGTTAGAAATATACGGGAAAGTGATAAAGTATAATTACTAGTGTGATTCAGTGATATTTTTGTGCCGATATTTGTAATTACGCGTCTACCGCGCCGGCATTATTTGGATTGCAGTGTTGGATTGCAGTGTTGGATCGCAGTGTTGGATACAGTGATTAAAATTTGCGTGTGACGATAATGAATAACGGAAGGGCCTGTGCTGAGATTAGCCGTTATTAACAGTGTATTGACGAAGGCAGTGGCTGTCTCTTTACTTTGTGTTTTTATGAGAATATAGGTCGTTGATTAATGAAGCTGTGTTGTTGTTCTTCTTGGCACCAGACGTACATTATTACAGCATTTGAGAAGGACGAAATGGAATGTAACAACTCCGTAGCAGTCCAACCCGATTGCCAGCCCCATTAGGTACACGGTCACATTAATTAATATCTATTTGGGCTGCTAATCAGATCCCGATCGAGCGGGATAAGTAAGTAGAATAAACCGGAGTGTTACAAGGTCCAGTGGGAATGCAGTGGCTGTATAGAGTACTATCAAGTCTGTGGAGAAATAGTACAATACCTGACGACTGGAGAACAGGAGACATTGTTCCCATCCTCAACAAAGGCAATAAAAGACTTTGTAAAAACTACAGAGGAATAACCCTTATGAGTCATACAGCCAAGATTTTTGAAAGAATTTTACTAAATCGAATAAGTGAAAAGATAGAAAAGGAGCTGAGTGAAGAACAGCATGCGTTTAGGAAAGGAAGAAGCACGATCGACCTGATATGTTCTATCCGTCAACTGATGGAAAAAAGTTGGGAGTATAAGAAAAGGGTGATAATAGTTTTTATAGACATAGAAAAGGCATATGACTCAGTTGACAGGGAAAGACTCTGGAAAGAAATGAAGATAGATATAGAAGATGGATACATTAATGTTATAAAGACAATGTACAGAGGACACAATTGTAGAATTAGAACACCATTGGGGAACTCTGAATACTTCGAAATAAGACAAGGACTTAAGCAAGGAATTCTTCTATCTCCTGCACTTTTTAATGTTGTGATGGAGGGAATGAATAGGGCAGTTAAAGATATAGCAAAAGAAAAAGACAAAAAGATTATTTTTGCTGATGATATGGTAATATGGGGTGATAAAGAGGTAGATGTACAGTTACAGCTTGATGAGTGGAAGGAAATAATGAAAGAGTATGGATTAAAAATAAATAAAGATAAGAGTGAAGTAATGGTATCTGGAAGAGAGAAAGGAATCAACGGAAATATTACCTTGAATGGAGAACCCCTCAAAGTGGTATAAAGTTTCACTTATTTAGGGAATGAAATATCTAGGGATGGAAGAATAACTAACGAAATTAATAGGAGGTTACAGAAGGGAGTCAATTTCTATCAAACAATGAAACACCTGATTTGGAATAATGAAGTTTCAAAAGGAGCAAAACTCCGTATGTATAAGAATTACCACATTCCTATTGTCACCTATGGTGGAGAAACATGGACAATGACAGAAAGGGACTGGAGCAGACTGCAAGCAGGGGAAATGAAATTTCTCAGAGCAGTTAAGGGAAAAACAAGAATGGACAGGGTAAGGAATGTGGAGATTAGAAAGGAACTTAAACAAGAAAGTATGAGAGAAGAAATTGAAAGAACGAGATTAAGATGGTATGGGCATGTTAAGAGGATGCATGGGCAGAGACTCCTCAAAATTATGGAAGAACTGAAGATGGATGGGAAAAGACCTAGAGGGCGCCCAAGAACACGGTGGAAAATGGGAGTGAGAATATCTGTAGAAAGGAGAGGTGTGACCTGGCAGCAAGTGGAGGAAGAAAAGTGGTGGGAGGACCGAGCCAGATGGAGAGGACTCGTCAGCACCCAGACCCGGCAGTAGCTGGAGCGGGATTCGTATAGATATAGATAGATAGATCGTGATTGAACGTGGGAGTGCACTATTATGGTAAGTTAAGATCAGGAATACATTTTCCTCCGACTGCCGAGCACTGAGGGCTCATTTCCCGAGCTGTGCTGTGGACACAGGTTTTACAGTCCGCGTTACTGCTGGGCGGTGATAATAACTAGGGCAAACATACCGCATATCGCTTAGATGTATGTATACCGTGTATATCTAATGATGGAGCTGGCAGCTATCAGGATAGCCTTGTGCGAATAGAACCCGTGCTCTGAGGGTTCTCCACAATCTTAATATACTGTATATTATGAAAGTCAGTGTACCATGTGCGTGCCGCCAAAACTCAGAAACGAATCCCGGTACAATCAAGGGAGCTATGTGCAGTGGTAGCCTTCCATCCCCCACCCATGAAGAAGGTTCCCTTTTTTACCTGAAGGCCGTGCTTTTGAAGATACAAGGGCTGGTAAGTTTCGACCTCTAGAAATTTCTAGAACATTCGAGAGTATTCCAGAACATTTCACAACATTCGAGAGTGTTTTGGAATATTCCAAAATTATCCGGGATGTTGTGGTATGTTCGGGATTAGTCTGGAACATTCGGGAAGATTCCAGAATGTTCGGGAACATCCCAGATCATTCTGGAACATTCCAGAACACTCTCGACTGTTGTGGAATGTTCTGGAACATTGTGGACCATTCGAAGCCTTTATGGTATGTTTTGGAATCGCCGTTGGTGGGTCTACTACTCATTGGCAGGGGTATATAAAGGAAGGCCTGTCGTGGGTTCGAACTTCAGTTTCTTGTCAGTCGTCGAGCGGGCTAGGGCGCCTTGCCACGGTTCGCGCGGCTGTCCCCATCGGAGGTCCGAATCGTGTGTGTGTGTGTGTGTGTGTGTGTGTGTGTGTGTGTGTGTGTGTGTTTGTCCTTAGGGCAAGTTAAAGTTAGATTAAGTTGTGTGTAAGCCTAGGGCCCATGATCTCAGCAGTTTGGTCCCACAGGAACTTACCACAAAAAAATTCGTATCAGTGACGAAGGGGGGAACTGAAAAAGTAGTACCGTGAGTGAATAAAAATAAACAGTGAAGTGTGAGTAGTCATAGTGATACAGTGACTCAACATAATCGAAAATAAAAGTATGAAAAGTGTGTAAAGCGTTCTTAGTGCATTTGTAAATGGAAAGTTGATTTGATTCATATTTTAGACAATGCCCAAATGCAAAAGAGGACATCTTGCCAGTTCTGAAGCAAAATGGCGAAAACAAAAAGAATAACGAAAAAATGAAACAGACGAAGAACGCGAAAACACGTTAAGGTCCCAACGAACGACAATGAGACCGTCAGAATCGCAGAAACTGAAGGACAACGAAATGAACGGATTGAAGAAACAAGAATTGCGACACTATCTTATAACAGAAGACTGTGAACTCAAGCCAGCCATGAAAATATCACCCTACGAGAAGCGCAGGCGAAGACAAGTAAACATAAAACCTAACAAATGAAGTCATTGCACTAAGGCCCGATGAAAGCATATAACAAACACACGTCGCAATCGGAAAAAATGGATAACATACGCCAATTTTTGCAAAGCGAAAAAATTCAGTAGAGAAACACCAGGATTCTGTTCCCTGAGCGAAGCCGGGTAGCCCAGCTAGTTATGTATATAGACAGTTCATCCACGACGGGAATCGAGATCTCGACGACCTTTGCCTCTTAATCGATATCGGTACTGGAAAGATATCATTCCTCGGAATTCCAAGACTTTTCAGAACATTTACGTTTTAAGTTTGAATCTGCTGTGCGATTTCACATTCGCTATGACTTTTCAGAACATTTACGTTTTAAGTTTGAATCTGCTGTGCGATTTCACATTCGCTATTGTAATTTTCCATTTATTTTATTAATTCTGAGGTTATATTGACAAGCTATGCTAATTAGCAACACCAGTTATTTTTTTTCGTTTACTTTTACTGTAAAGGCTTGCTTCCTGCCAAATTTCATGTTTCTACATCAACAGGAAGCACCCTACAGGTTTTGATGAGCGAGTTTGCGTGTATCAGCATATGCCACATAAATGGCCGTATTTTCCGGATGCATTGACCGAGACGCTTAAATTTTTCACACCGCCAAAGGACCGTAGACCTTTAGTACATTACATAAGTTTGAATTTGGTACATCTACCTTTTCGTGAGAAAAAAGGGGTTTAACAGACAGACAGCACACAGACAGACGGATAACAAATGACGAAAAAATAGTTTTTTCGTGTGATATAATGACAAAGGTGTAGATGAAGATGAAATGGGAGATATGAAACTGCGTGAAGAGTTTGACAGAGCACTGAAAGATCTAAGTCGAAACGAGGCTGCGGGAGTAGACAACATTCCATTAGAACTATTGACAGCCCTGGGAGAGCAGTGCAATATAGAGCAGCTGAGAAGAGAAGCGGGGTCGTGGTTGCGACCTTGGACTGACAAGCGGGCGAGCCGTGTTCAAACTTCCGTTCTGCATTTTGTTTTCGCTGTTCGCTTTTTTTCGAATTTTTGTCTGTGTCGTGGTGCAACGTCCGTTTGCAAGAGCGAGGTCTAAGATAGGGACCTAAATGACAGTTGATTCTGCACAACTACTGTATTAGCAGCCGAAAGGAAGTGGCTTTCGAACGTTTGATGACAAGGCGACAAGTCAACCGAATCCTCCACCGGAGAAAACGTCTGGTGCGTCATAGACGACATTAGTGACAGTATATGGTAGGAATGTCTTATCGACGCACCTAATTTGTACGACTGATAAGTGAGTGTGGTACGCCTCCTTGCCCGATATACGTGTTCGTATGAATGTGCAGGTAATCACTCCCAGGGAAAAGATGGAAACGTAATAGTTTGTCACATAAGCTGCAACAACTGAATTCAAGAATTTCGCAATCACACAGTTTCTCTGTGCTCTGTCAAAATATATGTTTTTAACGTTTTTGAAGTTGCGTTCCGTTTTGGAAGCTTTGACTGTTGAATTGCTTTGTTGTAACATAGTTTACACTCGCTTAACTGTTGTTTTCATATCTGTGAACCGTCTATGTTGTATCCCACCTGTTCTCACTATTCATCACGTTTATTTGCGACGAAAACGTATTCCTACCACATGGCATATTCTATAACCAATGAATGGTATGACAACTCCCGAGACTACAGAAAGAGAACAAACATCTCAATGACGGGACGGATTGTTCATAAGGCTGTGGAAAAAAAAAGTAAATGGTAGGAGGGAGTTTTGAACAAGGCTTGCATGCATGGCAACCCAACATGAAGACCAGTTAGCCGCGACGCCGTTGGCGCTGCAGGCTGCTCTTTATTGCACTTCTTGTTCTTGGAGCGTTCACAGTTTTTTGACAGCTCACTACACCTCCTCCTTTTCTTCATGCTTGATCTGTTTTCAGTTTTTGGCGGGCTATCCACTGGGCCATCTTGCCACTACATGTTCGAGTATAATGACTTTTCTGGAGACTAGAAATCTACTCTGTAGGAATCAGCATGGGTTTCGAAAAAGACGATCGTGTGAAACCCAGCTCGCGCTATTCGTCCACGAGACTCAGAGGGCCATAGACACGGGTTCACAGGCAGATGCCGTGTTCCTTGACTTCCACAAGGCGTTCGATACAGTTCCCCACAGTCGTTTAATGAACAAAGTAAGAGCATATGGACTATCAGACCAATTGTATGATTGGATTGAAGAGTTCCTAGATAACACAACGCAGCTTGTCATTCTCAATGGAGAGAAGTCTTCCGAACTAAGAGTCATTTCAGGTGTGCCGCAGGGGAGTGTCGTAGGACCGTTGCTATTCACAATATACGTAAATGACCTTGTGGATGACATCGAAAGTTCATTGAGGCTTTTTGCGGATGATGCTGTGGTGTATCGAGAGGTTGTAACAATGGAAAATTGTACTGAAATACAGGAGGATCTGCAGCGAATTGACGCATGGTGCAGGGAATGGCAATTGAATCTCAATGTAGACAAGTGTAATGTGCTGCGAATACATAGAAAGAAAGATCCTTTATCATTTAGCTACAATATAGCAGGTCAGCAACTAAAATAGGATGGTAATATAAAATTAATCGTCGGTAAAGCAGATGCCAGACTGAGACTCATTGGAAGAATCCTAAGGAAATGCAATCCGAAAACAAAGGAAGTAGGTTACAGTACGCTTGTTCGCCCACTGCTTGAATACTGCTCAGCAGTGTGGGATCCGTGCCAGATAGGGTTGATAGAAGAGATAGAGAAGATCCAACGGAGAGCAGCGCGCTTCGTTACAGGATCATTTAGTAATCGCGAAAGCGTTACGGAGATGATAGATAAACTCCAGTGGAAGACTATGCAAGAGAGACGCTCAGTAGCTCGGTACGGGCTTTTGTCAAAGTTTCGAGAACATACCTTCACCGAGGAGTCAAGCAGTATGTTGCTCCCTCGTACGTATATCTCACGAAGAGACCATGAGGATAAAATCAGAGAGATTAGAGCCCACACAGGGGCATACCGACAATCCTTCTTTCCACGAACAATACGAGACTGGAATAGAAAGGAGAACCGACAGAGGTACTCAAGGTACCCTCCGCCACACACCGTCAGGTGGTTTGCGGAGCATGGATGTAGATGTAGATCTGAAGGGGGCGAGGGGGAGGGGCGGTGGGGAGTTCCCTTGCGAGTTCTTAAATCGTTCAGGATGTTGACCATTCTTAACACATATGGTTAGAGTACAGAGGTAACACGTGCAGAACAATACTTCAGTATTCCCCTAGACACCCTTTTCACATCTATGAGAGTCGTGTGTCTTCGTTGAATTAATTATACCCCATATCGCTATCGTCAAATGACTGGACGGTTTGTGTAGTAGCGGTACAGGAGACACGCAGTGGGTGGTGACGATCTGCCTGCCCCGGTGCGCTGCGCTGCGGCCGGTGGGCGCCGGCGCCGGCCGTGTGGTCCAGCTCCTGGGCGGGGCAGCGTGCCGTTGCGTCACGGCGCGTCATCGATCAGCCGGCAGCCGGCGGCTGGCGTGGCGTGGCGTGGCCGACTCTGCCCCACCGGCCTGGCCGTCTGGACCACCACGTGGCCTCTGCACGGCTGCCCAGGTGTTCTAACACCAGCCTGTCCGACTTCTCCCTTCTGTCCCATTCTTTCCCTCTCTTCCGGAGGCTTTCCTGCACTCCTTTCGGCCACTCGTCCTTTACGCTTCTCCTGGCTCTCTTTCCCTCGACCTTCATCTCGAGCGTCTTCCTAGGCACTGTCTTTGCTTATTGAACCGGGGACCTAGAAACGACGGAGAGGCTCCGTCCTGCCGTAGCCCTCAGTGGTTCACGACCCCAAACCCCATAACAGGCCACAGCAGTCTCCCCACCCCCCCACCCCCCACCCCCGGCCGGGGTGGCTGTGCGGTTCTAGGCGCTTCAGTCGGAACCGCGCTGCCGCTACAGTCGCAGGTTCGAATACTGCCTCGGGCACGGTTGTGTGTGATGTCCTTAGGTTAGTTAGGTTTAAGTAGTTCTAAGTCTAGGTGACTGGTGATCTCAGATGTGAAGTTGCCGGACATTTGCGACGCCGGACATGTGCCACACTTGCCCCTTCGCCAGGTAGCGATCCCTCAGTTAAGGGACGCCCTTCCTCGTACTACTTCTGTCCGTTTTCAAACCGCCGTCTCCACATCTTACTCGATACAACCATCTTGGCGAAATACAGAGCTTCTTTTCCGAAATCGAAATATTTATAACTTTTGGGAAACGAAAGCAATACCGACGATTATGTCAGTATGTAATTAGTTCTGCCAAGTATAAATATAGATCCCTCTGCCTGTACGGTAGCTTCCTTTCACGCTTACTGATTGCGATAGAAACAGTCCATCGCCATGGGAACAACAAGAAAGGAACGATGTAAAGAGAATGCGAATGTAAGCTAATCATTTCTTTTTGATCACTGCATTTGTGCCTACTTTAAGTACTGCAACTGCATGTGCAAAAGACAACAAGGAAAGACGAAATGGGTATGTGAATGTTTGAAAAAAAGAGCGACATACTCCATATTAATTTACTCTCTAAAATGCGATATCTCTTGCGGCGAAACATTACTTAATGAAGTGTAGGAAGACAATGTTCAAAACATGACTGAAAATACTTTCACTAAATAGAGGTAAGAACATCTATGATTGAAAAGGTCATCTAAAGTCGACGTACAATTTTAAAATGTTAGAAATAAGGAAATGAAGTAATACACAGTGCTATGTTTGTAACATACGTTGTTGTTCTACATTGTTTAGTTCCGGTATTTACAGGGTCACAGAGAAAGCATCCTAGGTTTTGGAGGGAAAAGCCGTAATTGTAATGATCTGCACGACTACAGAAACAAGAAGCACAACTTAAAGAAAAATAATGTATGTGTGTTCCAGGTCACAAGCGACATTTAAGCAGATACTTCCTGTGACTTAGTATGGGCAGAGGTTATATTCGACAACCGGAATAAATTAATAACTGGCTCCTTTTACCGACCCCCGGTCTCAGATGAAACAGCTGCTGAACAGTTCAAAGAATACTTGCATCTCATCACAAATTATAGTTGGCAGTGACTTCAATCTACCTTCCGTCTGTTGACAAAAATACATTTTCAGACCCTATTGTAGACAGAAAACAACTTCCGTCGTTGTTCTCTATGTTTTTTAAAATGATGTAGAACAATTAGTTCACGAGGCAATTCAAATTGTAAATGGTTACGAAAACACACTTGACCTCTTTCCCACAAATAACCCTGAGCATCACGACGGATACAGGGACTAGTGAACACAGAGTCGTAGTGAGGCACAGTTCATAACAAAGAAATTCACCAAAACTAAATGCGAAATATATCTATTTATAAAAGCAACTAAAAATTCGGTTGACGTCTTTCGAAGAGACAGTCTCCAATCCTTCCAAACTATGTAAGTAACGACCATATGTGGCTTAAGTTCGAAGAAATAGTATCAACAGCACTCGAGAGATTCATACCAAATAAATTAATAAGAGACGGAACTGATCCCCCATGGTACACAAAACACGACAGAAAGCTGATGCAGGAGCACCGGAAAAGGCGAGTATAATTTAGACGAACGTAAAATCTCCAAGATTGGCGAAGTTTTACTGAGGCTCGAAATTTGGATCGGATTTCAATGCGAGATGCATTTAATTGTTTGCACAACGAAACTCTCTCTAGAAATGTGGCGGAAAATCCAAAGAGATTCTGTTCTATGTTAAGTAAATCAGCGGAAAGGCTCAGTAAGCGATGAGGAGGGGGAGACAAGGGACCCAACGCTTCGGAGCAGGTAAAATCGTGGCAAATGTCCGGCGTGGCGAATGTCCGGTGTGGCAAATGTCCGCACACCGTTAAGTCCCATAGTGCTTAGAGCCAGCCAGTCAGTCCCCTCACCCCCCTCCCTCCACCCCCGAACCCATGGTTATTGTGCGGTTCCGCCTCCAGTGAACACACACACCCCCCTCCCCCCGCCCACACCCCGGGAACATCTCACACCAGACGAGTGTAACCCCTATGTTTGCATGGTAGAGTAATTATGGTGTACGCGTACGTGGAGACAGGGTTTGCGCAGCAATCGCCGACATAGTGTAACTGAGGCGGAATAAGTGGAACCAGGCCGCATTCACCGACGCAGATGGAAAACTGTCTTAAAAACCATCCGCAGACTGGCCGGGACACCGGACCTCGACACTAATCCGCCGGACGGATTCGTGCAGGGGACCTACACGCCTTCCTGCTCTGGAAGCAGTGCGTTAGACCGCGCGACTACCCGGGCGGGCTCCTCAGGTATTACCTCCCCCGCGAAGTTCACCGCAGTACCGCGAACATTTTGCCAACACTTTATCGGTTGCGTTATTGTACGGATATCAGAGGACACTTCACTTACAGTTAATAGTGAATACTTTCGCTAGAAGTATCCCTTTTATTTCTCTTTTCTCATTAGAATTTTCCATT
Source organism: Schistocerca piceifrons (assembly GCF_021461385.2). Lineage (NCBI taxonomy): Eukaryota > Metazoa > Arthropoda > Insecta > Orthoptera > Acrididae > Schistocerca > Schistocerca piceifrons. The sequence goes on along the minus strand of NC_060146.1, from coordinate 203,382,613 downwards.
TTCTCTCAGTTTCTTATCTGATACACTTATTTCCATTTTTGTTTACATTTCACAACTCATTGTTGTTGTTATGGTCTTCAGCCCTGAGACTGGTTTGATGCAGCTCTCCATGCTACTCTATCCTGTGCAAGCTTCTTCATCTCCCAGTACCTACTGCAACCTACATCCTTCTGAATCTGCTTAGTGTATTCATCTCTTGGTCTCCCTCTACGATTTTTACCCTCCACGTTGCCCTCCATTACTAAATTGGTGATCCCTTGATGCCTCAGAACGTGTCCTACCTACCGGTCCCTTCTTTTTGTCCTCTTCTCCCCAATTCTGTTCAATACCTCCTCATTAGTTATGTGATCCACCCATCTAATCTTCAGCATTCTTCTGTAGCATCACATTTCGAAAGCTTCTATTCTCTTCTTGTCCAAACTATTTATCGTCCACGTTTCACTTCCATACATGGCGACACTCCATACAAATACTTTCATAAACGACTTCCTGACGCTTAAATCAATACTCGATGTTAACAAATTTCTCTTCTTCAGAAACGATTTCCTTGCCATTGCCAGTCTACATTTTATATCATCTCTACTTCGACCCTCATCAGTTATTTTGCTCCCCAAATAGCAAAACACCTTTACTACTTTAAGTGTCTCATTTCCTAATCTAATTCCCTCAGCATCATCCGACTTAATTCGACTACATTCCATAATCCTCGTTTTGCTTTTGTTGATGTAATGATTTTTTTTTAGAATTGTTACTAAAAGCTCTCTGTGAATAACTTGTCCACATTTCAGTTGTATTTATTTCTGTTCTTAAAGGATTTAAATTATGTGATATATTGACCAGCTATTCACAATTACATTTCCCTGTTCGTGTATTGTTGTAACGATGTTATGTTCATAAATAAATAAAAAATGCGCGTCCCTCGGGCGCGTAATTTTTGGTAGTCGGGATCACGTTCGCGCTGTCCTGAAAAAAAAAAAAAAGCGCGCTTTCATTTCTCATCTTCTCCAATCGTTTTCTCCCTGTCCGACTTCTCAAATAGTCTTTCAAATTGATGTCTCCCGGCTCTCTGCAGCGTACAACATAATTACTATACAGGGAGGTCAGAAACAATATGAAGAGCTTGTGAGGGTATTGCACGGTAGGTTGTGCTGAGAAAAATTGTTCAGCCTTTCAGAAGAGGTTCCATTTGAAGCCACCTACGCGTACGCACAACAGCTACACCTGTACCCTAATGGTCTCTAGTAGCCAGCTGCGCGCGCAGAATTCAAGCGACCCATCAGATACAATTGGTGTCTGTTGTTCTCATAGGTTAGACGATAGCGCACGGCGCTACCCAGGTTTGATGCTTGCTACCGTTCCATGTCCAATTTCGTATAGCTCTCTTGTTCGGTTTTGGGAAACCAAACGAAGAACGCATTTGGCAATACCGTCTCTGGCGGGCTACTTGAATTTGCGCGCGCAACGGCTTGATTCGCTAACTTGAATGCTAACTATCGCAGAAAGGGCGCAACACATCGATTTCTTTTCTTAAACATTATTTCTTAGCCCAACCTACCCTGCAGCACCCTTAAAATATCTTCTGACTGTTTCGGACCACCCCTGATAACACGTTTGTTATATCACATTCTTAATTTTCTTGGAGATTTCTTTCTTCCGTATCACTCTTGTCTCACTTCTGTTAAAGATAACAGTTCGCCTTGCCCTTTCACTCACCTTTCTGTCATCTGAGACCACCTTTGAGATAACAGCGATCCAAAGTGTGAGAATATGAATAAACCAAAACAAGTGTACGGTCTCAATCACTAGTTTTATTCAGTTACCAGTCTCGATCGTAACGAAAACAACAAACTGATCTGTCGTCTTGCACTTAAGAAAGGAGCAAATAAAATTTGAGCTATAACTGCCATCCTCATGTGGTACAAAAACATAATAAAATTCTGGAAACACTCATGAACTGTAATGTATGACCACCGCGAGCACACTTTGTGACAGATTGGCCACCGGAGTGCATTAGTGTTGGTCGTGTTTAGTGCTATTCCCAGACGTGGCAGGATTTGTAAGGTGCGTGAAAAGCGTTAGATGTTGGGTAATCGCTATGAAGGAAACGGAAATATCGCGTTCTCCTGTGAGACAGCGTGATCAGCAGCCGACAGAGTTTGAAGAGGGCCGCATTGTGAGTCTCCATTTGACCGGTTGCTCGAATAATGCAATAGCCAGATTTGTGGCGCATTCGGATGTGACAGTGGCCCCATAAGGGAGGATGGCCCTGTTCTGCACCAAGAACGTCGTAAGCCCTTCACATATGCACCTGCCATCCGGGAACTAATAGTGGGTTCTCTGCACCATTGGTCGGAGGCTATCAGCAGCCAGACCACGGAATTGCCGTCCCAAACGTAGGCTACCGTTAACACTCAACACAAACGGCTGCGTTTGGAATGGAGCCCAGAACAGGAAGCACAGACTGCTCATGAATCGCGAATCTGCACTACCCCAGACGACCATCACAGACGCCGGCCGGTGGGGCCGTGCGGTTCTGGGCGCTACAGTCTGGAACCGAGCGATCGCTACGGTCGCAGGTTCGAATCCTGCCTCGGGCACGACTGTGTGTGATGTTCTTAGATTATATAGGTTTAATTAGTTCTAAGTTCTAGGCGACTGATAACCTCAGAAGTTAAGTCGCATAGTGCTCAGAGCAATTTGAACCATTTTGAACCATCACAGACGACTATGGCCGCGATCTGGGGAGAGGTCCCATTCTTTCGCTATTCTGGAAAAAAGTGGGTGTGTTACTCCAGGCGTCATGGTGTGGTGAACCATCGCTTTGAGGTTACGGCTGGTCGTGACTGAGGCAACTCGGAAGGCAGAACAGTATGTCACGGGCACCGGCACCTTCGTGTATTCCCTCTCGAGGGACCGTATCGTGTTGCCACTATTCAACAGGACGAGGCTCGCGTATGTATGAGTTGTCTGCGGGATGTTCAGACACTTCCGTGCACAGCAAGACCTGTCTCCAATACAACGTGTGTGGCACCAACTCGCACGTCAGCTCTGCCCAGGATATCAAGGACCAGCTCAGAAGACATGGACCATCTTGCGTCAGGAGATGATGCAATGGCTTTGAGATCCTTCCCATCGCCAGACGGGATGCAACGCCATGCTGGTAAGTTGGCCCGTATTGCCAAGTATAACTTGTGTATGATCGCAGATCCTTCGACTCTTGTGCAGAAAGGCGCACAGTATTCTGCTGCGTTCACTTTCAATAAGCTAGTACGAGAATTCAAAAAACTTAGCAGTAACCCACGCGCTTTCAAATCTGGACTGAAGAGTTTCTTCATGCGTCACTCCTCCTATTGTGCCGAGGAGTTCCTTGAAAAATTAAGAAATTTCTGTGGTACAGTGTTGATTGCGTTTATACAAACTTATAGCCTGTCGTCTTTTTAGGATTCATAAACATTTTATTTTCTCTATTATTACGTTTCTTTTGTAATTTCATGTACTGACACGTTCCATGACCATGGAGATTTGCTCCTCAATTTGGTCCTACGGCACTAGACGTGTAAAATAAAAAATATTTAAATGATGGTATGAGAAGGAGGTTCATGTGCCTGTGCTGTATTCAAGTTCTCCCACGTAAGTTTGAAAAAAATGACCTGTTACACAGACATTACTATATTAAAGAATTTCAGTAGTCACCCTCGGGACGTTTGCAAAGGCGGAGGCAAACAAGTTAAAAGCGATGTCGGTAAGAAAGGAAGCGCTCGTGTGAGTTCCAGCAACGCTTTATCTCTTTCTGTAGTGTAGTGTGGTGTGGTTCGGTGGCTCGGTGTCTGACTACAAACCAAAAGGTGCTGGCTTCGATCCCATTCATTATTATTATTATTTCTCTTTCCTGTCTCAGACGTTATGTCTGGTTAAAAATGGAAAGTGACGCGGACCTTGTAACTGTGCGGTATATGTTACATTGCATTTAGGAACTATCGGGTAATTGAACATGTATCAATAATTACAGATTTCTGTAGTTGTATATATACGTTTGGATGTAGCTGTATTGCGTTGATGTACTGGTGGATATTGTGTAGTATGACTCCTGTAGTTGATAGTCTCATTGGTATAATGTCAACTTTATCCTGATGCCACATGTCTTTGACTTCCTCAGCCAGTTGGACGTATTTTTCAATTTTTTCTCCTGTTTTCTTCTGTATATTTGTTGTATTGGGTATGGATATTTCGATTAGTTGTGTTAATTTCTTCTTATTATTCGTGAGTATGATGTCAGGTTTGTTATGTGGTGTTGTTTTATCTGTTATAATGGTTCTTTTCCAGTATAATTTGTATTCATCATTCTCCAGTACATTTTGTAGTGCATACTTGTATGTGGGAACGTGTTGATTTATTAGTTTATGTTGTATGGCAAGTTGTTGATGTACTATTTTTGCTACAGACTGCTGATGAATCGCGAATCTGCACTACCCCAGACCACCATCACAGACGACTATGGCCGCCATTATTATTATTATTATTATTATTAAGATCACAGCTTTGAGAGGGTGGAGCTGAAGCTAACTGATGCTCTGAAAGAATTAACTGCCTATTACAGGGACAATCAATTGAAACCAAATCCTTCTAAGACCCAGACCTGTGCTTTCCACCTCCGAAACAGACAGGCTAGTAGAACCTTGCAGATAGATTGGGAAGGAACCTCTTTAGAACACTGCAAGACTCCAAAATACCTCGGAGTCACTCTGGACCGTGCTCTTACATATAAGGAACACTGCTCAAAAACAAAGCAAAAAGTGGCTGCCAGGAACAATGTGGTTAGGAAGCTGACTGGAACAACATGGGGAGCACAGCCAGACACAGTACGCACATCCGCATTAGCCCTCTGCTACTCTGCAGCTGAGTACGCTTGCCCAGCATGGTGCAGGTCTACACATACAAAGAAAGTTGATGTTGCTCTGAATGAGACATGTCGTATCACTGCGGGTTGTCTAAGAGCCACACCTGTGGAAAAACTGTACTGCTTATCCGGCATAGCCTCCCCGGACATCCGAAGAGATACAGCAGCACGGAGTGAAATGAAGAAGGCATTAACATCCGAAGCCCACCCACTACATGGCCACCAACCGGCACAGCAAAGACTTGTGTCTAGAAAGAGCTTCCTTCGCAGTACAGAACCACTCGCTGACACTGCACATCGACACCGGGAAAAGAGATGGCAGGTCAGATGCCAGCATCTGGAGGAGTGGCTGATCCCGCAAGAAGTTCTTCCCCCAGCACACAGAGGAATGGTCCACATGGAAATCACTCAACCGCCTGCGTTCTTCTGTCACAAGATCCAAGAGTAATCTGGAGAGGTGGGGCTTCCAGGTGGACTCTCTCCAGTGTGGCTGCGGAGCTGCCGTGCAGACAACACATCTACTACAATGCACATTACCTCCAACTGTGTGCACCATGGAGGACCTCGTAAACGCTACACAAAGTGCACTGGACGTTGCAAATTTTTGGGCATCCACTGTATAGATTAAAATTACCTTATGTTTGACAACACAATCTGGGTCTAATCATTTATTTCATTCTTGACTAGTTTAATTTATAAACCATAATGTATGTATGCATTTATGTATGTAGTAATGTATCTAATATTGTTTTTTTTAGTTTGCTTCTGACACGATAAATAATAAATTATTATTCTTATTATTATTTGCGAATAAGCCCATTAGGAATACGCTCATTTATTTCATTCTCTTCCTGTGGGCGTCGTTCTGCTCTTCAGACTACGTTGTTCCAGTCTTCTCCTTTGGTCTCCCCTCTTAGTCAACTTGCCGTTTGCGAATTTTGCACCTGAAGATTTCACGGTTTCGAACATCTTCAGAAGTTAAGTCTTGCCAAATTCGGATCAGTTTTGATTTCGCCGACACTCTCACCGTTCTGTTTTGGTTTTGCTCCTATCGTAAAAAAAGTTAGTCAGTCAGCGTTCACTCTTTTAATGTGCCCATAGAATCTTAACTTGCATCTTCTAAGGTCGCAACGGATATCTGTGTACTGTTTATTTTCCTGACTGCTTCTGAGTCGGTATTGTTCGTCTACAACAGTGGTACTCAATCTGCTTCCTACCGTCCACAAGTGGGCGCTCTAACTTGAATCGTGGTCGTCAGGTGTCATGGATTTTAAAAACATTTTCATTAGTTTTCATAAAACTTTGACTAAGTATTTGGTAACTAGTTATTACGATATGCTTCCACTTGCTGTAACTCTGCTTTATATTTTTTATGAAGTAAAGTTACGTCCTTAGTTCATATACCACCATTACTGTGGAAGCAGTAGCGGATATAAAATTTTACTAGCAACACAGATACAAAAGTGGGCGGCAGGTAAAAGAGGTTGACCACACTGGTTCTACAACTTTCCGGCCTAGAATTTTTCTTACGATTTTGCGTTCCTTTCTTCTCTGTGTTCTCAGCGTCTCTTTTCCAGTCATTATTGTGCTATGCTATACGTCATTTATCATTTCTTTCATCGATAGCAATGATTTATTAATGTAATGTGATAAATGCCAGATTGTTGTGTGTTCCATTGTAGGCACCCTACATTGAGGGGTAAGTCAGTTTTACGTTTGAATGGAGGCAAGTCGTCCGTCAACCAGCCTGGTGCACGCCTTTCTTTTTGACGGTACAACTGCGGTTTGCGTTTTAGTTCACTCGTTTATTTAATTATGCGGCTACTCATTTGCCCCTACTAGCCTGCGTGGGGCTCGATCCATCACTGAAAAATCTTAGGTGAGCACCGAGAATCGAACCAGGAATCTTCGACTTAGTGGACAGTGTCGTTGAGCACCAGAACACGAAATCAACCTAAGCAGCGATTTTCAAACAAATCTTAATAAAAGAAAATCCCTGCGCAGTGGCGGAGCCTTCTCTGCGGACATGCTTCCACGCACTTCATCCGTTCCTCTATACGTCAATCACCATTTAGCGGTGGCGTGCTGCCTCGGCGGCAGCAAACCTCCCGTGGAGCGGCGGGATTCGAACTGGCGACCGTCACGCTCCCTTGCCGGCCTGCACGCTGCTGTGCTTCCGTTCACTGCCCCATCTAACTACAGCACGCCTTGCTCGCCGACCGACATCTTCCGGCGTTAAATGGTACCGGTCTGATGTTCAGCTCGGCGTTAACTGTGTGAGAAATACTGTCCAAGCCACAGTGTTTTCAGTACCGGAGAAACAGAGCAAGAGGGCAAAGGGAATGGACTTCAACATCCAGCAGTGGTCGTGGTCATTATCGCCGAAGGTGATCAAACCAGGCGATCGCTTGAAGCGGCTTAACAACGGAAAACGCTAATTTCCAGGTGTGGTTGTGAATTTCAACACTGCACCTTCGGATACGACTCCATCGTCCCCACTAGTCATGGGCAGAATCGAGAACTTCAAGGAATCGTTAACTCTGTTCTCGATAACCAAAAGGAATCTGATTTACGTCAGAGACCTTTTACGGCCACATCCTAACTGCTAAGGACAGTATACTTAGGCCACAAAGCAGGCTGCCATTATTCCAGAAATTTTCGTTCACTAGATGCGTATCTACCAGCTAGACAGGAAAAGTAAAGACAGCTCGTTTAAAGATTTTTTGAAAATCTGATTCTAGAATTAAACTGAATGATAACAACACCAGTATGTTAATGAGAACGTGTTTTCCTAACAGTTTATCGAGTTTTCATAATCACTTTTCAAAATTAATGGACCAATTCTCACCCAAATTCCGTGGACCAAAGCAAATATGATCAACGTCTGGTCCATATTTAAAAAAAAAAAAATCTTACAACTGAATGTCCTTTTCGTAAGAAAAATGAACAACTGCAAAGCGTGTGCCAAATTGCAGTAGCAAGTGGCACATAGAAACAGATGCAAAGCGACACAGTCCGAGAACAGAGAATTCAAGTACTCTGCTCTCAGTAATAAAATAAATGCAGACAGCAGACAGTCTTGAACTTCCTAAAATGTACAACGGCTGTTGGCAACCGCCTACAAAAAACGTTTAATTGATCTCAGATGGATCTCGACACTATGAAAGACAGGCATCTATGTGTCGACGAGGAATACCATCTTCTGCAGCCGTCAGAGAAGGGTCGCACGGCGGACGCAAGTAATTGTATAGCTAAATCACTGACATCAATCTGTGCAGATTTATGGAAAATGTTTTATGCTTACGTGTTATGCGCTTTTGGAGAAAGAGATCTTGCGAAACTCAACATGCTCTGTTCCTCCACTAGATCCACAGTTCTGTAGACAACGGAGCTCAGACTGATGCTGAGATCCCCGACTCTAGGAAGACATTTGACACCATCACGAACTGCCGTTTAGCGAAAAAGTCGGACCAGATTTCTGACTGGATTCAAGACTTCCACGCAGATGTAAATCAACACGTCGCTCTTAACGAAACAGAATATCACTGCTGTAAAGGTGATTTCCGGAGTACCCCAAGGAAGTGTGACAGGACCGCAACTGTTTCCAACGTTTACAAACGATCTAGTAGAAAGCATCGGAAGCTCTGTAAGACCGTTTGCACATGATGCGGTAGTCTATACGAAAGTAGCAATGCCAGCAGAAATTATCGATTTGCAGAATGACCTAAGAGAATTGATCAATGGTGCAGGCTCTAGTAGTTGACCTTGAACGTAAATAAATATAACATATTGTGCATATATAGGGGGGGGGGGGGGAAACACTATTTGTGAGAAACTGCTGGAAACAGTATCCATCGTAAATATCTAGGAGTAATCATCCAGAGCCACTTTAATTGAAATGACCACATACAACAAATAGTAGGAAAAGCTGATGCTAACAGCCTTGCCGCAGTGGTAACACCCCTTTCCGTCAGAAAGTTAAGCGCTGTCGGACTGGGTTAGCACTTGGATGGGTGACCGTGCGACCTGCCGACCGCTGTTAGCAAGCGGATTGCACTCAGCCCTTGTGAGGCAAACTGAGGAACTACTCGACTGAGAAGTAGCGGCTCCGGTCTCGGAAACTGACATACGGCCGGGAGAGCGGTGTGCTGACCACATGCCCCTCCATATCCGCATCCCATGAGGCCTATGACCTCCTTCATGGCCTGTTCGGCCGGAGTTTAGTTTTTTTTTTTAGGAAAAGTAGATGTCACACTGAGACTCACAGAAAGAATGTTAAGGAAATGTAACTCATCCACGAAGGAAGCAGCTTATGGGGCACATGTTCGACCGATTTTTGAGTATCTTCCCGTCAATCTGGGATCCTTACCTGGTAGGACTGATAGAAGAGATAGAGGAGATCCAACGAAGAGCCACGTGTTCCGTCATAGGTTCGTTCAGTCGGCGCGAGAGCGTTAAAGAGATGCTCGACGAACTCCGACGGCAGACGCTACAGGAGAGGCGTTGTGCACCACGGAGTCGTTTACTTTCCGGGAAGAGTCGCACAAAATATTACATCACGCACCATACCGGGGGATCAAAAAGTCAGTATAAATTTGAAAACTTAATAAACCACGGAATAATGTAGATAGAGAGGTAAAAATTGACACACATGCTTTGGGGTTCTATTAGAACCAAAAAAAAAAGCAAAGTATTGCTAGACGCGTGAAAGATCTCTTGCGCGCGTCGTTTGGTGATGATCGTGTGCTCAACCGCCACTTTCGTCACGCTTGGCCTCCCAGGTCCCCAGACCTCAGTCCGTGCGATTATTGGCTTTGGGGTTACCTGAAGTCGCAAGTGTGTCGTGACCGACCGACATCTCTAGGGATGCTGAAAGACAACATCGGACGCCAATGCCTCACCATATCTCCGGACGTGCTTTACGGTGCTGTTCACAACATTATTCATCGACTACAGCTATTGCTGAGGAATGATGAACATATTGAGCATTTCCTGTAAAGAACATCATCTTTGCTTTGTCTTACTTTGTTATCCTAATTATTGCTATTCTGTCGAACATTTTGTGAAATTTTGTATTTTTTTGGTTCTAATAAAACCCCATGTCATTCCAAGCATGTGTGTCAATTTGTACCTCTCTATCTACATTATTCCGTGATTTATTCAGTTTTCAAATTTATACTGACTTTTTGATCACCCAGTACATCTTACGAATGACTACAACGAGAAATTAGAAACTAATACCGAGGTTTACCGGCAATCGTTCCTCCCACGCGGTATCCGCAGACGGAACAAGGTCAGGTGGGGGAGTTCAAACATTGCTACCGCAAGAACCCTCCGCCACACACCGTAGGTGTAGACGCAGAAGACGGCGCACGGGGAGACGGGTGGAGCAGAGAGCGCTTGGAGCTCATTTGTCGCGACACGCCTGTTGGCTGCGGCCGTAGTAACGAACCGACGGCCACTTCCGCGTTTAATTAATTATTACGGCGCGCCTTCGTTATGCAGCGCGTCCGGTCAACGGCCGGCGGCGTTTTAAACGTCTCCCGACGCTTCTCATCTGGCTGCCCGCGGGCTGGATCCGGCCCGCGATTGGTTTGAGTCCGGCCCGCGGGAGAAGTTCGTGGACGGGACAGGGAGACGCTGCAAAATTTAGCAATGGAAGAAGCCAGCTGATGAAAAATCCGCGACGAGTAAATAAACGTGAATATCTGAGGATGGAGCGAACAGACAGTGAGTGTACACTCAAAACGGGTGTTTTGAGGCACAATTTGTTGGCGTCGCCTGTCGGCAAAGGGGTGCCACTCATATCGATGCGTTACTGCGTAAACATTAACGACATGCACCCTATACTTTTGACGACATCCAATAAGGAACCTGCTGTTGCGTCACGTGATGAAGAAAAAAATGGTTCAAATGGCTTTCAGCACTATGTGACTTAACTTCTGAGGTCATCAGTCCCCTAGAACTTAGAACTAATTAAACCTAACTACCCTAAGGACATCACACACATCCATGCCCGAGGCACGATTCGAACCTGCCACCGTAGCGGTCGCTCGGCTCCAGACTGCAACGCCTAGAACCGCACGGCCACTCCGTCCGGCCGTGACGAAGAGGCCCGCGAGCTAAGCATGTATCTGAATCAGACCCGTGGGTCATCAAAGTTTTCCCATGCCTGTTTCACACGAAGCAAGCGAATTATTACATTTATCTCAATTTTACACTGAAGCGCCAAAGGAATTAATATAGCGATGCGTATTCAAATATAAAAAGATGTAAACATGCAGAATACTGCGTTGCGCTGGCTGGTGTGGCCGAGCGGTTCTAGGCGCGTCAGTCTGGAACCGCGCGACCGCTACGGTCGTAGGTTCGAATCCTGCCTCGGGCATGGATGTGTGTGATGTCCTTAGGTTAGTAAGGTTTAAGTAGTTCTAAGTTCTAGGAGACTGATGACCTCAGATGCTAAGTCCCATAGTGCTCAGAGCCATTTGAACTATTTGATCTGCGTTGCGATCGGCAACTTCTATATAAGACAATAAGTGTCCTCCGCAGTTGTTAGATCGGTTACTGCTCCTACAATGACAGGTTATCAAGATTTAAGTGAGTTTGAACGCGGTGTTATAGTCGGCGCACGAGCAATGGGACACAGCATCTCCGAAGTTGCGATTTTCCCGTACGACCATTTCACGAGCGTACCTTGAATACCAGCAACCAGGTAAAACATCAATCTCCGACTTCGCTGCGGCCGGAAAAAGGTCCTGCAAGTCGGGACCAACAACGACTGAAGAGAATCGTTCAACCTGACAGAAGTGCAACCCTCCGCAAATTGCTGCAGATTTCAATGCTGGGCGATCAACAAGTGTCAGTGTGCGAACCATTTTTCGAAATATCATCGATAGGGGCTTTCGGAGCCGATGCCCACTCGTGTACCCTTGATGACTGTACGACACAAAGCTTTACGCCTCGCCTGGGCCTGTCTACACCGACATTGGACTGTTGATGACTGGAAACATGTCGTCTGGTCGGACGACCTTGGTTTCAAATTGCATCGAGCGGATGGACGTGTACGGGCTTGGAGACAATCTCATGACTCCATGGACCTTGCACGTCGGCAGGGGACTGTTCAAGCTGATGGAGACTGTGTAATGGTGAGGAACGTGTGCAGTAGGAGTGATATGGGACCCCTGATACGACTCTGAGAGGTAACACGTACGTAAGCATCCTGTCTGATCACCTGCATCCATTCATGTCCACTGTGCATTTCGACGGACTTGGGCAATTCCAGCAGGACAATGCGACACCCCACACGTCCAGAATTGCTACAGAGGTTAAACTCTTCTGAGTTTAAACACTTCCGCTGGCCACCACACTCCCCAGACACTAACATTATTGAACATATCTGGAATGCCTTCAGTGTACATCAGTCGGGGAAAAGAAGGAGGTCTTATTTATTACTATGCAAATGCGGCAATGCAGAAAAATTGCAGATGCATAAGTTTTCGTCGTAGTACCAGTGGCGTGTAATGTACGCATTCCTTCGCTTCGGAAGAAAGAAGAATCCTTTCGGCTGTGAATGCAGCCATTCGCCTACCGCGGTTTTCACCTCTTCATCGGTTCTCAAATGCTTGCCTCTCAGCGCTTCTTACAGTCGTTCGAACACATGTGTGTCCCTTGGGGAGAGTTCTACTGAGTAAGTTCAAATTTCTATCCTGTATTTTGGGTGTGATTGGGCGGCCAGCATAGAGACGAGCAGTTTTGCAACAACACACCTGCAGTCACAAGTCCTCGTCCTTTACTCCTGTATGCAAGGCGAAGGTCACTTCGTAGCAGATTTGAGCACGTATTACGACGACCGTTCAATAAGTAAAGCCCCATATTTTTTTCTCAAAACATATTTATCGTTAAAGAGTCAGAATTTGGTGACAATATACATCTACATGTCTTGTCCATGACCTATTTTTCTAAGTAGTCTCCATCACGTCCTATGGCTTATGCCAACGTTGAGGAAGAGCATGTATTCCCTGCCGGTAAAAGGTCTTGTCCTGTAGGCGCAGCCATGTTTTCACGGCATGACTGACACTCTCGTCATCTTCAAAGTGCGTTCCACGTAGAGAATCTTTAAGCGGCGCAAAGAGATGGAAGTCTGAGGCTGCCAGGTCTGGATTGTAGGGTGGATGAGGCAGTGATGTCCAACTCAATTTGGCGATGCTTTCCTGGGTTCTCAGAGTTGTGTGTGGGCATGCATTATCGTGTTGGAGCAAGATTGCTTCTGGATTCTTGTCCGATCGAACATGTCGGAAACGGTTCTTGAGTCTATTCAAAGTCTTCACGTATGCCTCTGAATTAATGATTAACTCTCTTTGCATCACATTCACGAGAATGACGCCATCACAATCCCAGAAGACTGTCACCATGACTTTCCGGCAGAGGGGGTTGTCTTGAATTTATTCTTTTGTGGTGAATGAGGATGATGTCATTCCATGGACTGACTTTTTGTTTCCGGCGCAAAGTGGTGCACCCAGCTTTGGTCCCCCGTAATGGTCCGTGACAGACCGGCCTCTCCGTCGGCCTAAAACAATTCAGATTAAATGGCCTTTCTGTGAATCTCGTGGTCCGCTGTGAGCATTGGGGGAATGCATTTTGGGCATCTCTTTGAATATCCGACAGTCTCTATGATCGCAGACGCACTTCCAATGCTGACCGGCAACTGTAGAGCCAATTGTCGAGTTGTGATGCGTCAGTCGTCAAGAATAATGGCATCCGCACGATTCAAAGTGTCTGGAGCAGTGGCTGTGACAGGTAGTGATGGGGAGCTCGTGAATGAGTCGTTCAAATGAACGCTTCACTCCAGTGAAGTGTGAACTAACCACTCAATTTCAATGAACTGGTACTTCAAACTCTTCACAGATAACACACTCCACACTTTCTTCAAGTTCACTCACTCTCTTCCCCTCTCCCTCATCCCATTACATCGGCGTTACGTCACTCATTCTCCCTTCACTTCAGTCCCCCCTCCACTGCCTGTCGACGAATCGCGCGGCGTTTGTGGGAAACTATATGTTTGCGAGGGGTTGGGGCGGTGAGGGGCGAGGGGAAGGCAGCGTCAGCTGCTTCTGCAGTGCTGACATCATTACCCGTGACTATTTGTGCAGTTCAGTTACACTTCGCGTCTACCGGTAGCCTACCTTTGGCAGCGCTTTCGGACAAATTAATATTACAGATACAAACGAAGAGGGTGGCTGTGAGAGCACGCACAGCCAACATGAAAATAAAAGTTTTGTTAATGACACTGAAAGAGGGATTTTACCTGAAATCGTACCAATTACTACAGGTGACAGTTTACGTTTTGAATTTGGAGGGTTATATTATTCTCAACAAAATAAAATCTACAGGAAAACTTCTGAATAATTACTTAACATAGATATATAGACTTTGTAACAGTGGTAAACATACTCACTCTATTTTGGATTAAATTTTAAAAGGAACATGAAATTGGACTGCATTTTGTTGGTAGCCCTAGTTTTTCAGTCCATGAATACAACAAATAATGTTTCACTTGGCTGATAAAGACTTTTTTGGGCGTTTCATGAGAAAATGTCGAGCAAGATTAAATGTAATACCTTCTTTTTATGTGACAGGCTTCTCTGTTTATCTTTCCTTTGTCCCCTTCGACCACGCTCTATTTAAGTTAGCTCAGACGCTGTAAGAGCGTAAAACGTTGCGTGCACGTTACTGCATAGTTGGCCATCTGTTGGTAAAATTATGAAGTATTACGAACCTTTAATTGTACGAGCGAGGCGAAGGCGAAGCGAGCGTAGCCGCGGCTGAGCGGCGAACTGGGCAACTTCGCTGGGCTTCCGTACTTCATGAATGAACTACTTCATTTGAACGCTTCACGGCAAAGAGTGAAATGAATGAAGTAGTTCACGGGAATCAGCGAGTTCGACGCATCTCTAGTGACAGGACGTCCCGAGCATGGCTGATCATGTAAGTCTGTTTCTGCAGTTCCTGAGGCTTTAACTTTCTTTACCCATAGCCCAGCTGTACTCTATCAACTGGAGCATCGCCATACGCTGCACACAAACGTTTATGGATGTTCACCACGGTTTCTTTTGCTGCACACAAGAATTCAATATCAGCACGCTGCTTGTACCGTGAGTCGTATGTAGACGCCATTTTGACGCTCTACTACGGCTCTGCCATCTGGCGGAACGGTTCGAAACTTCACCGGCGGACAGAACAAACTAGAGTTGGGCAACACGATTCTTTTTCCCGATTCGATTCCTATGATTCAATCTCACGTTGTGAATCGATTCTTACGATTCGTTCACGATTCTTTCACGATTCATTCTAGTCTGCGATGGCACGATTCTTACGGAATGCAAAAAGTTCTACATCTTACTCACAGATGGCAGGGCATGTCTAAAATTGTCAATGGGGTTAGAACCGAACTGTATCATGATAAGATATGCCAGAAATAGTTTATTTATGAGTAAACATGCATATGACGTTACAAGTGTGATTTTCGATTTATACGTGTAATGCCTTAATTGTTGAAAGGTCACGTTTGATTTGATTGCATCTATTGTTTTATTTCACTCTGTCAGGAAAGAGGAGTCTATTTGTGCGGAAGGTGGTGCAAAATTACGTGGAATGTCAGTTTGGTTGTGTGGCTTGAACGTATCTAACTACAGACGTCTGTTTTATAGTAACAAAATCTAGCAGTGAGGCAGACGTGGTTTGGCTCGTATCATCCTAAGTTTTTCTGTGCTAAGATGTCTTTCCAAGTCTACATCACCCTTGTAATTCATAACGCAGCTGACAGCCCTCCCACACAGCAAATTTAGCTTTAACTTTCCTTTCCTATAGGTACAAAGCATAGGTATTTTGCTTTCAATTTGTCAGATAACTTGCCGCTGTCACTACTATTTACGTGAGAAGACGACATACTTCTAAACAATAGGATTCAATCGTATACAGCGACATTACTTCACTAAAATTTAATATGAATCTGAACACGATAACATTCGAAAACTCGAACTTGAAGTTATTAATTAAAAAGCTTTTGTTTAAAGACGGTATTACACGGCGATCCGCCAAGAAAGGTATTGGTTAGACAGCCTACATTTTCTCTATATAGGCTCTGTAATATTGGACTAGTGCGACAGCTATTTAGTGGCGGCACTGGTGGAACTAACAGAATTAGCAGTGAAGTAATGTCGCTGAATACGACTGTATCCTACACTGTAGAAGTATGTCGTCTTCTCACATAAATAGTAGTGGCAGAAGCAAGTTCTCAGACAAATTAAAAACAAAATACCTATGCTTTGTATTTCGACGAAACAAAAGTTAAGCTAAATTTGCAGTGTGTGAGGGCTGACAGTTGCTTTATTGTGAAATATAAGGTGATGTGGAATTGGAAAGAGCACAGAAAAACGTAGGATGATACGAATCCGCGCATGTGCACTATACAGGGATAGTAAATGGGAAATGCCTTTACGCTCGCCACATAGAGGCGTTCCCGTCAGCCACCACCAAATATCAGCTCGGTTTTCACGAGTAATATTACGGCCCACGAACTTCGTTTGTTCGTTCCGAGTTTCCTTTGTTCACACGCATCCTCCTCTTGACTGCCATCTGGCGATCGTAATCATTCGGCACGACTCGGCATGATTCGGAAGTTGCCTTCGAAGCATAGCGTACTAAGAATCGATGAATCGTTGGAACTTGGAAGAGTCACGACTCGGAAACACGTAAACGTTCTTACGATTCTTTTGAACGACGATTCGTCCATATCACGATTCGATTCTTACGATTCTTTATTTAGAGTCGTTCAAATGAACGACTCATTCACGAATCGCCACAACTCTAGAACAAACATCAAATGTGAAGCACCAACAAGGACGTTCGTTTATGTATATTAATGGCTTTAAAAAAAAAAAAAAAGTGGGTCATTACTATTGTTGAACGACCTTCACTGTTAATCCCGTTTCCATGGAATTCTCGAAAATTACTACTCAAAAGAGACGGAGCATGACCTTTCCTGCCCATGATTGATTGCGTAATTGGTTTTTAGCTTTGGCGAAGAGCAGGGCGCCATCCTTTTCGTTTCAGGTTGATGATAGCACATCTCGCGCAACAATTCCCTCCAGAATTAGAAACGACGCAAAATTTCCTCACAGGCATCGATGCAACGACCTTTCAAATCGATAGTCAACGGAACTGACATCGTCTTGCGGACACTTTCTTAAACTGTAACACATCATGCACAATACTGTGTCCTGAACTAACACTAATATCCAAAACAGCGGCTATTTCGATTACAGCAACACGCCTGTTTTCCTTAGAAAGCTCACCCACTGCGGAAATGTTTTCTTTTGTCACTGCGCTGGGTGGTGTGCTTGCCCCGAGTGCGGAGCCTCTTCCACAGAAGTTATGCCTCTTTTAAACTCGTACGCTGGCTGCAGGGGCACACCATTTCTGCAATACAACTCCCAGGGTTTAACAGCTTCACTGCTCAAAACATGAATCGCATATCGCTGCACCAAAGCAGCACAGTCGACAATGTGGCAGCCATCTTTACACCCACACAGCACATCTTCATTTTCTGTGACGTAACAACTTGCCAATTATCGGTCGTTTGTCGGAACACAAGGGCAACTCTTGCCAGCTAACTGCCACAACTGGTAATACAACTTTTTAAGAATTTTACTACGCTCTCAAGATTTCTCTCGAGTCACTGTCGTCAGCTATGAGGGAACTAAGAAACATAACAGCCAGGACGCCGCAACGTGACTTCAATAATTCACGAATAGGTTCAATGACACTATCATCTTTTGGTGGCGTAATCATTAAGCACTAGTTTGCTAGGGCGATTCACTGTCGTCGTATATCGAGAAACAATGAGCACTGTAGGATTCTTTTACAAATATACGCGTATTTAGCAGACTCCGACAATTTGCACACTCTGGACAACCAAGGAGATATCACGGTAGTACCGCTACTTATTGGCCTCAGTTTAGTGAGGGAGAGAGTCCACAAGCTTCTTCAGGTATCCCGCAGCCAGCTGAAGCCAAACACTGATGATTATGAGTCCCGCACACCGCACAGCCTACCCGGCAGGCGACACTGTTACGAGCAATGTGTGGACGCGCTAGCCACATGCTGCGGCTCCGCCTGCGCACAACTGTGGCACAAGGCCCGGCGTCACTGCCTTTTGCCCACCCCGGCACACCTGACCCACTCACCGCACAACCTGCTGCGTACTGGAAAAATGGCTGATGCTGCTTCCTGCTCCGCAGTTAAACACGCGCATGGGACACCGCTGAAATGGCGAGAAACGGACTGATCTTAATGTTTTTCATAAGTTTACAGACAAAGTCGGGTATGAAACTTCCCGAGTACCTGTGTTTACTTTAGTTACGGCACTTTTAGCAGCGAGCTGCGTGACGTAATCGGTAGCGCTGGAGAATGGTTAACGGCTGTTCTGTGGATCGCGGATTCAAATTTCCACGTGTTCTTTTATTTCTTGCATTTTTTCGTCGAGTTCGAATACTCACGACATTTAAATATACAATTAATCAAATATATGCTAATTAACACATATCGGATCATCTTGTTTCTCATAAACATACTGCAACCAAAATATCAGTTTTCATTATAAATATAAATTCTTAACTACCTATCGATATTTTATAAAATATTCTTAATAAAGATTATTTAAATTAATAAAACATTAAATTTTTTGCACAAAAATGAAAAATCAAATACGCTTTATTAGCGTATTTCCATTGTTTTATGTCGCATATGTGGTCTCTCACAAACCGGAGCGATCAGCGTCGTTTCGCCGCATCGACACGCCGTACAAATGCTGCATTTTTACAGTTGCTACCGTATCACTGCAATCTGTACGCAACAGAACTGATCTGCACTCAAGTTAAGAGATTTATCGCGAGAAATAAAAAGACATTTAAGTTGTCAGACGTTCTGGAATTAATGCACGAAACTCCGTGACATGTCTCTGTCGAACGTTGGATGGCCGTGGTGCAGAGTAGCAAATCAAAAAGGAAGAGGAGAAAACGTGGCGCTTCGATGACTTCGTCGATTCTATTGTTGATCGCCTCTTTATCGACGTAGCATTGACCGTTCCAGTAGTGAAATGTATTCCTCGCATTCGGCTGTGGGAGCATCTCAGAATAACTATTTAACTATACTGTGAAAACCCTGCAGTACCCTTTTACGTCACGCAAAGCTCACGCAGACAAATTACGCTAAGTTTAATTTAGGCATTTTCATCACTCTTATTTCTAATCACAATACTATGCTGGCTGAGAAAGAGAGCATGTTATGTATTCCGTCTGGTCCACTAAGAAGCGTATATTATTTCATTCTGTTTCAGAGTTAAATGACGTTCGAAGAGCTGTATTGCGTCTCTGCTCGTCTCTTTTACGTCTTTACTACAACTGTTCACGCCACCGCCAGCTTAGTTGGATCAGCTGGGTGGTTGGTGCTGTCCCAGTTAAATGCGCGATAAAGCTGTTATCCCGTATTGCCGCGTAACGCACGGCATCGTACTTCATTGTACTCGAGGCAGCTTTCCTTCTGCTGCATGTGAAACGAAATCCAATGAGATACCACCAAACGCAGAATACACGGTGTAATGTTTACATCTGCTTTAGCCTTATGATGAACGCAGTGTAGTCGGCTGTATGAAATCAGCGCAGTACGGTGTGTCTACCTGGAGTTAAGGCAGCCACCTCGACCACAACCAAGCACCCTAACGACCCCGGTAAGTGTGGGTTCGACACAAATGTCATTTTCTGTCGATTATTTTCACACGTCAAATCATTTCCACCACTATTCACAATCCAAGTGGTGAAGCTCAACCAAATTATCACGCCACTCTGCCAACACCTAAAACCACAATTTCTACGCTAGCATAGTTTTCTATTCTTTCTGCACATCATTGCCTTCCTGTCTCATCATCTGCTGCTGGGTTTACTGGGGTGTCTTACCGCCACAGTTTCTTTTCTTCTATAGACAATAGCCCATTTCTGTACCAAGCATTGTTAAAATTGCTTCATACTTTCCAGAGCTATGATGGAACATCTACCCCATAAACAAAATGTAGTAGGTTGTTCAAGGATATGATCTGAGTATTTTAGTACAAGGACCGGTGGTATCCAGTTTCTCGTTGCACAGTAACTGCATTTTATTTGACTCCCTGCCTCCATTTGTAGGGTGACAATTACTGAACTATATTCAAGCTGAAGACAACCGGTCCAAGTGTGCTATATTTTATTTGTCGTGTCAGAAGCAAACTAAAAACAATATTAGATACATTACTACATACACACATACATTATGGTTTATAAATTAGTCAAGAATGAAATAAATGATTAGACACAGATTGTGTTGTCAAACATAAGATAATTTTAATCTATACAGTGGATGCCCAAAAATTTGAAACGTCCAGTGCACTTTGTGTAGCGTTTACGAGGTCCTCCACGGTGCACACAGTTGGAGGTAATGTGCATTGTAGTAGATGTGTTGATGTCTGCACGGCAGCTCCGCAGCCACACTGGAGAGAGTCCACCTGGAAGCCCCACCTCTCCAGATTACTCTTGGATCTTGTGACAGAAGAACGCAGGCGGTTGAGTGATTTCCATGTGGACCATTCCTCTGTGTGCTGGGGGAAGAACTTCTTGCGGGATCAGCCACTCCTCCAGATGCTGGCATCTGACCTGCCATCTCTTTTCCCGGTGTCGATGTGCAGTGTCAGCGAGTGGTTCTGTACTGCGAAGGAAGCTCTTTCTAGACACAAGTCTTTGCTGTGCCGGTTGGTGGCCATGTAGTGGGTGGGCTTCGGATGTTAATGCCTTCTTCATTTCACTCCGTGCTGCTGTATCTCTTCGGATGTCCGGGGAGGCTATGCCGGATAAGCAGTACAGTTTTTCCACAGGTGTGGCTCTTAGACAACCCGCAGTGATACGACATGTCTCATTCAGAGCAACATCAACTTTCTTTGTATGTGTAGACCTGCACCATGCTGGGCAACCGTACTCAGCTGCAGAGTAGCAGAGGGCTAATGCGGATGTGCGTACTGTGTCTGGCTGTGCTCCCCATGTTGTTCCAGTCAGCTTCCTAACCACATTGTTCCTGGCAGCCACTTTTTGCTTTGTTTTTGAGCAGTGTTCCTTATATGTAAGAGCACGGTCCAGAGTGACTCCGAGGTATTTTGGAGTCTTGCAGTGTTCTAAAGAGGTTCCTTCCCAATCTATCTGCAAGGTTCTACTAGCCTGTCTGTTTCGGAGGTGGAAAGCACAGGTCTGGGTCTTAGAAGGATTTGGTTTCAATTGATTGTCCCTGTAATAGGCAGTTAATTCTTTCAGAGCATCAGTTAGCTTCCGCTCCGCCCTCTCAAAGCTGTGATCTTGTGCTGTGATTGCTCGGTCATCTGCATATATGAAGCTTTGTGTTCCTTCTGGTAACGGCTGGTCATTAGTGTATATATTGAAGAGGGTGGGTGCCAGTACACTGCCCTGTGGGAGCCCATTTTTCTGCTGCCTCCATCTGCTTCTTTGTCCTTGGTATTTCACAAAATATCTTCGGTTCTGCAGAAGATTTCTAATTAGACAGGTTAGTTTGTAGTTCTTGGTCAGGTTGTATAGCTTCAGCAACAAGAGTCTGTGGTTGACAGTGTCGTAGGCGGCTGAAAGATCTATAAACACCGCTCCTGTTATCTGCCGCCTTTGGAAGGCGTCCTCTATATGCTGTGTCAAATTCAACACCTGTGCTGTGCAGCTCTTCCCTTGTCTAAATCCTGCCTGTTGAGGGATCAGTAATGGTTCTATCATATCTGTAATTCTTTGGAGGATCAACCTTTCCAATACCTTATACAGGTGGCATAGGAGGGAGATTGGCCTATAGCTTTTGGGGTCATCCCGGTCTTTCCCTGGTTTATGTACAGCTATAATTTTTGCTTTCCGCCACGATTTTGGTATCTTGCCGCTCTTGACACAATTATTCATTAGCTCGAGTAGCCAGCACTTTGCGCCTGGACCAAAGTTCTTGATCTGTTCACTTCTTATGTCATCTACCCCTGCTGCTTTTCCGACTTTGCACTTATTTAGAGCTGAGTCGAGCTCATTCAAACTGAATGGTCGAGACAGTGTTTCCCTCTTGTTCGGGCTCCCTTTCCAGAGTTCGTCTCCTGATTTTACTGGTATGGTCAGGTTTACCATTTTTCAAAAGCTGGTGTGCGATCTGGTCTGCCTTCACATTTGTACGCGTATTGGGTTGGGAAGGATCATTGTTAAGGTGTCGTAACAATCTCCAGGCCGTTTGACTACTTCTACTCTAGAGTAGAAGTGTGCTATTTGATTCGCAAGTTTGAGAGAACAGGAAGTGTTCATGATGACAGTGTTGAAAATGTCGGTCGGCAAAAAAAGAGTGAAAACGCCTGAAAACATAGAGGGGACACGCACTGTGTTTCAAACCAGCTTGAGGAAACCGATCAGACGAGCTGCACAACTAGTGGGAATCAATCGGGAGACACTGGGATAAGTTGTTGTTACTGATGACCTGTATCTCTCCCCATGCAAAATTCAAACCCATCAGCCATTAAGCCACAGGGTCATTGAAAACAGGTTGGTTTACCGACGAAGCCCACTTTCATTTGGATAGATTCGTAAATCAGCAAAATTGCCACATTCGGGGGGGGGGGGGGGGGGATGAGAATCCGAATTTCGCGATCGAGAATTCTCTTCACCCTCAACGGGTGACTACGTGATGTGCAATGTCCAGTCACTGACTAATCGGTGCAATATTGCTCGATGGCACAGTGACTACCGAACGGTACGTGAAGGTTTTTGAGATGATTTCATCCCTATTATCCAAAGTGACGCTGATTTCGACAAGATGTGGTTCAGGCAGGACGGAGCTCGACACGGTCAAAGCAGGAGAGTGTTTGATGTCCTGGAGGAGTACTTTGGGGAGCGCATTCTGGCTCTGGGGTACACAGAGGCCACTGGTATGGGCCTAGTTTGGCCGCCATATTCTCCGGATCTGAACACACGTGATTCCTTTTTGTGGGCCTATATTAAAAGACAACGTGTACACCAATTAAAAGACAACGTGTACACCAATAACCCCAAAACCACTGCTGAGTAGCAAACCGCCATTCCGAAGGTCACCGACCGCATCGATGTTCCGAAACTTCAGAGGGTGAAGCAGAATTTCGCTATTTGTCTGCGCCACATTATCACCAGGGTTGACAGGCATATCGAACACGTTAGAACCTAAATCCCAATAGCTGTAGTGACGCTTACATGCTGAATAAAGTGTGTGCACGCCGTAGTTTGTAACAAATTTACATTTTTTTCCATATAGTTCAGTAATTGCCACCCTGTACATGTGTGCCTTCCTCTTCTTCTTCTATTGGTTGTGCTTTCGTCCTGCAGTTTTCGCAGGGTCGGCATGGTTACGGCAATGTTAACTGAAGGAGTGGCCGGATGCCCTTCCTGTGCCTCCCCCCCTTCCGCAGGCGGAATCAGTGTACACGAACGTGTTTCATATGTCTGCGAGTAGTGTAACTGAGGCGGGACGTGGGGACCAGCCCAGTATTTACCCAGTGCGATGTGGAAAACCGCCTAAAATACACATCCAGGCTGGCCGGCACACCGGTCCTCGACGTTAATCCGCCAGGCGATTTCGATCCGGGACCGGCGCGCCAACCTGAGTGCAGGAAGTAGCGCATAAGCGCCCTCGGCTAACCTGGCGGGTATGTGTGTGTCTGTGTTGCACGGAATATATCTACCTAATAGTGCAAATGTCGGGTGGGAGTCCGAACAGATACATCAGCGGTATTTGCTGGGGATATTCTACATGCACACAGTGCAAATGTCGTCTATGTGCACTGTGTGTGTTCTTTGGAAACAACTTTGTTCCATTCAGTCAGGGTATTTGCTGTTAATAACAATAATGCCCTCAAGATACAATAACTATATCCACATTTACACGCATATGCCTACTGGCACCCTGCAAACCACTGTGCAATGTATGGCAGAGGGTGCTTCTGACTGTAACGGTGATTAGGGTCCCATCACCAGTGATGAAGGACTACTTAAACGCCTCTATGTTCGCTGTAATTACTCTAACCTTGTCTTCACGGTGCCTATGGTACTGATATCCCTAGATTCGTCATTTAACAGACACAATCTCCGTGACACACTTCCACGGGTCAAACAAACCTGTGTTCATTCGTGTCTCCCGTCTTTATACATTTTTCAATATCCCCTCTTAGCCCTCTTTGGTACGGATCCCACATACGAGGTGCATTCAAGTTCTAAGGCCTCCGATTTTTTTTCTAATTAACTACTCACCCGAAAAAGGTTGAAACTGGCGCTACTTCTCGACGTAATCGCCCTGCAGACGTACACATTTTTCACAATGCTGACGCCATGATTCCATTTAGGAGTCTGTTTTGACCACTGGAAAATCGCTGACGCAATAGCAGCACGGCTGGTGAATGTCCGGCCGCGGAGAGTGTCTTTCATTGTTGGAAAAAGCCAAAAGTCACTAGGAGCCAGTTCAGGTGAGTAGGGAGCATGAGGAATCACTTCAAAGTTGTTATCACGAAGAAACTGTTGCGTAACGTTAGCTCGATGTACGGGTGCGTTGTCTTGGTGAAACAGCACATGCGCAGCCCTTCCCGGACGTTTTTGTTGCAGTGCAGGAAGGAATTTGTTCTACGAAACATTTTCGTAGGATGCACCTGTTACCATAGTGCCCTTTGGAACGCAATGGGTTAGGATTACGCCCTCGCTGTCCCAGAACATGCACACCATCATTTTTTCAGCACTGGCGGTTACCCGAATTTTTTTTGGTGGCGGTGGATCTGTGTGCTTCCATTGAGCTGACTGGCGCTTTGTTTCTGGATTGAAAAATGGCATCCACGTCTCATGCATTGTCACAACCGACGAAAAGAAAGTCCCATTCGTGCTGTCGTTGCGCGTCAACATTGCTTGGCAACATGCCACACGGGCAGCTGTGTGGTCGTCCGTCAGCATTCGTGGCACCCACCTGGATGACACTTTTCGCATTTTCAGGTCGTCATGCAGGATTGTGTGCACAGAACCCACAGAAATGCCAACTCTGGAGGCGATCTGTTCAACAGTTATTCGGAAATCCCCCAAAACAATTCTCTCCACTTTCTCGATCGTGTCGTCAGACCGGCTTGTGTGAGCCCGAGGTTGTTTCGGTTTGTTGTCACACGATGTTCTACCTTCATTAAACTGTCGCACCCACGAACGCACCTTCGACACATCCATAACTCCATCACCACGTCTCCTTCAACTGTCGATGAATTTCAATCGGTTTCACACCATGTCGACGAATTTCAATCAGTTTCACACCACGCAAATTCAGAAAACGAATGATTGCACGCTGTTCAAGTAAGGAAAACGTCGCCATTTTAAGTATTTAAAACAGTTCTCATTCTCGCCACTGGCGGTAAAATTCCATCTGCCGTACGGTGCTGCCACCTCTGGGACGTATTGACAATGAACGCGGCCTCATTTTAAAACAATGCGCATGTTTCTATCTCTTTCCAGTCCGGAGAAAAAAAATCGGAGGCCTTAGAACTTGAATGCACCTCGTACTTTAACGATATTCTAAGATGGTCTTTTGAAAGCTATCTCCTTTGTAGATTGGCTGTATTTTCTCAGTATTCTGACACTGACCAGCGCCCACTGCTTACGAGTAGTTTACATGGGACTGAGTTTACGTGATCACTCCATTTGGTTTGGTGGCAATAATTAAAACACAGATGTTTTCACCTGTGGCTAGATCTTTTCTCGAAATTTCAATCACCAACTTTCTTCTCTGAATGCAAAAATATTTTACTGGCGCCAACCTAAATAGGTTGAAACGATCATCGTAATAAAATACGAGTAATCAGATCTCGTACAGAATGATTTCAGTGTTCATTTTTCCCCCTGCGCTGTTCGAGAGCGGAACGATAGAGAACTGAAATTACAATTAAATTCAGACAATTAGCTGCGTAAAGGCGTTGATAAATATCAACGGGGACAGTTTAAAAATTATACCCCGACCGGGACTCGAACCCTGGATCTCCTGCTTACATGACAGATGCTCTATCTGACTGAGCCATCGACGACAGAAGGTTAGTGCGACTGCAGGAACTTATTTCTGGCACGCTCCCAGCGAGACCCACATTTCCAACTTACTGTCCACAGACTATATTTGTAGTGCCCCTGCGCACTATACTGATTACTCGCGGCAGTCAATCTGCCGATTCCCGCAAGAGTTTTAGCAATGTGAGTGCATCCACACTGAAGAAGATCATTGGCTAGTAAGCCTTATTTATATGAAGATAGTATTTGTCCTTTTGGACATTTCTGAAAGAACAGATACCACTGCAGCTCTCGAACAATGAGATTACAATGATATCCAGACCACTGGCTGGTTACAGGCGTTGATAAATATCAGCGGGGACAGTAGAAAATTTGTGCCAGGACCGTGACTCTAACCCGGGATCTCCTGCTTACATGGCAGACAGTCTATCCGACTCAGCTATCGAGGACACAATTTCATTCATGGAGAGCTGCAAGATCACCAATGGTATCTGTTCTTTGGGGCATGTCCGAAAGAACAGATTCCATCTTCATATACGACAGAGAAATATCTGAAGGTGGCTCGATGAACCCTCTGCCAGGCACTTAAGTGTGAATTCCAGAGTAGCCATGTAGCTGTAGGTACCTTCATAAATTGTTACATTCAGGTATTGAAGTTGACCAACGCTAGCTGTGGCTCGTTGGTACTGTGATCAAGGGACACTAACTTATTTCGTTTTATGAAGTGCACAGTTTTACATTCCTGGACATTTAAAACAACTGCATAACATTGCACTATTCAGAAATTTTATGAAGATCTGACTGAATATTTGTGCAACTTTATTTAGACAAGTACTTCATCACAGGTAAGTGCATCATTTGCATGAACGCTAAGGGTCCCATCATTCTTTCCTGGAACACACCTGAAGTTACGTCTACAACTGTCTATGATTATCCATCCAAAATAGCTTCCTGTGTCCTCCCAACCAAAAAATTCTCAGTCCAGTCACAAATTTGTACCGTTGATATCTGTACTGTTGTGAAGATGTTTTCACTGCGGTAGTGATACAACGTGGGGAGGGGGCGGGGTTACAAATCAAGCAAAATGGAATTACTTTGCAATTGTGAGAGAAGGATGTGGCAACGTATCACGTCCCCCTACACACATTTCGCTAATGCAATGATCACGACGATAAGATCGTAGAAGTGTAAGTCGTGCCGGCCGGCCGCGGTGGCCGTGCGGTTCTAGGCGCTGCAGTCCGGAACCGCGGGACCGCTACGGTCGCAGGTTCGAGTCCTGCTTCGGGCATGGATGTTGTGTGCTGTCCTTAGGTTAGATAGGTTTAAGTAGTTCTGAGTTCTAGGGGACTGATGACCACAGATGTTAAGTCCCATAGTGCTCAGAGCCATTTTTGTAAGTCGTGCCGTCCGTTCCCGGCTGTCGTTTTGACAGCACACCATTCGCTGTCTGAACAGGAATACTGTTGTATACACAGAAGTCGTGAAGATAGAAAAGTGTAGCTAAATGTTGAGAGACCCGTAGAGGTTCGACACGTGATGCAGTGATTGGCAGCTGACTGCCAACATAACCAAATGAAACGTATAGCGCATCAGTAGGTAGAGCTCCCATTCCAGTACGGTTAAGGGATGCCGAACTTCTGCTTGTAGGAGCCACGTTCATAGAATATCTAAGGGTACGGAGCGATTGTAAAGTTGAGCGACCATGCAAGACTAGAGTAACCGCAGATGTGGCAGATGCCAGACAGACATTCATTGGTGCAATCCTCAGGAAGACTCCTCGCTCGGCCAACACTTGAGTACTGCTCGTCAGTCTCGGATCCGTAACAGTCGCGAGGTTCATTTGATGAGCGCTGAAGCGCCGCGCAGGAGCTCAGTCGGGGGCAGGCGCTACCACAGAGGGGGTATGCTTCACGGTGTACTTTATTGGCAAAGTTTCGAGAGCGTACGTTCCTAGAAGACTCGGACAACGTATTACATATGCACACGAAAAATCGGGCGGGTCATCCCTCCAACGTACGCTGATGCGACAAAAGCCACGGGATACGTCCTGATATCAGACTGGGGCCCCTTCTGCTCGGTGTAGTCTCTCGTAGTCCTCTGCAGAAATACAGGGTTTTTACAAACGATTGAAGCGATTTCACAGCTCTACAATAACTTTATTATTTGAGATACTTTCACAATGCTTTGCACACACATACAAAAACTCAAAAAGTTTTTTTTTTAATATTCACAAATGTTCGATATGTGCCCCTTTAGTGATTCGGCAGACATCAAGCCGATAATCAAGTTCCTCCCACACTCGGCGCAGCATGTCCCCATCAATGAGTTCGAAAGCATCGTTGATTCGAGCTCGCAGTTCTGGCACGTTTCTTGGTAGAGGAGGTTTAAACACTGAATCTTTCACATAACCCCAGAGAAAGAAATCGCATGGGGTTAAGTCGGGAGAGCGTGGAGGCCATGACATGAATTGCAGATCATGATCTCCACCACGACCGATCCATCGGTTTTCCAATCTCCTGTTTAAGAAATGTCGAACATCATGATGGAAGTGTGGTGAAGCACCATCCTGTTGGAAGATGAAGTCGGCGCTGTCTGTCTCCAGTTGTGGCATGAGCCAATTTTCCAGCATGTCCATATACACGTGTCCTGTAACGTTTTTTTGTTTTTTTTTCGCAAAAGAAAAAGGGCCCGTAAACTTTAAACTGTGAGATTGCACAAAACACGTTAACTTTCGGTGAATTGCGAATTTGCTGCACGAATGCGTGAGGATTCTCTACCGCCCAGATTCGCACATTGTGTCTGGTCACTTCACCATTAAGAAAAATGTTGCTTCATCACTGAAAACAAGTTTCGCACTGAACGCATCCTCTTCCATGAGCTGTTGCAACCGCGCTGAAAATTCAAAGCGTTTGACTTTGTCATCGGGTGTCAGGGCTTGTAGCAATTGTAAACGGTAAGGCTTCTGCTTCAGCCTTTTCCGTAAGATTTTCCAAACCGTCGGCTGTGGTACGTTTAGCTCCCTGCTTGCTTTATTCGTCGACTTCCGCGGGCTACGCGTGAAACTTGCCCGCACACGTTCAACCGTTTCTTCGCTCACTGCAGGCCGACCCGTTGATTTCCCCTTACAGAGGCATCCAGAAGCTTTAAACTGCGCATACCATCGCCTAATGGAGTTAGCAGTTGGTGGATCTTTGTTGAACTTCGTCTTGAAGTGTCGTTGCACTGTTATGACTGACTGATGTGAGTGCATTTCAAGCACGACATTCGCTTTCTCGGCTCCTGTCGCCATTTTGTCTCACTGTGCTCTCGAGCGCTCTGGCGGCAGAAACCTGAAGTGCGGCTTCAGCCGAACAAAACTTTATGAGTTTTTCTACGTATCTGTAGTGTGTCGTGACCATATGCCAATGAATGGAGCTACAGTGAATTTATGAAATCGCTTCAATCATTTGTAATAGCCCTGTATTGAGCCATTCTGCCTCTACAGTCTCGTCCACAATATCGAAAGCGTTGCAGGTGCACGATTTAGTGTCCGAACTGACGTCTCGATTATGTCGCACAAATGTTCGATGGGATTCATACAAGGTGATATGTGTGGCCAAATTGTCCAGAATGTTATTCAAGCGAAACAGTGGCCCGATGACATGACGCATTGTGGTAGATAAAAATTCTTTGGGAAAATGCAGTGCGTAATGACGGCAAATGGTCTCCAAGTAGCCCAACATATCCATTTCCAGCCAGTGATCTCTTCAAATGGACCAGAGGAGCCAGTACCCTCCATGTAAACACAGCACACACTATTACGGAGCCACCACCACTTCGCACGGTGCCTGGTCGACAACTCGGGTCCACGGCTTCGTGGGGTCTCCGCCACAGTCGAACCCTTCCATCAGCTCTTACCAGTTGACAATTGGGACTCATCTGACCAGGCCACGGTTCTCCACTCGTCTAGGGTCCAACAGATACGGTCAGGAGCCCTGCAGAGGCGCTGCAGCCGATGTCGTGCTGTTAGCAAGGGCACTCGCATAGGTCATCTGCTGTCACAGCCCATTAAGGGCAAATTTCGCCGCTCTGTCCTAACAGATACGTTCGTCTTAGGTCCCACATTGATTTCTGCGGTTATTTCACGCAGTGTTGCCTGTCTGTTAGCACTAACAAGTCTACGCAAACGTCGCTGCGCCCAGTTGTTACGTGGAGGCCGTCGTGTGCGTGGAGAGAGGGGTGTGTGTGTGTGTGTGTGTGTGTGTGTGTGTGTGTGTGTGTGTGTGTGTGTGTGTGTGTGTGTGTGTGTGTGTGTGGTCTTCAGTCATGAGACTGGTTTAAGGCAACTCTCCATGCTACTCTATCCTGTGCAAGCTTCTTCATCTCCCAGTACCTACTGTTCTGTTTCTGTTGTAGTGCAGATCATTACAATTACGGCTAGTCCTCCAAAACCTAGGATGCTTTCTCTGTGACCCTGTAAATACCGGAACTAAACAATGTAGAACAACAACGTACGTTACAAACATAGCACTGTGTATTACTTCATTTCCTTATTTCTAACATTTTAAAATTGCATGTCGACTTTATATGACCTTTTCAATCATAGATGTTCTTACCTCTATTTAGTGAAAGTATTTTCAGTCATGTGTTGAACATTGTCTTCCTACACTTCATTAAGTAATGTTTCGCCGCAAGAGATATCGCATTTTAGAGAGTAAATTAATATGGAGTATGTCGCTCTTTTTTTCAAACATTCACATACCCATTTCGTCTTTCCTTGTTGTCTTTTGCACATGCAGTTGCAGTACTTAAAGTAGGCACAAATGCAGTGATCAAAAAGAAATGATTAGCTTACATTCGCATTCTCTTTACATCGTTCCTTTCTTGTTGTTCCCATGGCGATGGACTGTTTCTATCGCAATCAGTAAGCGTGAAAGGAAGCTACCGTACAGGCAGAGGGATCTATATTTATACTTGGCAGAACTAATTACATACTGACATAATCGTCGGTATTGCTTTCGTTTCCCAAAAGTTATAAATATTTCGATTTCGGAAAAGAAGCTCTGTATTTCGCCAAGATGGTTGTATCGAGTAAGATGTGGAGACGCCGGTTTGAAAACGGACAGAAGAAGTACGAGGAAGGGCGTCCCTTATCTGAGGGATCGCTACCTGGCGAAGGGGCAAGTGTGGCAAATGTCCGGCGTGGCAAATGTCCGGCATTCCAATTGGACATCGAAGGACACACGAAGGTGGGAGAGTACTCCGAGCGCTTGCTGCTCTGGTCTCAGCAGATCTGGATCGCTCTCGGGCGGACCGATACTAACCGAGGGCGGGCAAGTTTGTGCACGAAACAGCGTAACCGTTTCCCGGGGATGAGGGCCTTGAAGTGGACCGCCGTGATATTAGAGGTCTGGGCGGCGTCTAGACGCGGCGCGCTCGCCGGCCAGGTTGGCCAATATAAAACGGATCAGCCCGCCAGTGTGGGCACAGCTCACTGTTATGAGAAACGCGCTACTCTGCATTCCCGGAGCGCCGCCCGTGGCTAGCGCAGACCACCGGCCACTGCCCCACCTCTGGACGCGCCTCCTGCCTTGGCGAGACAGCCCGACAGACAACGAAACATTCCCACATGTAAATAAATAACGAAATATGTATTTCACTTTTAAGGAGTAAAACGCACCCCGAATGTAATTTGGCATATTCAGTGGGAATATCTTCGAAACGATGAAATATAACAAAAAGTGTGTCTCATGTAAAAACTCAAATGTAATTAACGTTCTCCAAAACTGTATAATAAACTTTTGTAATAATTTGAAATTAAAAACACCCCACCACCGTTACCTACACTATTGGCCATTAAAATTGCTACACCATGAAGAAATGCAGATGATAAACAGGTATTCACTGGACAAATATATTAAACTAGAACTGACATGTGATTACATTTTCACGCAATTTGGGTGCATAGATCCTGATAAATCAGTACCCAGAACAACCACCTCTGGCCATAATGCCGGCCCGTGTGGCTGTGCGGTTCTAGGCGCTTCAATCTGGAACCGCGAGACCGCTACAGTCGCAGGTTCGAATCCTGCCTCGGGCATGGATGTGTGTGATGTTCTTAGGTTAGTTAGGTTTAAGTATTTTTAAGTTCTACGGGACTGATGACCTCATATGTTAAGTCCCATAGTGCTCAGAGCCATTTGAAACATTTCTGGCCGTAATAAAGGCCTTGATACGCCTGAGCATTGAGTCAAACAGAGCTTGGATGGCGTGCACAGGTACAGCTGCCTATGCAGCTTCAACACGATACAACAGTTCATCAAGAGTAGTGACTGGCGTATTGTGACGAGCCAGTTGCTCGGCCACCATTGACCAGACGTTTTCAATTGGTGAGAGATCTGGAGAATGTCCTGGCCAGGGCAGCAGTCGAACATTTTCTGTAACCAGAAAGGCCCGTACGGGACCTGCAACATGCGGTCGTGCATTATCCTGCTGAAATGTAGGGTTTCGCAGGGATCGATTGAAGGGTAGAGCCACGGGTCGTAACACATCTGAAATGTAACGTCCACTGTTCAAAGTGCCGTCAATGCGAACAAGAGGTGACCGAGACGTGTAACCAATGGCACCCCATACCATCACGCCGGGTGATCGCCAGTATGGCGATGACGAATACACGCTTCCAATGTGCGTTCACCGCGATGTCGCCAAACACGGATGAGACCATCACGATGGTGTAAACAGAACCTGGATTCATCCGAAAAAATGACGTTTTGCCATTCGTGCACCCAGGTTCGTCGTTGAGTACACCATCGCAGGCGCTCCTGTCTGTGATGCTGCGTCAAGAGTAGCCACAGCCACGGTCTCCGAGCTGATAGTCCATGCTGCTGCAAACGTCGTCCAACTGTTCGTGCAGATGGTTGTTGACTCAGGGATCGAGACGTGGCAGCACGATCTGTTACAGCCATGCGGATAAGATGCCTGTCATCTCGACTGCTAGTGATACGAGGCCGTCGGGATCCAGCACAGCGTTTCGTATTACCCTACTGACCCCACCGATTCCATATTCTGCTAACAGTCATTGGATCTCGACTAACGAGAGCAGCAATGTCTCGATACGATAAACCGCAATCGTGATAGGCTACAATCCTACCTTTATCAAAGTAGGAAACGTGATGGTACGCATTTCTGCTCCTTACACGAGGCATCACAACAACGTTTCACCAGGCAACGCCGGTCAACTGCTGTTTGTGTATGAGAAATCGGTTGGAAACTTTCCTCATGTCAGCACGTTGTACGTGTCGCCACCGGCGCCAACCTTGTGTGAATGCTCTGAAAAGCTAATCATTTGCATATCACATCATCTTCTTCCTGTCGGTTAAATTTCGCGTCTGTAGCACGCCATCTTCGTGGCGTAGCAATTTAAATGGCCGATAGTGTAATTGTGAAAAATGAAAATTTTTGTTACAACATACATTAAAAAAACTTTCACGCCACATTCATCCACTTGTAATAAAGCTGGTGTCTCAAAAATCATTTTTTGGAGCTGTAACCATTGTATTTTCGGAGTATTTTCAACATATGCAATTAAAATATCTATAGTTTATTATTATTATTTTCGATTATTCCCATTTAAAGAGGGCGTTTGAACTTGAATTCCTTTATGATGATTGTTTATGTTTTTCTGAGCCCCAATTTTCTTCATGTGTTCACTGTGTTGTTTCT
This sequence comes from Schistocerca piceifrons, assembly GCF_021461385.2. Taxonomy (NCBI): domain Eukaryota; kingdom Metazoa; phylum Arthropoda; class Insecta; order Orthoptera; family Acrididae; genus Schistocerca; species Schistocerca piceifrons. Next base: position 203,348,863 of record NC_060146.1, on the reverse strand, counting down.
TTCGCTCCGTTGTCCATTTGCATCCTGGTCTCTTCTGTGTTGTGGTGTCAAATTTATGTTTTTTGATGATGTTCCTGAATTCAGTTCTATTTACTGCATCGTTTACTCTTATGTGTGCTTTTCTGACGTCCTCTTCATCTTCTTTTCTCCATTTTGTTTTTCCCCTGCCTGAGTTGTTGACTTTTTAGAATTCGCTTTGAAATTCTGTTTTCATTCATCCTGTGGATATGTCCGTAGAACTGCATTCTTCTTTTCCTTATTGTATCCGTAATCTTGTCTGTGTATTTATATAATTCTGATGTTGGTCTCTTCTTCCAGATTCCTTGCTCTTGTATCGGGCGAAAAATTTTCCTGAGAATTTTCCTTTCTTGTTTCTCTACTTCTTTGATTTTAGTTTGCCCACCTATTTGTGTTGTTTCAGATGCATACAGTGCCTCCGGAAGCACGACAGTGTTGTAATGCCTCAATTTTGCGCTAATGAATATGGACTTTTTGTTATAATAGTGCCACGTGAGTTTATATGCTTTCTATAGTTTTTTATTCTTTCCTCATTGGCCTTTAGGTTGATCCCTGATGGCTGGATGATTTCTCCCAGGTACTTAAAATGTGGTACTTGCACCATTTTCCCATGGGTTGTCACAACAGGCGATTAGTCTTGTGGCACTCTTTCTATGTACTGTGTTTTCTCATACGAGATTTGCAGGCCAGTTCTTTGTGCAATTTCGTGTAACTTCTCTACGGCGTTAGTGGCTTGTTTTTTATTGTTTGTGAGTATTGCAAGGTCATCTGCAAAAGCTAAACACTTCACACTGAATCTATTATCTTTTCTAATGCCAATTTGGATTCCTTTGACTTCTTTTTCCCATGTCCTGATAATTTTTTCAAGAATGATATTAAAGAGTAATGGTGAAAGTCCGTCACCCTGTCGCACTCCAGTTTGGATTTCAAATGGTTCAGAGATATCCCATGTAAGTATCTATAGTTTATTATTATTCTGATTATTTATTATCCGTATGTCTTAAATTGTTTTACTCAGTTTAACATCCGTGTTTCTTTTTAGTTTATTGTTTCACATGCGCAGACTTTGTTAACTGAAAATGATAAATAACTCATTATTATCATACACAGGATCATTACAATAATAATAACCTGTAAAAAATGCTTGAATCTAACATTCCTGTACACTACCCACATAGAATGGAGGAAATTTCTTCACATAAGACACACAATAGGCAACACAATATGTAACAAAATTCAGCAGGATTCTCAAATTGTGGAAGGCGATCCTCTAAACATCCTGATTTGGACCAGGCGTACTTCATAACATTGGAAAAATTGTTCAAATGGCTCGGAGCACCATGGGACTTAATATCTGTGGCCATAAGTCCCCTAGAACTTAGAACTACTTAAACCAAACTAACCTAAGGACATCACATACATCCATGCCCCAGGCACGATTCGAACCTGCGACCGTATGGATCGCGCAGTTCCAGACTGTAGCGCGTAGAACGGCTCGACCACTCCGGTCGGCTAACAATGGAAAAGCGTGGCGAGACAACTGACTATATGCTAGTGACTAAAGCTTGATAATGTTGTTTCTAAGTGGAGATTCACATCAAAATCATTCAACAGCACTAGAGCTAAAACCCGTCTCACAAAATTCTTCCAACATCGAAAGCCATTAAATCCAGTAGGTGTATCTGTCCCATCGAGTCTTGTGAAGTTTCTGATCCCCAAGAATGATGGTCAAAACTGTTTTTCCTCACCGACCACCCACCTTTTCATAGTTTTAAAAGAAACTAGTGGAGTGTTTGGACCGACAATTCTAAAGTCTCTTTCGGATACCCAAAACGTTCTTGTGACAGCATCTAAATCTGGCAAACTAACGTCTGACCAGGTTAAAAAATATTTGAAAGAAGTTTTCTCACAATGTCGGAGAAAAATCGCTATTATCGTTAGATTCTTAGGGTGGTCAATGTGAAAGAACTGTTATGAGCATCGAACCCTTTTACAAGGAAGTTGTTAATTTGGTGATCCCAAAAGGCTCGTGGGTCAGGTATATCCGTTGGCCATTCTACGGTATTCAACGCTGGAAGAACTTGTGAGAAGTTTTTCAGATCTAGTTCTTCACATAATGAAGTTGTAGTCACTTGCACATAATCAGTTAATCAATTCTCTATGCCAAGGCTTTCCAATGTCGTGAAATATGCCTCATAAAAACTGGATATTTAGAAGGTCGTCCACCACAATTTGAGAATCCTGCTGGATTCTATTATATATTGCGTTGTCCGTCGTGTGTATTACGTGAAGAAACTCCGTTCATTCTGCGGGCATAGTGCAAAAAAGGAATGTTATGTTTTAAGCCTTTCTTTACAGGTTATCATTACTGTAATAATTTTGTGTCATAATAATGAGTTACTCGTTATTTTCAATCAAGACAATTCGGCTATGTGAAACGGTAAACTTAAAAACTTGAATGTGAAACGTAAAATAACAATTTAAAACATAATACAAAAAAGGAAAACAAATAATTAGAACAATAATGAACGTTTAGAGATCTTAACTAGGTGATCGAAAATACTCTAGGAAGCACACTGTGTAAACCTTATTTTCGAAGAGTCGTAATTCAGTAAGACATGGATGGAGGTGACGTGAAAGCTTCTTTAATTTTTGTTGCAACAAAAGCTTTCCTTTTCCAAAATTAAATAATCGTGGTGGGCTTATTTTGCAAAGTTTCACTTTATAATAAAACTTCTGGCGAACGGTCTACCTGACGGTAGGCCCTAGTCACAAGACATTTACATTATATTGTTTTCAAGAATGTTAATTACGTTTCAACTTTCGCGTTATCAGTTGGACCTCGTTCAGAAAAATCTGAGTTGAATATTTGGGAATCGAAAGTGGATTTCTGTGATCGTTCTTACTGATGCTACTACACCACGGAGATGCGCTACTGGCTAAATTGCGGAGGATCGGAGTCACATCTACCCTTAAACGCGCACTCGACTCGATGACTCATGGAGTGAATTGAAACAGGTCATACAATCTGTTGCGAGAAGTACAGAACAAAGAACACCGCGTGCTAACTACTTCTACATGTTCGATTCAGTGTATGTAATCTACGTGAAGAACGTTAATAAATCCGTGGAGTGTAAGCTCTGCGTACTTCAAGTCTGCTTTTTTAACTACTGTATGTACGTGAACAGACTTTTATTTAATTCACATCATCTCAAGAGCTATCTTAAGAACTTCAGTAAGAGAAAGGAAATAATTCTTAATTATTTTATCTGACGAACAAGATGCAGAATCAAATGTATTCTTTTATTAATTTCATTTTTATTTCATTTTACTTTTTTTAAGAACACAAGAGAAAAAAGTTTCTCCCTATTAAGATCCAACTATTTCAGAAGAAGTTTCTTTTTCAATTATTCTATTAATTTAACTGAAGAGTATTTTTTTCATTTCATGTAGGCCTGTGCTGTGAAAGTGCCACGAAAAAATCCAAGGTGTGCAAGCCCCCTCCATGAAAAACACCACACCATAACACCAACGCCTCCGAAATTTACTGCTGGCTATACACACGCTGGCTGATGACGTTCACCGAGCATTCGCCATGGCCACACCCTGCCATCGGATCGCCGCATTGTGTATCGTGATTCGTAACTCCACACACCGTTTTTCCACTGTTCAATCGTCCAATGTTTACGCTCCTTGCAGCAAGCGAGGCGTCGTTTGGCATTTACCGGCGTGATGAAGGGCTTATGAGCAGCCGCTCATCCAAGTTTCTGACCTCCCGCCCAACTGTCATAGTACTTGCAGTGGATCCTGATGCAGTTTGGAATTCTTGTGTGATGGACTGGATACATGGAAATGAAATCAGCGTTTGGCGTCATTGGCCGGCAGGCCCCTTACGGGGCAGGTCCGGCCGCCTTGGGGCAGGTCTTATTACATTCGACGCCACACTGGGCGACCTGCGCGCCGGATGGGGATGAAATGATGATGAAGACAACACAACACCCAGTCCCTGAGCAGAGAAAATTCCCGAGCCAGCCGGGAATCGAACCCGGGCCCCTTAGGACGGCAGTCCGTCACGCTGACCATTCAGCTATAGGGGCGGATGTCTGGATATATGTCTGCCTATTACACATTACGAGCCTCTTCAACGGCGGCGGTCTCTGTCAGTCAACAGACGAGGTCGGCCTGTACGCTTTTGTGCTGTACGTGTCGTTTCACGTTTCCACTTCACTATCACATGGGAAACAGTGGACCTAGGGATGTTTATAAATGTGGAAATCTCGCGTATGACACAAGTGACACCCAATCACCGGACCACGTTCGAAATCCGCGAGTTCCGCGGAGCGCCCCAGTCTGCTCTCTCACGATGTCTAATGAATACTGAGGTCGCTGATATGGAATACCTGGCAGTAGGTGACAGCACAATGCACCTAATATGAAAAACATGTTTTTGGGAGTGTCTGGATACTTTTTATCGTGTAGTGTATATTATTTCACTGCTATCAGCCCATAACGCTACAGTTGGCTTAACGAGAGGTTTTGCAGAGTCACGCAAATTACTTCTACAAGTGTTTGAGACTTCAGTAATGAACAAAAACGGTTTACTCCAGGGGGGACGCAAGTGCCCCCTTTTGGCGCCTTCCATCTTCAGTTACCTAAGCTACTAATTTTCAATTTTTCATAAGAAACATGTACCATGCACAAAAGAACGGTGAACGAGTAAAAATGAACGGTTCCCAAAAAAGAGCGACCACCAGTGAACTAGTTCCCAGAGATAAACGAGTTTGTCCATCTCTAGTACTGACGGACGGGGATCGTCGAGTATCGCGATGGGTGGTCGTAAAAAATTAGCGCAATGGGTCATTCGCGGGTTCCCGAGTGGTAGCAGCAGTCCAGTTGCCACAACGGCTGCACGTAGGGAGTTCTCAAGTCAGTGTTTAGCGACGCCTGACATGCTCCACAGAGTGACGCCAATGGACAGTGGGTGACTGAAAACGAGTGGTTTGGGATGGAGAATCATGCTGTATCCTCTGGCAATCCGATGGAAGGATTCGGGATTCGCAAGTGCCTAGAGAACGTTACCTCCCATCAGGGGTAGAGCCACCAGTGAACTACTGAGGAGGTGGTGTTACGGCATGGGGGTGCTTTTCGTCGTTAGACTTCGGTCCCCTCAATGCTAAATGTGGAAGCATACTAACACATTTTGCAGCACTATGTACTACGTACAGTAGGCGAAATGTTTGGAGTCGATGACAGTGTCAACATGACGGTGCACCCTGTGATAAAGCAGTTTCTGTGAGGCAGTGCTTTGAGGACACCAACATTCCTGAAATGGTCTGGCGTGCCCATAGTCCCGACCTGAACCCAGTGGAACACCTTTCTGGTTTCTGCTCTCGAGGAAGAACGGGCTGCCATTCGTCCACTGACTTGGACACCTCATTGAAATCGTCCTCAACAGCGTTCAGTCATAAAAGCGAAGGGCGTATGCACCGCGTTTTAATGGATGCTAATAGGGGACGAGAAACTTTTGATCCGATAGTGTACGCTCAGTCCTGTAAGGTGTGATGGGTGTAGAGCCAGAGTGTAAGTTTAAGTCTCTAAAATGTTTCTAACTTCGCGTATTGTATACCATATTAGCATGCTTGCTTTCTATACAGATTCCAGTCGAATTTTTCACATTGTGCTCCATTTCTGAAGTCACTGTGTTGCTATGAACCTCTCGCTGTTAGCCCAAGCAGTTCTGGAAAATGATATTCGACTGAAACCTGTCCTTATTACAGAATACTTTTAACAGCAGCTTACAGAATTTCATTTCTTAAGTTTATCAAATATGTGCAGCACAACAAACAGAAAATATAAAATTCGGCATTAATTAAAAGGCTGAAAATTATACCCCGTTTATACGTTAGACAGTCTCTAGCCTTGTGCTTGTGGTTCACACTGTTAACATACTATCTAATCTACAAATCGGGTATTTTTCTTGCGCTCTATAATTTCAATGAAGACCGCCTCTGTACCCGAATGATTAGCTTCGCTGCCCTCCCCGCGGAAGGACCCGGGTTCGAATCCCGATACCTCCTCTAATATTTTTCTGAAGAAGGGAGATCTGGTACGGGTCTACTCAGCATCGTGGGGCAAAATGAGGAGCGGCGGCACCATCAGGACTCATCTCCTGGCAACAACGTCTGGAGGGACTGGCGACACCTATTCACATGTCCCACGATCACAGATCGCTCCTAGTATTGTGTTGTAGGCAGAACTCGACCGGTCGGAACAGATATAAGGCCCATCCGTGAGTGGTCGTTGCGTGATAAGTTTTTCTATTCCTGAGGATAATTTGACGTTTGACCGAAACTGGTAGTTTTAATAAACAGAGACAGAGCCATTGTGCCAAATCACGACTTTTCAAAAAATACTTAAAAGCTGTAAATCCTCGCCCCCTCGAAGACAATGCCCCTCCTCGTGCTGTGGCGGCGGCGAATATAAAGGTAACGGCCCAACGCGCCGGGCCTGGATGCCTGGCGCTTACGTAACGGTCGCCCAGAGTGCAATGCCCAGGCGGGCTGGTCAGTGCTGCCGCCGCTAGGGCCGTTTTTTGCGCCGCGCCGCGTGTTGTGGCCGGCCTGGCGGGCGCCGCCAGCGCCCCTGGCGGCAGACAGCGCGCACTAGGGCGCGGCGCAGTATCGACCCGGCACGGCTCGGCGCAGCGTCGCGGCCGCCACCCCCCCCCCCCCCCCGGCCCCCAATTCTCTCCCCTCCTTCCACCGAGCACTGCTCCGGAGCAGCCAGCGCCGCTCTGTCAACACGGCCGCTGCCTGCCTGGATGGCGATCGGTCCAGTACGCAGCTTCCTCTGCCAACCAAGCACGCCGATTTTTTAATCGCAGCTGCATCCTCTGACGCACCTATACGCATTCTCTGTAGAGCACTGTTCATTGTATAACGAAGTGCTCTTTCTACCGGTATTATTTCCCCCTTGAAGCGTTACCGATAAGCGAAGCGACGAACTAGCTATAAACATGCTTCTTATCCTCCCGCACGTTATGAAATACTACTACAGTTGAAGGAACATGGACGTGCAGAATGAAGTGTCGTTCGGTAGCCACGTCGGGCCAGAAACCCTGAACTTTGTAGCACGATTCGTGGTAGTACATCAACGGGCGTCTGCAGAAATTTTAGCCAAGAAGGCGCATGATTCTAATATTGCCAACTTTGATACAACAGAGTCAGCGCAGTTCAAGAACGCATATATTGCCACCAAAAGCATAAATTTGATAGGAATTACAGAAGACGTATTCTATCTTAAACGAGTGACAGGTATCTAGTCAATATCTTTAGGCAGAGAACTTTGAAACCGAAATGGCAAGTACAATCAATTAGTAAATGCTTAATGACGGTGAGTGTTAAGGGTGGACCAAACATTCTTTAAGGGGAGCCAGAGGTGGTCAAATCCAAAAAATTACGATTTTTTTGCTACCGAAAATTAATTGGAACATTCCTCTTTAATGTAAACTTTGAATTATTGTTCTACTCGCCCTAGAAGTGGAGTTATTACCATTTTCCCCCATGCCTGCAGAGGAAATGGGCGGCCGCTGAATGCATCTAACATCCTCTCGTGACTTCCTGGAGAACTGCTTGGGATTTTCTCGGCCTGTTACGCATACAGCGCCTTATGTTACGCATACAGCGAGTGTGCAAGGGTTGGCTACATTGTTTTCTGTGACAAATATTACCCGTATTTCCTTACAGCTTACTCCTATTTTCCTCAGAATTTCGAACATCTTGCTCCATTTAATATTGTCGTACACTTTTGTTCTGGTTACGATTCCACGTTTTAGTAACCGTGTATATAAGAAGAGGAAGAACGTAGGGAAAAGAAAATTAACACTAATACCAAGTTGCGATACTACAATGAATAAGAGCGCGGAACATCGTCTCTTTGCTGTTTACCGTTTCGAATTAGTTCAGTGTTGCGCCTGTTGTTGGTAGTATTATACTTCTCGTGTAAAGCGGGTAATATGCAGTATGTACAAGAATCAGGAGGGAACAATAAAACCAATTTTTCATGACTTAGCACAGCCAGAATTGTTACACAAATGTCTACACGGAAAGACGCAGAATCCTAATGAGAGTGTAAACAATTTGATTTGGAAAGTGATTCCTAAAAGGGTGTTTGTAAGCATAAAAACACTGCACTTTGGCATTTATGATCCAATAGCAACCTACAACCAAGGGAACAGTGTGAAGTTCTGAAGGCATTAGGATTTACAGCTGGGGTGAACACTGTACGAGCACTAAGAAATATTGACAGAGAAAGGATAAGAGGAGCAGAAAGAAGAGAAAGGCATATGAAGTATGATCGAACAACAGGCCAGAAAAGAAGACAGAAGAGGAAGCTTTTGGAGGATGAAGAAGAAGACCCTGATAATCCATCCTATAGTGCAGGAATGTATTGAGAAACTTTAATAGCCATTTCCCGTAAATTAGAATTTTTGGAATATAAGGAACATTTTCTCAAAATCCACTCAAGTTAGAGAGATGAAATTTTTATAAAGCACTCTTAGTGGTCAAACTTACATTGTAACACAGCCATTTGGCAATACGTTCAGTAGTTTCATTTCAGTTTAATTATAAAGCAATTATTTGTAAAAAAATTTGGGTCATTAATAAAAAAAATAATTGGAAGCAAACTAGAAAAGATACTCCAAAATCCCTCTGTCATAACTGCAATACTAAACCACTCTATATGTAAAAAAAAATTCAAATTTTTCTATTTGGTAGTTTATTCATAAATGTTCCTCAAACTTAGTGATTTTAACATGGGCAGCATAGGCACCTCCGGCTCCCCTTAATAGACACCCCCCTCCATGCCTAAATCGTAGTATTTGAAGGGAAACTTGGGGACGATTTCACGTAAATTACCTAGTAATATGTCCACAGCTCATGGTCTACTGGTAGCGCAGCTGCCTCTAGATCGCGGATTCCGGGTTCGAGTCTTGGTCGAGTTGGAGATTTTCTTCGCTCATCGACTGAGTGTTTGTATAGTCGTAATCATATCATCTCATTTTCAACGACGCGCAAGTCGCCGAAATGACGTCACATAGAAAGACTTGGACCAGGTGACATCACAATCCTGACGTCCTGGCCAATAATGTACTATCATCCGCTTTTTTTCTGGTCAAATTACAGTATTATTTCGTCATTCAATTTGTCAGCTATCGACTGAGAGAGTGGGGTTATTAAGGAGGGGGGAAGGGACAGGGAATCACGTGAAATTATTCTAAACGCTTTATCCGAAAATTACCTCCAGCAGCTAATCACAGAACTGACTCGTGAAAATATGTATTAGACCCCCTAGTTACCAAAGTCAGTGATCACAAGGCCACACAGCACCTCCAAACACAGCTGTAAATAGGAATGTAAAGAGAGGTAGGAATAATGTGAAGTCAGCAAATTTTAAATTAGCTTCTGGATCGGCAATTGCAAGCACCGTGGTGAAGTATTGCTGTTCTGTTGAGTTTCGATTTGCAATGCCTAGCGTGAATCACAGAAGCATGTCAGTAACGTCATGACGAAATAGGGGATAAAGATTTTGAGTATGATATTCAGCCAACTGCGCAGTGACTAATGCTAGAAGAGAAGCGTTGTGGATCACGGTACGCGGACCATACTGAGGGTTCCAATGAATTTTTGCCTGGCAATTGCCTTGCCTACCATAAGTTTCATGTGGTCGTTTCCCACTTTAAATCTGTCCGTAATGCATACGCCTCGATATTTTCTGCGTGCATTTGCTCTCCAATACTGTAATCATACAACAAATAATGTTTATGCCAATTGTTTTAGAAAGTGGGCATTTCCTTGACCAAACACGTTGAGAAACAGCGCCGGCATCTATTCTGGTCCTTCGAGCGCCGCGTTAACTCTTCCAGGACGACACAGTATGGTACATCCAATAACCTGTCGCTTCTTCTGGCACCACTCTCCCGCACACTTCGTTCTTCGCGTATTCTTTTTAATACTTCTTTATTTCGTACTGTAGATGCCTACTTAACTTAATTTTTAACGTTCTTCGCTAGCACCACATTTCAGTTTCACACAGCGCTGCACACTTCCAGAAACTTTATCAGCAGAGCTCTTTTCCTGCAGAAAGCTTTGCTTGCCTGTGCCAACCCGCTTATGACATCATCCTTAGTTCGGCCATCCAGTGAATTATTTCATTTCCTCCATTACTGCGTCGTTCCCCGTTTTCATTTTAAGGCAATCGTGATTCTGCTTATCAGCTCAGTCTTTGAACTGTTTTGAGTTTAGCCTAAACTCTGCAGTGATGATTTCTGCGAACCTTAGTACTGGTGTCTCCACTACTTCCATTTTTCCCTCCGACAGGAACATGCCTACATAATGTACCACTTTGACATTCAAACAAACATTCGGTCTGCGGACGGCTTTACTTTCCCCATAAGTTTGGCTGTATTAAGATCACAGTCACTTATTTCACATAATCAGCTGATTTCAGTGTCAAGTGCGTACTCATGTCCTCGTAATTTTACACGGACACTCTCTGTACGCCTGTCATTTAAATATATAACTGATAAATCAATCAGTGGAGGGTAATGTTATGTGTGACATATCGTAAGTTTTTATGCTTACGTGTGTATGCCACTCCTGCAGTAACGCTTAAATGCTAGACGTACACCGTGTACTCCCACACAGGCTGGTTGGCTGTGTAAAATTCCAATGATATGATTAAGCACTTGACACCGAAATCAGCTGATAGTGTGAAATAAATGACTGATACAACCCAGGTGAAAAATGGAATTTTTTCTGAATTTGATTCTCTAGAAGTAAAACTGTCCTTCATGACAAAGAGAGAATTCACCTGCAGCATTTGTACGTGACGATCACGTACCCCGCTTTTCTTCCAGAAGATGTACGGCTACAAACAGCTAACACACACAACGGTGTCTCCTGAAACTTGAGACACTCTAGTTTCCTGAATACTGCTGGTATTACTCATGATTCATAACGACACAGGGAAGTAACAAAACTCGGGGATTAACTTGTTTTCGCTATCAGTGACACACTGCGGCATAGACAAAATCACCGCTAAACCCGTCGTACAGAGCTGAACTTGCACAGTACAATGCTTGACCACAAAAAGTGAAGCGTCCAGGAGGGGAAGGGGAAACTAAATGAAACTTCGCGGGTTGAGAAGGCATGTGATGGTATTTCAGTGACTGCAATACATAGTCAAATAGACACACATCAACCAAAGTTTTGCATCACCTCGGATCCGAGAGTTCCGGAACCTGTACAGAAAATTGGAATACAGATCAAAATAAACATCACTACCGCCCATTTTATTGCTCATGAAAACCACACTTTGCATTTAGTATCACCATACAGCGAGACCTTCAGAGATGGTGATCCAGATTGCTGCACACACTGGTACCTCTAATACCCAGTACCACGTCCTCTTGCATTGATGCATGCCTGTATTCATCGTGGCATACTATCCACAAGTTCAGCAAGGCACTGTTGGTCCAGATTGTCCCACTCCTCAACGGCGATTCGGCGTACATCCCTCAGAGTGGTTGGTGCGTCACGTCGTCCATAAACAGCCCTTCTCAATCTATTCCAGGCATGTTCGTTAAGCTCCATGTGTGGAGAACATGCTGGCCACTGTAGTCGAAGGATGTCGTTATCCTGAAGGAAGTCGTTCGCAAGATGTGCACGATGGGAGCGCGAATTGTCGTCCATGAAGACGAATGCCTCGCCAATATGGTTGCACTATCGGTCAAAGGATAGCATTCACGTATCGTACAGCCATGACCACCAGCGGCGTGCGTTGGCCCCACATAATGCCACCCAAAAAAAAGCAGGGAATCTCCACCTTGCTGCACTCGCTGGACGGTGTGTCTAAAGCATTCAGCCTGACCGGATTGCCTCCAAACACGTTTCCGACGATTGTCTGGTTGAAGGCATATGCGATACTCATTGGCGAAGAGAACTTGATGCCAATCCTGAGCGGTCCATTCGGTATGTTGTTGGCCTATCACTACCGCGCTGCATGCTATCGAGGTTGCGAAGATGCACCTCACCGTGGACGTCAGGAGTGAAGTTGCACATCATGCAACCTACTGGGCACAGTTTGAGTCGTAACACCACGTCCTGTGGCTGCACGAAAAGCATTATTCAATATGGTGGCGTTACTGTCAGCGTTCCTCCGAGCCATAATCAGTAGATAGCGGTAATCGACTGCAGTAGTGGCCCTTGGGCGGCCTGAGCGAGGCATGTCATTGACAGTTCCTGTGTCTGTCCTTTGGTTCACTCCGAGACGCCTGGACACTTCCCTTGTTGAGAGACCTTCTTGGCACAAAGTAACAATGAGGACGCGATCGAACCGCGGTACTGACGGTCTAGGAGTGGTTGAACTACAGACAATACGAGCCGTGTACCTTCCTCGTGGAATGATTGGAACTGCCCATGCAGGGTTATTTACATCTTTGGGCGGGTTTAGTGGCATCTCTGAACAGTCAAAGGGACTGTGCCTGTGATACAATATCCACAGTCAACGTCTATCGTCAGTAGTTCTGGGAACTGAGGTGATGCAAAACTTTTTTTGATGTGTGTACGATGCAGTAAGCAGGATGAGCCCACTTACCAGTGTGATGTTGCATCCCTATGGCCTGGATGTGACCATAGATTCTGTTGGAAACGGTGGCACACAGGTATTGTACCGTCTTCTGAGGCAAACTGGCCCATAACCATTGTAGTTGGTCCTCGATATCCGCTACACTGGCTCTGGGATGGAGTTAACGGGAGGACGACGGTTAAAACCCGCGTCCAACCATCCTGACTTAGGTTTTCTGTGTTTTTCCTAAATCATTTCAGGCACAGGGCGGGATGATTGCTTTGAATTGGCACGGTCGGCTTCCTTCCCCATCCTTCCCTCATCCAATGGGACCGATGACCTCGCATTTGATCCCCTCCCCCCAAATCAACCAACCAGTCAAGCAACGGAGTTGACGTCTGAGCTGTTCTACAAACACGGACTGATCGCGGATCTCGCTGACCACGGAAGTACCGAGCATTGTCCTATTGAAAAATGACATCATGATAGGGAACACGATAGGCAACACAACAGTTGTGATGTCGGAATTCCATCACTCCCGTGACCTGAAGTCATATCTGATGGCTCCCCACACCATGACACCACGAGCAACACCGCTGAGGCTCTTCAAAACAGAGGAAGAATGCAACCTATCCCCAGATCGCCGTCATTCTATGCGATGATGGCCATCCGGGGTAGGGCATAACCGTGATTAACTGCTGAACACACCACTATGCTATTCATCACAGTTCACGCTTTGTCGCAGCACCATTCCAAACGCGGCCCACCCACGGGAGGTACTGCCGGTTGGAATGCGTCTCACTTCCCCTGTCGGGATATCCATCTCCACTCACTGCAATGTGCCCGTGTATTTCCTTACACCCCCACTCCTCCCCCTTGGTGGTGCCTCAGCCAATCCTAAGGTCTGCGCCTGTGGTATTTCGATGTCTTGTGCGTTACATCATTGAAGAGCTCCAGGGTGCTACCGTCTTCTACACTGATGATTCTAAAAGATAGATAAGCCGGGTACGATTTTACGTCTTCTACTGCCATGGAACACCGTTTACTGCCGAGATCATGTAGTGTGGTCATAGCAGAGCTGCCAGCCATTAATAGGGCCCCCCATTTTGTTTCTCAGGCCTCCTTCCCCAGTGTTTTAATATGTACCGACTCTGAGTAGTTTGCACGCTACAGACCGATGTTACTGTCGCCACCCTTCTCTCTGCCCTTGGCCGTGCCGCCTGCTCTGTCGCTCCCAAGTCATGTGGGCATCCCTCGGAATGAACTGGCTGCCGTTCGGATAGAACGGCAGATCCCCCACCCCCCACCCCATTCAGTTTCATGATTCCAGGTGCAGATATGTCGATCCACATCAAATCTCTGTTTGTCCAAAAGTGGAATGACATCTGGTACGCTACTGCCATCGGTAACAAACTCCGCACAATCACGGAGACTACTGCAGTTTGGCGCTTTTCCTTTCGCTCCTCTCGGAAGTAGTCCGCTGTCTTATGCCGTCAACGCGTTGCTCATACCAGGCTCACACACTGTTTTCTCTTGCATAACGAGTCACCCCCACAATTTGGCTGTGGAGTCGAACTGACGGTGTCGCACACATTGGCGGAATGTCCCCTTCTTTTGGTCCTTCGTACTAAGTACAGCCTTCTAGATTCTTTGTCTTTAATATTGGCAAACGATGCACAGATGGTTGAACTGGTCCTCAGTTTTCTACGTGATATAAGATTTTGCTTTACGCCTGGAGCAGTGGCAGAGTGGTTGTGTGGATGGGGCCTCTCTTCGTGTTTTCTAGATCTGGGACCCATGACCACTCCCCCGTACGAAGACCGCTCTTTTAACCCTCTGTTTTTCCAGTTTTTAGATTTGGTCTACCCTTCTATGCCTTGTATGTTTTAACTTCTTCGCTTTACAGTTTGGAATTACGGGACTGATGACCTCGCCGTTTAGTCCCATAACCCCCCTCAGTCAATCAATCAGTCCAAAAGCAGTCGTTTGTGTTGTGGAGTTAATAGCAGCCTACGCTGCTACTAGTGTCCGACCAGTGGTGCAGGATGACACAAGACTGCTGCATCCAATTCCTCGCTTGTTCTGGGACGGCAGGCGCAGACGTGCAGCAGGTACGATGTGCTTGCTGCCCAGTACGACGACTCTCCTTGTGGCGGTTGACCGGAACCTTGGCGACAAGTATGCCTGACCTCACGTTGCCACGCAGTCCAATATCGGGCCACTGTCACATCCGAAATCCCCACAATTTTGGACACTCGACGATCTGACCAGCCGGCCAAATGGAGACAAACAATGAGACTCCTTCCACATTCCGTAAGGTCCTGAAAATTCAGTCTCTCACGAGTAAGCAGCGTCGCCGTCTTCTTCACGACGATCAATTTGCATCCGAGGCAGTTTACGTCCTTTATGTACTCTACCGAGCCTGGTAACAACGCTAAACGCCAACAATGCTAACAGTCAGGATTGAGGGCTCACCTGTTCTCCGGCGACGAGAGACTCGATACCTGGGAATTATCATTGATGACAGGTGGTCCTTCAGAAAGCACATTGACACCGTAACTCAAAGAGCCCTTCAAGTACTCAATAACCTCATTTCCATTGGACACAAAAGATTTCATCTCCCACCACATCTCATCAAACTATACCACAATAGTATAATAGTGGGTTACGGCTCGGGAGTCTGGGCACACAGACTCACGAGGGTGGCGCCTGTCATGACAGTGAGAGGAGTCCAGAGGAACAAGATAGTGAGATCAGTGGGGGCATACAGGACTACGCCGGGAGGAGCCCTGTTAGTCATAATGAGGCTCTGCCCCCTGGACATCAAAATTCGGGAACAGGCCGCATGGTACTGGGCCAAGGAAGGGAACACAGGGAAAACAGAAGAGATTTTAGGCATCAGGGCTGGGAACAGGGCTGAGATCAGATTAAGAGGAGACCAGTTATGGCAAGAATCCTGGGAAGCTGAAGAAACCGGACGTAGAACTTTTGATCTTCTTCCGGATATTAGGGGACGGATGGGAATGACATACTTCGAACCAACCCGGGGACTATTTCACTTTCTCACTGGACATGGACCCTACCCGACATATTTATGTCGATTCGGGAAAAAGGCTACACCCGCGTGTGACTGTGGTGCTCCGGAGGGTACTCCCGACCATGTCGTTTACGAGTGTCCCCTTTTCAATGATGTAGCTTCAATGTTACGTGACCAACTGCCACACCACCACACATACAGCTTACTTAGACAACGGTATCTGTGCAGATACCAGCTTCATATATTCATGTCCATTGTGCATTCCGACGGACTTTGGCCATTCCAGCAGAACACTGCAACACCTGCCATTGTAGGAGCAGTTAACAGATCCAACAACTGCACCAGACACTTGTTGCCTTATATATGCGTTGTCTACTTCAGCGTCGTATTTTGCCTGTTTACATATCTCTATATTTGAATACGCACGCCTATACCAGTTTCTTTGGCGCTTCAGTGTATTAATGCAATGAAAAGATTCTTCCATTTATGTCACATATTTTGATACTCGTAAAATCACTCATCACAACCGCTAGGGTACTTCCCGTTGACCTATAATAATGAATTTTGGCAAGAAGGAAGGTTTCACATTTAAGAAATGGAAAAAATCAGAAAATAACGTGTAATTATATCACAAGAAAAAATCTCTCTTTCGTCATTTGCTACCTGATTTCAAATCTGAATTTAAAACACTATCGGAAGTTTTCGAATCAATGGGACCGATATCTTGCTAGTAAGAATGTCGATAACAGACGAAAAAAGGTGAGTTCCTCCATTCCCCGAATGTGAACTGTCTCCATACACAGTTAAGTTTGTACGGAACAATCAGTGCACGAGTCCTATTCGCATGTGGTCAGTTTGTTGAAACATTAAGCAGCACGTCTTTAAATATGCAACGAATGAAATGAAACAAAGTTTTCGATTCCTTTACACTTTGTTCTGTTCTCTTTTCGCATTATCTTCCCTGGACTTTTTACTGATCCCGTTCCTGCGCGATTTACATTCGAGTATTCCGGGCTTTTCCTACGCAACCTGGTACT